>NC_073401.1:9275376-9616225 GCF_028641065.1 Leucoraja erinaceus | reverse complement strand
GATTGGCAGAATGGACTGGATGGCCCCCGACAGAATGGCTTGTATTCTGCTCCTAGAACTGTATTTGGAACTTCAGTAAACAGATTATAAGGCTTAGAAATGTGCGTAGAAGAGATTTGTCAGACGTGTTGCCTAGTTTTGAGGAACAGATTAGAAGCAATGTTATCCACCGTTGAAGCAATGAATTGTGATTTGCAGGTTACAGTAGGTTCCACAATGATTCGTGGTTATCCACAGAACAAAGCTAAAAAACGACTTTGGCTTGTTGTTTGACGCCACAAAGGACAGGTTATGGATGTGGAAAAAAAGTGTCATTGCTCTTGAGATTCCTGGAACAGAGTTTTGCAGAAGTCGTATTTATATTGAACTTCGTACTGTCAATGTCAACTGGGACATTCATTCTGGGTTTCTCCACATGCTTGCATCCTTCTGTCATGATGAATATTTCCTATGTTCTTCTTGACAAATGTTCACAAAATTGCCTCGTAAAGGAGTCTCTTTGCTCTCCCACTGTCTTCTCTTGCATATCACACTGCAAGAACAACAACCAAAGTGCATCAAAACCTGTGGTTTCGCAAAGGTAGTGAAATCAGAGCATAACATGCCCATTATATTTGATATCATCACATAATGATAAAATTAGCTTCCTGTAATTGTACCTGGGCTGAGTCTGATAAGGAATTACCTTAATTGTAACCCAATCTGTAACCTTTTTGCTTCTCGTTGCCGTTTGTACTTATCTTGACATTTTGCCCATGACCACAATTCCTATAGTAATAACACACTTCAACTGAATTCATACTTCAATTGCAGAAGAGTTTTGTGTTTATGTCCACCATTTATCACTAGACAGATTCCCCTCCAACTAACAATGCATGGTTTATTTATCAGTCATGGGTAACAATATCATAGTCTAGCAATGTAATTATGGCATGATCACTTACAGGCAAGAGTGGATGGATCCAGCTCAAAGGTGGCAAGTGGGTGTGTGTGTGTGTGTGTGTGTGTGTGTGTTGTTGTGGGTGTGTGTGTGTGTGTGTGTGGGGGTGGTTGTTTGGGGTGTGTGTGTGGGTTTGTGGGTGTGGTGGTGTGTGTGTGTGTGTGTGTGGTGGGTTTGTTTGTGTGTGGGGTGTGTGTGTGTGGTGTAGCTGGTGTGTGTGTGGGTGTGTTGTGTGTTGTGTGTGTTGTGGTGTGTGTGTGTGTGGTGTTGTGTGTGGTGTGGTGTGGACAGCAGAATTCAGGTATAGTTTCTTATCAAACTGTTATCAACAATTGAACCATCCCATCCACAACGAGAGAGCGTTCCGAACTACCATCTACCCTCATGGAGGCCCTCAGACTCTCTTTACTCAGATTTTACGGTAACTTTACCTTGCGCTAACGGTATTCCCTTTATTATTGTATCCTGTACCCTTGATTGTAATCACTGATAAGTTTTTCCGCTGACTGGTTAGCACACAACTAAACTCTTTTCCACTGCACCCTCTGTACACTTGACACTAAACTAAACTACACTCTTGCCGATCTTCATCCCTGCACAACCCTTATGCCACTTTATATCCAAGATCTTTTGAGAGTCATTTTAATTTGCTTCCATTTCAGCAACAATATAGCAGGCTTTGAAATGGTGCAGTAATAGATTTCTCACAGTTAGTTTACCAAGTTTGAAGAAGTTGGTCCGAAAGTCCGTTCATCCGCATAAATGTTGAGATGTGACAGTAACAATAGTTTGCCAGAATGATACATGGCCTCGATAGTGTTGAAGAAAATGAAACATTTTCCCCTGTGGTGTACATGGACACTAATCAAGATGGTTTTTTTTAATAAAGCGAACTGTGAATACTTTCCTGAATCTTGTGCACACACTACCCTGCCGCTTGTGTCCCGCCATTCAAAACCTTGGTGCTAGTCTGTGGGTTTGATTTTTTGTGTTGATGCTTGTCATCTATGTTAGAACTATTTCTTGAAGGTACACATCCACTTATATACATGTCGCAACATGCGGTTTGATGCAGCAAACACCACACCCAAGGGGAGAGCCAGCCCGCTGCCTTAACAAACCAACCAGCCAAGTCACTGACCATAGAACACAAAGGGACACACGGAGAATACTGTCTAAGGTCAACCGTGGGGAAAGCAGTCGGCGGACCGGAAACATCCCAGGAAGGTGGGCCGTAAAGGAATGTGCGAGGATGTTAGCAGATGTGCTAACAGGACATCTTTAACATCTAACTTAGTCAAGCCATTCCCCCCACATGCCTCAAAACTTCCACGATAATCCCCATAGCGAAGAAAAGAAGAAAGAAACCAGTGGGTTGCCAGGCTAAATGACTACCGCCCTGTCGCCCTGACCCCAATCATAATGATGTGTTTTGAACGCCTGGTGAAGCCCCACATTACTGCCAGCCTCCCCTCAGCGTTAGACCCCTACAGTTTGCCTATCGCCCCAGCTGTCCTCTTCCGCCTCTACACAGAGGATGCCTATCTCTACCACGCTGCACACAGTAATCGCGCATCTGGAAAACAAAGAACACAATACGCCAGAATCCGTGTACATTGACTTCAGCTCAGCGTTTAACACCATCATCCAACAGAGACTTGTGGAGAAACTAACCCTGCTGGGCCTCAAGACCACCCTGTGTCACTGGATCTTGGACTTTCTGATAGAGAGACCGCAATCAGTCCGTGTTGGCAAGAAGAACACATCGGGCTCGATCACGCTGAGCACCGGCTCCCCTCAACGCTGTGTGCTCAGCCCGCTGTTGTTCACACTGCTCACACATGACTGTGCTGCCATATTCAGGGACAACAGGATTATTAAATTCGCAGATGACACGACAGTGGTGGGACTCATCAGTGAGGGTTTTGGGGAGACGATCAATGTACAGGGAGGAAGTGAAACAACTGCCATGGACTGGTGCGGCTAAAACAAGTGAGATTTGAATGTTCGACAAAAAAAAAGGAGATGGTTGTTGACTTCAGGAGGGCGCAGACAAAGCCATACACCGCTCACATCAGTGGCACTGCCAGTGGAGAGAGTGGAGAGCATAAAAGTTCCTCGGTGTGCAAATAACGGACAGCCTCACCTGGTCCAGGAAATCACCACTGGGACCGTCGAAATGGGCCCATCAGCGACTGCACTTCCTGAGGAAACTAAAACAGGGCCTCATTCCCCACCAACATCCTCATTTGACGTTCTACAGTGGGTCTAAGGTGGAGGTGCTGTACTCACGTTACTGCTTGGTGAAAAGCGTGTGTACTGCACCTGCAACTGCTCGGACAGGAAGGATCTGCAGAGGGTAGCTGAGGGGAGCAGAGAGGATCAGTGGCGTCTCCCTACCCTCGGGACAAGAACTGTTCCAGAGCCGCTGTCTGAAAAAAGCTCAGAGAATTGCTAAGGACAAACTGCACCCCCTCCACACACACCTGGATCTCCTGCCATCAGCAACAATCACCACCATATTGATGAGTGCACATGATGCATTTCTCACGCCTTGGTTTTATAGATGCAGCACGGAAACAGGCCCTATGACCACACCGACCATCGATCATCCAGACACTAGTTCCATGTTATCCCACTTTCATATCCCACACATTAGGAGCAATTTGCAGAAACCAATTAACGTACAAACCTGTACGTCTTTGGAATGTGGAAGGAAACCCGAAGTTCCCGGAGAAAGCCCACGCGGTCACGGGGAGACAGTACAACGTCTGCACAGACAGCACCCGAGGTCAGTATTGAACCCTAGATCTCTGGTGCCGTGGTGCAGTAGCTCTACCGCTGCGCCACTGTGCTGCCTCACGTGGCTCTCTGGCTATTTGGTTTAATTGGTCAAGACTATGCATGTGCTCATGGATAGACACAAAGTGCTGGAGTAACGTAGCGGGTCAGGCAGCATCTCTGGAGAGATGGAACAGGTGACGTTTCGGGCCGAAGCCCTTCTTCAGATGGGTTGTGATCAGATTGTGATCGTGGATTTGGCTGCGATGGATCTTGGTTTCCATCAGAATTTCAGAGATTAATGAAAACGCGGCCATAACTAATCTTCCTCTTGCATCTTGTTTCGGGGAGGTGAGGACCAGCATCTGACCAGGATCCGTTCAGAGATACAGCATGGAAACAGGCCCTTCAGCCCACCGAGTCCGCGCTGACCAGTGATCCCTGCATACTAACACTATCCTACACACACTAGGGACAATTTACAATTTTACCAAGCCAATCAGCCTACATCTTTGGAGTGTGGGAGAAAACCGGAGAAAGTGGAGTAAACCCACATAGTCACAGGGAGAACGTCCAAACTCCGCATAGACAGTACCCATGGTCAGGATTGAACTAGGGTCTCTGGCACTGTAAGGCAGTAGGTCTACTGCTGCACCACCGTGCCGCCCCTGGTAGCTGGTCATTTGCAAGACTCTGCAGCAGGAGGCACAGTGACAATCCATCAGACACATGCATTCTCCAACCTGGGACTTGGGACTTTGGGAGAAGTAGAGGTCAAGTTTGAGATGGGATGCGCACACAGTGAGCCAGTCACCAGGCAGTATGTGTGTCAGCTCCCTGGAGGGCAGGCAAGGTCGCAAGTGAGTCCTGCTGTGGAAGGCACGAAAGAGGATTACGTTAATGAAGGCTGATTCACCTGCACATTGGGCGCTGGGGGCATTGTCTGACCTCCTGGAAAGTCTGCCTTCATTATGTATGACGTGCACTGTAATGTACTGGTGATGAATCACCATATATTTTATGCAACAATTTGGTTCGATAGTCCTTTACAAAATAAAATGGGTGCAGCTTGCATACATAGAAACATAGAAACATAGAGGCATAGAAATTAGGTGCAGGAGTAGGCCATTCGGCCCTTCGAGCCCGCGCCGCCATTCAATATGATCATGGCTGATCATCCAACTCAGTATCCCGTACCTGCCTTCTCTCCATATCCCCTGATCCCCTTAGCCACAAGGGCCACATCTAACTCCCTTTTAAATATAGCCAATGAACTGGCCTCAACTACCCTCTGTGGCAGAGAGTTCCAGAGATTCACCACTCTCTGTGTGAAAAAAGATCTTCTCATCTCGGTTTTAAAGGATTTCCCCCTTATCCTTAAGCTGTGACCCCTTGTCCTGGACTTCCCCAACATCGGGAACAATCTTCCTGCATCTAGCCCGTCCAAACCCCTTAAGAATTTTGTAAGTTTCTATAAGATCCCCTCTCAATCTCCTAAATTTTAGTGAGTATAAACCAAGTATAAACCAATACGAATTTCAAGTCTCATGCCATTGTATTACTTACTTCAAAACACAATTGTTGTATCACAATGCATCAAAGCATGGTGCTATGAAGTACCTGGATGTGATTATGTTCCATGCCTCCTAATACAATTTCAGCTGAGGTGTTTTGTCAGTGAACATGGACAGCAATACAGTGTCTTGTCCCCAGAGGGACAAACTAAAATGAGTTTAGTTTTCTTTAGAGATGCAGCGTGGAAACAAGTCCTTCGGCCCTCTGGGTCCACGCTGACCAACGATAACCTGTGCATTAGCTCTATCCTACACACTAGGGATAACTTACTGACGCCAAATAACGTTCAAACCTGTAAGTCTTTTGGAGTGTGGGAGGAAATCAGAGCACCAGGAGAAAACCCATGCAGGTCATGGGGAGAACGTACACAAACTCCGTATAGACAGCGCCTATTGTCAGGATTGAACCCGGGACTCTAATACTGTGAGGCAGCGACTCTACTACTGTGCCACCGTACTGCACCTGCACAAAATGAGCATGTGTACTGCTCTGCACTGGTGCTGGTTCACCTCTTGGAGATTTACTGCAAACGTGAAGTGGCAGAGGACTGAGTATAGCCTTGCGGCCAAAAAGAAAAACTCGTGAGAACTACACTCCATCTTTTCCTACCTCCAGTCCCCCCCCCCCCCCACTATTTCCAATCTGAAGAAGAATTCCGACCCAATACGTCGCCCATCCTCTTTCTCCAATGATGCTGCCTGACCCTCTGGGTTACTCCAGAACTTTGTGCCTATCTCCGGTATAAACCAGCATCAGTGGAGGGAATGGGCAAAGCCACATTTCAGGTCAGGACCCTTCCTCAGATTGAGTTGAAACCCTCCCTCAGGTCCTGAAACGTCAACCAATGCATTCTACCCACAGATGCGGCTCGACCCATGTTTACTGATTAGCACAGGTGTCAGAGGTTATGGGGAGAAGGCAGGAGAATGGGGTTAGGAGGGAGACATAGATCAGCCATGCTTGAATGGTGGAGTAGACTTGATGGGCCGAATGGCCTAATTCTACTCCTATTCCTCATGACCAATGACCCACTGAGTTCCTGCAGCAAATTGTCTGTTGCTCCAGGTTGCAGCATCCGTAGTTACCTGTGTCTCCGGTCTTCTCTCTTCACGCAGAACCCATTGTCTTGTTTATAGATTATCTAACGTAACATACATGTATTTCTCACTACAACCTTTTTGTGAGTTCTGATGAACATCCACTATCATAATGTTCTTATCATTTACTGTCAGAAAGTGATGAACTCTAACATCTATCGAAGATCTTCCATTCATCACTTCTATTTATTGGGATTTGGCATTCAACATACACCCCCCCCCCTTGCTCCACTTCCTCCACTAGAGGGGTCCACCACTGCGCCACCGTGCCGTGAAGGTTTTTGTTTAACTTCTTGAATCTCTTTTCCACTTGGATCATGAGATAATTCATCTCGAGCAGCACTCTCTGTTGTTGTGCAGCATTGTTGAACAATTATTTGCTTGCTGATCATGCTTGCTCTTTCTTCAGCAATGCAATTATCTTTGGGTACCCATTTCTTTCAGTGGTTCTGCTGGTGATTATGCATGCTTTCATTATCAGTTGAGTCTCTTGTAATAGACTCTGGAGGCTAAATTCTTACATCCCTGGTGCTGGAGTGATGAGAGATTAGTCCACGCCTGTTATTTCTGCGGCAGAGTTGGTACGATATGAAGCCGAGTGCTGCTCAAGATCATCTCAAGATTAAAACTGTGAAACTGCAATTATGTAGGCCCCTGGTGAGACTGCAAACTCAGACTGCGCAGCTCTGCTCACCCTACCTGATGAAGAATATACATAATAGAAGGCGTGCAGAAATAAACAGCAGGTTGGTTCCTGGTATGGGGATTGGGGGAGAGGTCATGGGGTTGTCCAAAGTGGGGACATAAGCAATCTGGACGATGCTCTCCACAGTCTGAAGGAGGGTCCTGACCCGAAACGTCACCCATCTTTTTTCTCCAGAGATGACGCCTGACCCGCTGAATTACTCAAACACTTTGTGTCTATCTATGCTCTTTGGTGTTTGGAAGGATGAGAGGTGATCTCATTCTTCAGGGCTGCACAATGGTGCAGTGATAGAGTAGCTGTCTTATAGTGCCAGAGACCCGGGTTTGATCCTGACTATGGGTGCTGTCTGCACAGATTTTGTACATTCCCCCTGTATCCGTGTAGATTTGTAGGTTGGTAGACATTGGGTGACATTTCAGGGGACATAAGCAATGTGGACTATGCTCTCTGGGGTCTGAAGAAGGGTCTTGACCTGAAACATCATCCGTTCCTTCTCTCCAGAGATGCTGCCTGTTCCGCAGAGTTACTCCAGCTTTTTGTGTCCATCTTCGGGCTAAACCAGCATCTGCAGTTCCTTCTTACACAACAATCACCTGTACACTAGTTCTATGATATCCCAATTAACCAATACAGAAGCCAATTAACCTACAAACCTTTATCCCATGGAATGTGGGATGAAACCACAGCACCCGGAGAAAATCTCCACGGATACAGGGGGAATGTACAAAATCCGTACAGATAGCACCCATAGTCAGGATCAAACCCGGGTCTCTGGCACTATAAGACAGCTACTCTAAAAGATGGAGTGTAGTTCTCCTCACGAGTTTTGCTCTTTGTCCACAAGGCTATACTCAGTCCTCTGCCACTTCACATTTGCAGTAAGTCTCCAAGAGGTGAACCAGCATCACGTGCCTGTTTGTAGGTTAATTGGTTTCCGTAAATTGTCCCTCGTGTGTATGGAGTGGACGCAAAAGTGGGTTAACATCGAACTAGTGTGAGCGGATGATCGATGGTCGTCGTGGACCCAGTTGGGTCCCACGTCTGGAAACTGAAAAGAAAAATGATTTTTAAGCTAAAGGGAGTTAATCTTAGGAATTCTCCACCCACGAGAGATATTGAGGCTTAGTTAAAATAAACCGATAATTATATTTGGATATTAGCGAAATTGAACGGATATAGGTGTTTAATGTTGGAAAGTTGAGCTGAGTTTAATCTCACTAGGTGGTAGAGCAGATGTGAGAGGCACAATGCCAATTGCTGCCCCTCTTACAATGCTCCTACACTTTCCAAGGGCAAAAGCAGCCTCCTCCACTGAAACACAATAGCCTTTCACCAGGTGGATGCATACAAAGCGATACCATTACATGGAAGGTCTACTGGCGCACTGAAAATGCTGAGCAAAAGCACAAGTACAGCCAGGTGACATTTCCTCCACACTGTGGCATGCATTGACCTATAAATGTGGATTCACTATATTTATTTTCCCACGGCTCTGTTCCGAGCCAAGTCATAGAAGCCATGTTTGCGGCACGGTGGTGCAGTGGTAGAGTTGCTGCCTTACAGCGCCAGAGACCTGGGTCTGATCCTGACCATGGGTGTTGTCTGTGTGTTGGAACTAGTGTTACGTATTGGAACTTGGGTTGTGTCATGCAACTTGCGATGCGTTTGCTGATAACAAGTTAAACGAGATGCACAACTCTATCAGAAAGGAGTGGCCTCGTTTGCTTCCTCCCTTGTCCTTATTTTCTTTTTGCTCTTCGGCCCCTACTGAGCCAGTCTGAGGCAAGGGCTGATCAGTGCAAGGCAAAGCATCATGAACCTTGATAAGTACTACCCTGCTGAGTTCGACCGGAATGCTCCATATTGGTCCGACTCACAGCAGAAGAATTGCTGCAATAATCCAATTGTCTGCAAAATGCCATCTTTTGGGTTTTAAAATGCTGTTGCTTTTACTGTATCCCCTTATAAAGTCTCCTGGCTGGATCAAGCATGGGAACTCCAATTCCAGCAGCTAACATCAAGGTCAGTTGGCAACAAGCAATTAAAGATTTAAGAGAGTCAAAATGTACTGTTTAATGTTCAGTCATTGTTGCTTAATTATATTTAAAATCTAACCACACAGCGGTGTTCAGATCCGAGACAGTGATAAATAACGTCTGGGTGTAAAGAGACAATCATATTTTTAATAGTGGGCATAATCATATCATTAAGTTGGAACAGTGTAATTGACCACAGAAGCATGAATGATTCTTTAATTTGCCAGTGTGGGAGGTTGTAAATTAATAAAGTTGTGATTTATCGATCTCCCATTCTCAAATTCCAGTGCTCTCATAAGGTAACATTTACACACTCCTCACCAAACATGAACCTGATTACAGCTGCCCCCATGAATTCCTTAACAAATGAGTTGGGTTTATATCCCAGGCAGAGTTATAGAGTCACAGAGTCATACAGCGCAGCAACAGGCCCTTCAGCCCATCTTGTCCATGCTGACCAAGCTTTCCAATGTTGGCCCATATCCTTCCAAACTTTTCCTATTCATGTTCCAGTTCTCCTTGAATAATTGCAGGCTCTTATCCCTCTCAACCTCTCCTGTCTATGTACCTGTCTAAGTATCATTTAAATGTTATTGTACCTGGAAAGGGTGCAGAGAAGATTTAAGAGGGTGTTGCCAGGACTCGTGGGTCTGAGCAATAGGGAGAGGTTGAGCAGTCTAGGACTCTATTCCTTGGAGCGCAGGAGGGTGAGGGGTGATCTATAGAGGCGTACAAAACCGCAAGAAGAATAGATCGGGTGCCTTGCCTAGAGTAGGGGAGTAAAGAACCAGAGTATATTGGTTTAAGATGAGGGAAAAGATAGGCTCCTGAGGGGGTAATTTTTTACAAAGGGTGGGTGTATGGAACGAGCTGCTGGAGGAGGTAATTGAGGCAGGTACTGTTGCAATGTTTAAGAAACATTTATACAGGCACATGGGTCGGACAGGTTTAGAGGGATTTGGGCCAAACACAGAGTAGTTGGCTGGTGTGGGCAAGTTGAGCTGAAGGGTGCTGTAAGACTTTATGATTCTATGACCTGCCTCACCACCTTCATCTGCCAGCTTGATCCATATACCCACAATAGGTGACGGTATTATGGCATCTTCCTGGTCTCAAACGACTTCATTACCTTTGCTGGCAATTTCCATCCTGCATTCACATTCACAGAGTCCATCTCTGTCCCTTCCCTTTCTTGACTCCACCCATTTCAGGGCATGTCAGTGATGATTATTCTCACTATAATTCCTCCCATCCTGTCTCCCGCGAGGATTCCGTTCCATTCTGCCGGTTTCTCTTGTGACTTTGCTTCTTCACGTTAGTTTAGCTTATTGTCACGTGCACCAAGGTACAGTGAAAAGCTTTATGTTGCATGCGATCCAGTCAGACTGTATGCGATTACAATCGGGCTGTCCGCAGTGTACAGATCCAGGGTTAAGGGAATAATGTATAGTGCAAGATAAAGTCCAGTAAAGTCCAATTGAAGATAGCATAGTTAAAGTAAGAAATACTGCTGTTTGAGTCGAGGTTTAAAAGAATGGAGTGATTGAGTGATTGCAGATCCGCTTCTGGGACCAGCAAGCAGAGAATCCCCTGCTTGGGTGTCTCTCGACGATGGCACTTTCCAAGCCTGTGCGTCTCAGATGTGGTTTCTTTCACTATGCCTTCACCTCTGTCATATTTTATGGGACTCCCAACTTTTGCACCTGTTCCATTTCCTGCACTTTGTTCTCAACAGCGGAGTTAACACAGGCGTCTGCAACTTCTCCCTGTGACAGCGTGGGTTTCCTCCGGGTTCTCCGGTTTCCTCCCACATCCCAAAGACGTGTGGGTTTGTTGGCTAATTGGCTTCTGTAAATTGTCCCCTAGTTTGTAGGGAGCGGATGAGAAAGTGGGATAGCATGGAACTAGTGTGAACGGGTGATCGATGGTCGGCGTGGACTCGGTAGACCAAAGAGCCTGTTTCCACACTCTATGACTACACAACACTACACTAAACTAACCAACTCTCTTCACTTTCTACCCCATCTACATCTATAATTCTCTGTCATATCTGTTCCCCTCAATGAGATTCCACCAGAAGACCCATCAACCCATCCCTTCTCCCTATTTCAGAGGGACAATCCTTTTGCGACTCCTTAATTTACCCTTCTGTTTTCAAAAATGCCCAGTTTCCTTCTTGTGGTACCTATCTATGCAACTGGAGAGGATAGAAACATAGAAACATAGAAAAATAGGTGCAGGAGTAGGCCATTTGGCCCTTCGAGCCAGCACCGCCATTCAATATGATCATGGCTGATCATCTAAAATTAGTACCCCGTTCCTGCTTTTTCCCCATATCCCTTGATTCCTATAGCCCCAAGAGCTGAATCAATCTCTCTATGAGAACTCTGTAGGATGCTACACATATTGTGGTAACATATTGTCCCAACATCTACAGAACCAAATGTCTTTCATGATTAAGTTATGTTTCTCTATAGTCTGTAAATACCAATAAATGGGGAATTCATAATATATTAGCACTTCATATTCGGTGGTATTTTGTTTAGGAGGCTTACAACCTAATGGTATGAACATTGATTCTCCAATTTCAGATAATACCCACCACCCTGGTGTGTACACAATCCTTCCATCATTTCTCACCACCCTAGTCATCCTGCACTTTTTTCGCCACCTCCGAACACTCTTCTTCCATTCCCAAGTGCCATATTTCCCTTTTATCCTCCTCTTTCCCCTCTTCTGCCCACCAGCTTTACATCTCACTGCTCCACTTCCCTCACTGAAGTAACCATTGCCCATTGAAATTAAATGGCACATTCCTCTGAAGCAGCATTCTATTTAGCCGATGACCCATGATTATCACAAAAAGATATACAGGTACCTACACATCTATTTCCTTCCTTTTCCTTTTCATGATAGCACCGAAGTAGAGATGGTTGAAATCTTCAAATTCCCGGGAGTAAATATCACCAACAACTTGTCCTGGCCCACCCATGTTGAAGCAATCACCAAGAGATCACCACCTTAGAAGGCTTAGGAAGTTTGGCATGTCCCCAACAAATCTTTTCAACGGCTGATTGGAGGCATCATTTTGATCCACGAAAAGATAGAAAATAATTGGAGCTCTGAGGCTAATCAGAAATTATTTTCTGCCTTTGGTTTGGTGTGACCCCATCACCAATCTGTATTGGCGTTAGGATTGCCTAATCACTGGCCTCCTGAATAGGTTTTTGTGGCAGTGTATATCTGGCATGATGGAGGTCTCACATGTCACAGCCAATGTTCTGCTTCATCTTTGCCCCATGTATGACTTCTCTCAGGGCTCCTGTTGGCAAAGCAGAGATTGGGCCAAATTGGAATGCTCATCGTGAACACGTTGTCCTTAGAGATGTGATCGTCACCTTCTCCTTAATTCTGCCCTCCCGGCGACACCACCCGGCGAGAACGGCCAGGAACATCGGGCCTCCGTAGAGGCAATAGCGGAGGCCTCAATAGGCCTGACTTTGGGAGAACTAGGAATGGGGACTGGACATTGTGCCTTCCTCCACAGTGGTAACCATTGAGGGAGGGATGAATTTTGTGTGTAAGTGATTATTTTAGTTTGTGTCCAAGATGGCTGTCGGAAGGGAGAGTGGACGCTGGCGCGGTTTAGCTGCCGCTGCTCTCTCTTCACATTGTGTTTTTGATTTTTTTTGTCTTTGGATCGAATTCTGTCTTTAATTTGTGTATTGGTGATGTCTTTATTATTTATTTTACTCCGATTATATGTTTTTTACTCTTGTTAAATTCTGTAAGGTGTCCTTGAGACTTTTGAAAGGCGCCCACAAATAAAATTTATTATTATTATTATTACACTGCTGAGGTCCTTGAATTGATTGAGAACATAGAACAGTGCAGCACAGGCCGTTCAGGCTCAATGTTCGTGCCGGCCATAATATAACCATATAACCATATAACAATTACAGCACGGAAACAGGCCAACTCAGCCCTTCTAGTCCGTGCCGAACACTTATTCTCCCCTAGTCTCATCTACCTGCATTCAGACCATAACTCTCCATTCCTTTCCCGTCCATATCCAATTTATTTTTAAATGATAGAATCAAACCTGCCTCCACCACTTCCACTGGAAGCTCATTCCACACAGATACCACTCTCTGAGTAAAGAAGTTCCCCCTCATGTTACCCCTAAACTTCTGTCCCTTAATTCTCAAGTCATGTCCTCTTGTTTGAATCTTCCCTACTCTCAATGGGAAAAGCTTGTCCACATCAACTCTGTCTATCCCTCTCATCATTTTAAAGACCTCTATCAAGTCCCCCCTTAACCTTCTGCACTACAAAGAATAAAGACCTAACTTGTTCAACCTTTCTCGGTAACTTAGTTGCTGAAACCCAGGCAACATTCTAGTAAATCTCCTCTGTACTCTCTCCATTTCATTATAATGCCAAATTAAACTAATCCCCTCTGCCTGCATGTGATCAATATCCCTCCATTCCCTGCAAATCCATGTGCCTCTCTAAAAGCCTCCTAAGTACCACAATCATATCTGCTTCCACCACCAACCCTGGAAGCATATTCCATGCACCCACCACTCTCAAATTGTCTTGACCCTGTATATATTTTTTCATCTTTGCCCCTTTCACCTTAAAGCCGTGTCATCTAGTTTTTTTTTACATTTCTGCCCTGCAAAAATGTTTACTCTACACATGCTTCTCATTATTTTAGATATTTCTAACCCCTCAGTCTCCAGATAATGTTCCATTGAGCCTTAGTTCAAGCATGCGTGTGAATTCTTGTTGCTGGCAGATCCGTCCATTATGATCAAGCCTGATGCTCGTCTCTGTGCTAGCCTGGTGAAGCTGTAACACCAGGACTAGCTGAGCACTTAATAGCAAAAGCAGCATGTGATAGACAGAGTGGAATGGAGACGTTGCAGACTGCAGATGGTTGAATCTGGAGCAAAAACCAAAGTGCTGGTTGAACACAGAGGGAGGAGAAGCAACCAATGGATTGTAGGAACACTGCTCCACCTGCGGACGTGAAGCGGTACACATATCCTGGTTTGCACTGACAGCATCGAAGTAGAGATGGCCGAAAGCTTCAAATCCCTAGGATAAATATCACCAGCAACTTGTCCTCTGGAGTAACCATATTGATGCTATGACCAAGAAAAGACACCAATACCTCTAGACAATAGACAATAGGTGCAGGAGTAGGCCATTTGGCCCTTCCAGCCAGCACCGCCATTCAATGTGATCATGGCTGATCATCCCCATTCAGTACCCCGTTCCTGCCTTCTCCCCATATCCCCTGGCTCCTCTATTTTGAGGAGCCCTATCTAGCTCTCTCTTGAAAGCATCCAGAGAACCTGCCTCCACCGCCCTCTGAGGCAGAGAATTCCACAGACTCACCACTCTCTGTGAGAAAAAGTGTTTCATCATCTCCGTTCTAAATGGCTTATTCCTTATTCTTAAACTGTGGCCCCTGGTTCTGGACTCCCCCAACATCGGGAACATGTTTCCTGCCTCTAGTGTGTCCAAGCCCTTAACAATCTTATATGTTTCAATGAGATCCCCTCAATGAGAATCCTTCTAAACTCCAGAGTGTACAATCCCAGCTGCTTCATTCTCTCAGAATATGACAGTCCCGCCATCCCGGGAATTAACCTGGTACTACTTTCTTAGAAGGCTAAGGAAGTTCGGCATGTCCCCGACAACTCTCACCAACTATTACAGATACACCATAGAAAGCATTTTATCGGGATGCATCACAGCATGGTTTGGGGACAGCTCCGTCTTTGCAAGAAGTTGCAGAGAATTGTGGAAGCATCCCAGACCATCACACAAACCAATCTCCCCTTCCATTGACTCCATCGACACGTCACGCTGCCTCATCAAGGCCATCAGCATAATCAAGGACCAGTCCCACCTTAGTCACCCCCTCTTCTCCCCTCTCACCTCTCCCATCAAGCAGGAGGTGCAGAAGTGTGAAAATGCACACCTCCAGGTTCAAGGACAGTTTATTCCCAGCTGTTATCAGGCAAATGATCCTACCAACAACTAGAGAGTGATCCCTAGCTACTATCTGCCTCATTGGGGACCCTCAAGACTATCTTTAATCACTTTACTGGACTTTATCTTGCACTAAACGTTATCTTGTATCTGTACACAGTGGATGGCTAATGCTCCAGAACACCATCCAGATAAGATCAATCCCAGGATAAAGAAGTCCATGACTAGAGGGCATAGTTTTAAGGTGAGAGGAGAAACATTTGAAAGAGATTTGAAAGAGAATAAGGGGCAATTTCTTCCTGCTGAACATGGTGGGTATATGGAAGTAGCTGCCAGAGGAAGCTGTAGAGGGGGATATAAGTGCGACACTCAAAAGACATTTAGAAAGGTAGACAGATAGTAAAGGATATGGACTGAATGGGACCAACGTAGTATGGACTGGCTGGCAGCAGGGCCTGTTTCCGTGCTGCGTGACTCTATGGCTGCACTACAACACAGGCATCAACCTGACAGTGTGAAAAATTGTGCAATTATGTCCCATTAGCAAATTGCAGAACTAATTCAACGGCTAATTATAGCCCAATCAGCCTGTTATCAATCACTAACAAAGTAGTGGGAAGTATTATTGATATTGCTACCAAGTGGAGTTTGCTTTCCAATAAACTGCTCAACAATTTATTTCAATTTAATACAGTTTGAGTTTTACAGAGACCTTTCAGCTCTAAACCTCATCACAGCCTTGGTCCAAACTTGGTCCAGAGATAACTGAATTAGTTTTGTTTGGTTTAGAGATGCAGCACGGAAACAGCCCTCTCGGCCCACCGAGTCCGCGCCGACCAGCGATCCCCACACACTAACACTATCCTACATACACGTGGGACATTTTACGATTCAGAGTGGGGGAGGAAACCAGATCTCCCGGAGAAAACCCACGCAGGTCACGGGGAGAACGTACAAACTCCGTACCCGGAGACGGCACCTGTTGTCAGGATCGACCCCTGGTCTCTGGCACTGCTGCACCACTGTGCCTCCCAAATTCTTTTCTAACTTTTTTCTTGTATTTTAGTAGAAGGATCCCCTGCTGCTTGTCTGAAACTTGAAATAAATAGTGTGGTCAGCAATGTTACAGGATAAACTCACAGTGCCAATGTGTGGTCCCAGCACATGGAAAACAAACATTATTTAAAAGTAACGAGCGATGGGTGTATTGGTGTCTAAAGTGGGTCAGGTGTGAGGATTCGGTCACTTTGAACCGAAGTTTCAGAACTGGGTGTGAGACTGAAGGGCCTGTCCCACTTAGGCCATTTTTCAGCGGACTGCCGGCGACTGTCAAGTTCACGGCACGCGCCTGAAAAACTGGGAACGGCGACTGTCAGAGTAACACACACACACACACACACACACACACACACGCACGCACGCACGCACGCACGCACGCACGCACGCGCACACACACACACACACACCGCAAAGGCGAGGGCCAGGGAAAGCGGGGGGAGCGCTGTCTGTAATTCACATGGTGCAAAGCCAAGATGATACAGACACACACTGCGATGAACAGGAACGTTAAGACGGCTAGCAAAGTGTTCAGCAAGTCCTTTAAAATAGGGAGGAGTTGGGGAGGGGAGAAGGGGGAAGAAGGGGGAAGAAGGGGGAAGAAGGGGGAAGAAGGGGGGAGAAGTGGGGTGAAGTGGGGAGAAGGGGGAAGAAAGGGGGGAGACACTTTTAAGAAGCCAGACAACTTTTAATGTCAGAGATACACAGCTGTGAAGTTTGGCGGACATTTAACATTACCGGTCGGTTATCCTTGTATCTGAAAACTCCTGTTTACGTTTTTGTCCCCAATGAGCCAATGAAAATGCCTGGTCAGCAAAGGCGATTAACTAAAACTACCAACGATCATCTCGACTACCAATAACTACATGGCGTCTCCACTACAACTGCGACTACAGGATTATCGATTTTCTCCATGGCGACCAATTTTTGGTCGCAGAATATTTTTCAACATGTTGAAAAATTTGCGGCGACCATACTGAGGCCGCGACTAGTTCTCAGAATGCGGGAACTCCTCGCGACCATGAAGGAGACTCGCCAGAGACCACCATCGAACATGTAGCGACCATGTGGCGATCATGAGGCGAGCGCAGTGTCTCAGTATCAGTATCAGTATATCTTTATTGTCATTTCCTGAGTACTCACATACCCAGAGGAAACAAAAAAACGTTGCTCAACCAGTGTCCATTCAGTGTGCAGTACAAATAACAACAAATAAATAGAAATAAAAAAAAATACAAATATCATGAACAAATTTAAATTTAAACACTCTACTCTCTACTAAACATCAACAGGCATTCCGATCGACAGCTGCTGCAGTGTGTCCAGGTTGGTGGTTGGTGCGCGATACTTTGGCAGGGGGCTAAGTCCGTTTATCAGTCTTATAGTCTGCGGGAAGAAGCTGAGGAGCATCCTGCTGGTTTTGCAGCTAATGCTCCTGTACCTCTTCCCAGATGGCAGGTTGGAGAATATGTGGTGCGATGGGTGGTAGGGGTCTTTGATAATGGAGATGGCTCTGTTGATACATCTCTTCCTGTATATGTCCAGCAAGAAGGGGAGTGGAGCACCAATAATCCTGCTGGCGGTCTTCACAATCCTGTCAAGTTGGTGCCGTTCGTACGCCTTGCAGCTCCCGAACCAGGAAGTGATGCCGTTGGTTAATGTGCTCTCGATTGTCCCCCTATAAAAAGTTCGTAGATGTGTAGTGGGGAGACCTGCTTTACGTAGTCTTCGGAGAGGGTGTAGTCGCTGCTGGGCTCTCTTGACCAGTGCTGTGGTGTTGGTTGTAGACATCAGGTCATCTGACAGGTGGAGTCCTAGGAACTTCACGCTGCTGACCCTTTCCACATCAGCTCCATCGATGTGCAGAGGTGTATGGTGTTGTTTTCCTGCCCTCCTGAAGTCAACCACCATCTCCTTAGTTTTTCCCACTCCTGCACTCACCTAAAAAGTTGCCTAAGTGGGACTGGCCCTTTAGAGTTTCAATTTCTCTGTGTGTTAGGCAAAGACTAACCATTGGCTCAATTGTAGCAATTCAGTGTAATTCCCTTGAATGGAAGGGAAACTAATCTGTTCCGATACATCCGAGTCTAATCCTGGGAACATATTTACTAATGATATTAATGCATAGTCCCAGGGTTAATGTGTTTTCTGCAGGCCTAATACTTCTTAAGCAGCTATTAATGTGAAGAAAGTAAAGTTGCTGATGATTGATTTAATTCCCATAACATTGCATTTTTTACATATATAAACATGTTATCCAGAGGAAGTATTTCTCAGTGAACTATAGCTTGGGAAAATTACAGACTTTTATGTTCCTGAATATTTTAAGTTGGAAGAGTGCAGCGGAGATTTATGGGGATGTTGCCAGAACTCGAGGGTCTGAGCTGCAGGGAAAGGCTGGGTAAGGTACAACATTATTCCTTGGAGCACAGGGGTGATCTTACTGAGGTGTATTAAATCATGAGAGGACTGGATAGGGTGAATGCACAGAGTATTTTACCCAGTGTTTAAGAAGGAACTACAGATGCTGGAAAATCGAAGGTACACAAAAATGCTGAGGAAACTCAGCGGGTGCAACAGCATCTATGGAGCGAAGGAGATAGGCAACGTTTCGGGCGCCCGAAACGTTGCCTATCTCCTTCGCTCCATAGATGCTGTTGCACCCGCTGAGTTTCTCCAGCATTTTTGCGTACCTTCGATTATTTTACCCAGGGTGGTGGAATCAAGGTCCAGAGGATGTAGATTAAAGGTGAGAGGGGCAAGATTAATCTTGAACGAGGGGCAGCTTTTCCATCCAAAGGGTGGTGGGTGCATGGAATGAGCTGGCAGATGAAGTAGTCGAGGCAGGTACAATGACAGCATTTAAAAGATACCAGGAGAGGTACATGGATAGCAAAGGTTTAGAGGGATGTGAGCCAGATGTGGGAAAATGGGACTAACTTAGATGGGGCATCTTGGTTGGCATTGACGAGCTGACCTGTTTCTGTGCTGGATGATTCTATGGCCCGATGGAAGAAACATTGAACCCATATCAGTAAGTTGGGAATGTGTAGAACATAGAACCATACAGTATACAGAGGGACGACAGATGGCGCAATGGGCTAAGTGTTCGGCTGGCGACCGGAAGGTAGCCGGTTCGAATCCCGCTTGGAGTGCATACTGTCGTTGTGTCCTTGGGGCAAGACACTTCACCCACCTTTGCCTGTGTCAAAGTGCTTCACATAATTACATTACATTTACACACAGGCAAAGGTGGGTGACCTTTGCCTGTGTGTAAATGTAATGTAATTATGTGAAGCACTTTGGGGTCAATGCAAGTTGACTAAAAATGTGCTATATAAATAAGATTATATTATATATAGGAACAGGCCCTTGGACCCCTACAATATCCATGCCAAATATAGTACCAAATTAAACTAATTTCCTGTGCCATATCGCTCCATTCTCTGCATATCCATGTCAATATCGAAATGCCACTATTGTATCCACCTCCACCACCACCTCTGATAGCAAACTTCAGGCACCCACCACTCTCTATGAAATAAACTTGCTCTGCACATCTCCTTTAAACTTTGCACTCCTCAGCCTAACTATGCTCTCGAGTCTTTGACACCACCACCTTGGGAAAGAAATGTCTTCCCTATCCATGCCACGCATCATTTTATATAGTTCTAGATGCTCCAGAAAGAACAAACCAAGTACTTTGATAATAGATTTTGCAGTAGGACCAGCAAAGTGCAGTGTGGAACACATCTAAAGTGACTGCACCTCGACAGGTATTGATTTCTGATCTGTCTTAGTCCATTTTTGCTCTGCTGAAGTTTCTGAACTCTAACAGAAGTCATCACTCAGGGAAGCTAGTGTATAATTTACTGCAAAGTTACTGAGGTAACAGATGTCTTCTTCACTACGTCTTGTCATACATTGATTTCAAATGTGACATACAGTCAGTGCATAAGGAAGGTTCCTTCAGTGCAAGATGGCATTGATTAAACTAATGTTGCTCTTCATATCTACTGCATGTGGGAAAGAGCATTTACTTATATCACTGAGAGGGTTCTAACACTGTAGATATTCAGATAATTAAACTTTTACTCTGGAGATACAGCGATGAAACAGGCCCTTCAGCCCACCAAGTCCACCGCGACCAGCAATCATTCTATCCTACACACTAGGTACAATTTTTACGGAAGGCAACTAGCCTGCAACTAACATACAAACTCCATACAGACTGGACCCATAAACAGGATCAAGCCTGGGTCAGTGGCGCTGTGAGGCAGCAACTCTACTGCTGCGCCACTGTGCATCCTAAAGTTGCTACAGGAGTTAAATGCACAACGTTTGAAAGAGTCTGGGGTCGAGGGCAGAGGAATAGTAGAGGATGTGAAATAGCAGAATTCAGTTGTTTCCTGATAAACAGAAACCAGTAGAGATCATAACATGAGTGGACTAACTACAGAAAAATTCTTATGAAGCAAGCAGTTCAGTTCAGTTCAGTTTAGTTTATTGTCACATGTACCGAGGTACAGTGAAAAGCATTTAGCTTAAGGGAAAAAAACCCTGCCACATTGAGGGGATTTGCTTGTTGTATGGTCCCAAGGTTGGATTAACTCCAAAATCTGACCTGCTGCATGGCATTGTCATTAACAGAAATATCTACACATGTTTACAGAAATAAAGTTGCTATGTTGCCGTTTTTGAGAACTATTTGAGAGAAACACAAGCTGTCTGCATCACATTCGGTAGAGCTTGAAGCATCTTGGGAGCTAAAGAAACCATTTTAATTAGAGAAAACGATAGTACAAGTTGAATGCAATAGTAAAATTTGTAGGTAGACAGAAATGCTGGAGAAACTCAGTGGGTGAGGCAGCATCTATGGAGGGAAGGAAATAGGCAATGTTTCGGGTCGTGACCCTTTCTTCAAGTCAGAAGAACTTGAAAAGGGTCTCGACCCGAAACGTTGCCTATTTCCTTCGCTACATAGATGCTGCCTCACCCGCTGAGTTTCTCCAGTATTTTTGTCTACCTTCGATTTTCCAGCATCTGCAGCTCCTTCTTAAACATAATAACATTTGTGAACACTTCTGTACACAATGTTGTGCATGAAGGAACTGCAGATGCTGGTTTACACTGAAGATAGACACAGACGCTGGAGTAACTCAGCGGGTCAGGCAGCATCTCTGGAGAGAAGGAATACCAGATGTTTTGGATTGAAACCCTTCTTCAGACCCTGACCCTTCAGACTCTTCAGTCAGAAGAACGACTTTGACCCGAAATTTATTTTCTCCAGAAATGCCACCTGACCTGCTGAGTTACTCCAGCATTTTGTATCTATCGTAGACACAACATTGCTTTATTGCAAGGAAATGCCCGCACTAACATATTAGATAAATAAATGTTGGACAAATACATTGGAACTCATACTGGTGCCTCACAATATAATTTCAGTATGAAAAATACTCAACTTCAGTACACGTTACAGCTATAAGAACAGATTAACCCGTGGAGTGTGTTTTGGTCACAGTGTATTGCATTGGTTTATTCTGATACTTGTGTCTCCCTTGTACACACCATTAGCACCCCCCTACCCCATCCCACCCCACCCTGAATGTCTTACCTTCCAAAAAACATTATCAAACTCAGTCCCGTGAAATTTCTCTGGGATTGCTGCGGATGAGAGTTTGGGTCCCAGCAGTGTCACAAACTCTTCAAAGTCCACCTGTCCATCGCCTAGAACACAATACATCACCATTAGCCTTGAATGTTCCACATCGCTCACAGTAGTAGATCACAGTAACAGTACGAATCACGTTGCAATATTAACATCTTCAACCATTGGCATGACATGGGATGGAAATGAGAAGCACGTGTGTCTTACAATTCAAAATCAGTAGAGCTGCGGTGGGTTTTAGTGACCCAGAGGCGTGTAATAGCAATCCAGATCCAATCAGTTCAAATCATTAATAATTGAAAGATACAGCACGGAAACAGGCCCTTGAGTCCACTGGTCCACGCCGACCATCGATCACCCCTTCATACTAGTTCTATGGTGTCAAGGAAAGAGCGTTCATGTCGCGACCCTGTTTCCACCAATCGTTCCACCACCACACACAAGAAGCACAAGACAGACACCATTGTATGCAGATGTCGGGAAGTGTGTTCAACTCTGGCTGAACAACTTCCAATCTTGTGTGTGGACTCGATAAGAAGAACTAGTTCTATGTTATCCCACTTTCACATCCACTCACCTACACACTAGGGGCAATTTTACAAAGGCCAGTTAACCTTCAAACCCGCGCATCTTTGGGAGGAAACTAGAGCATTCAGGGGAAATCCACGTGGTCACAGGGAGAACGTGCAAACTCCACACCGACAGCACCCGAGGCCAGGATTGAACTCGGGTCTCTAGTGCTGCGAGGCAGTAGCTCCGCTGGATGAACCACTGTGTCGTTAGTTGTGGAATTTAGATACATTTAATGTTCTAATCATTATGAACGATGGCCAAAAAAACTGCCGGGACTCGTTGTGTTTAGGAGAGGGAGAAGAAAGAAGTGTCCCCCGAGTCAGAAAAAGTGATTCCAAGCTTACACAATGTGTGTCGACACTGAAATGGGTGAACAAGCACTCCATTTGGAGATGGCCAGTGGCCTGAGTTTAATCCTCATGGTAGGCATCAGTTGCATCCACCAAGGGTAGAAAAGGGTGTTCTTGACGTGTACTACTTCTTTGTGCCCTCCCTGCTTATTTATCAGGTGGGTTGCCAGGTGATTTCTCCTTTTATAGATGGCCTTAATATCTCTCCCCCTGCATCGCCTCCATCTCCATTAACCCTTGGATTGACCAAGGCTAGAAGGGCAGATCTGGCATCTCTGACAGTGTCATGGACTCATACAGTAATGAAAGAGGCCCTTCAGCCCAACTTGCCCGTGCCAACCACGATTCTCCATCTACACTAGTCCCACTGCCTGCTCTAAAGGTAGTCAACACCTCATAAAAGGGGGAGGTGGATTCAGGTTGGCTCCTACGCGTAGAATGGCAGCACACAGGTAAAAGTGTTCTGCAGGTTGGGACCCTCGCTGGTGTCATGGCAGTGGCCACACACATTAAACGTTAAGAGCATCAGTGACCATCACAAGTTCACAAGTTATAGGAGTAAAATTAGGCCATTCGGCCCATCGAGTCCACTCCACCATTCGATCATGGCTGATCTCTGCCCTCCTAATCCCATTTTCCTGCCTTTTCCCCATAACCCTTGACACCCGTTCTAATCAAGAATTTGTCTATCTCTGCCTTAAAAATATCCACTGACTTGGCCTCCACAGCCCTCTGTGGCAATGAGTTCCACAGATTGACCACCCTCTGACTAAAGAAGTTCCTCCTCACCTCCTTTCTAAATGATCGGCCATTAATTCTGAGGCCATGACCTCGGGTCCGAGACTCTGACCTTGACAGAGGTGGTGAGGTATCTCCTGGCTGCCAATGGAGCATCCCATTCCGACATGATAGGTACAGCACTTCTGCTGCATGTCATGCAACCACATGCACATTGATCTTGTAGGTTTCCATTTGATGTTAATAAAATGAGCACAGTGCAATGAGATTTCCAGCCCAATAGGTTAACACAAATAGGTTATTTTCAGGCATTAGAACATGGGTCTGTTCCAATATTGCTTCATTGACAGTAATTATAAAACAGCCAGGCCTTCTTAGAAAACTTTTTTTAAATAGAAAAAGGAACGAAAAGGCATTTAAATGATATGGGATTGACAGTCTATTATTATGTTAATTTCTGAATGAAATTGTCAGCAAAAATGTTTCCACGTTGATTGAATATGCAACAACGACAGGAAAAAATAGTATATCACTGACAAACTGAAACCTTACTAATAATTGCTGTATTTATAATATTAGAATATTAGGGTTTACTTTAGACCTTAGAGATACAGCACGGAAACAGGTCCTTCGGCCCACTGAATCCGCGCCGATCAGTGTTCACCTCATACACTAACACTATCCTACACACAAGGAACAATTTACAATTTACACAAGCCTACTAACCTACAAACCTGTACGTCTTTGGGGTGTGGGAGGAAACTGGAGCACATGGGGAAAACCCACGCGGTCACGGGGAGAACATACAAACTCCGTTCAGACAGCACCCGTAGTCAGGATCGAACCTAGGTTTCTGGCGCTGTGAGGCAGCATCCCTGCCGCCCCCACCCATTAGTAACACATCCAACCTTCAGTTTTAGATGGTTTAGCAAAGGACCTTACCTCCTCCGCATTTCTGTAAAATCCATTTCAGTAAATTGCATATAGTAACTAATTTCTTAAGTGGAAATCTGGGGAAGAGTTTAAACTAATTGTGCGGGGAAAGGACAAGGCTAACCAGAAAACACAAGGGTGGGATAGAAATATGTACACTAATGAAAGCAAAACCGACACAGCGTTGCATGTACTTGTTGCAAATATCAATGTCGGTGGTGTAACTAATAGGGTTAGTGCATTGCGGGCACACATTACATTGGGCTTGCAGCAGAGATGTGGCTCAAACAAGGTCAGGAATGGACTCACAATATTAATCATCAACTGTGCTGCTAATTTCACCTCCCCCTCCCATGTCTCACCTTCACCTGGACAGCTTCTGAATCTGAAGAAGGGTCTTGATCCGAAACGTCGCCCATTCCTTCTTTCCAGAGATGCTGCTTGTTACTTCAGCATTTTGTGTCTAGCGTCTGAATCTTCCCTCCACTTGACCCCATTCCTGAGAATTGGACAGGCAACTAGAATTGTCATGGTCACCTTGACTACACTTCTTTTCTCTCCAGGTATAACTCTGTGCGATCACCCCTTTTCATTCTGCCAATTTTTATATTCCCCTCACCTCTGTGTTCATGAGGTCACTTTCCACACCAGTGCGAGACATGAGGAACTGCAGATGCTGCTTTACCAAAAAAAAATGTTGGAGTACGTCAGCGGCTCAGGCAGCATCTCTGAAGGACATGGATAGGCAATGTTTTAGGTTGGAACCCTGAGAGTCACATAACAGGGAAACAGCCCTTTTGGCACACTTGCTCATGCCGGCCGAGATGGACCATCTACACTAGTCCCACCTGCCCACATTTGGCCCATATCCCTCTAAACCTTTCCTATCCATGTACCTGTGCAAATGTTTTTCTTCACAGCGACCCTTCCAACGAGAGAGATGGTTTCGTAAAGTGCGATCCGGGTCAAACTATCGTTTTGGCAAAGTATGGGCTGATCAAAGAAGACCAGGATGCACTGGTTGAAAGCAAATTGTGTCTAAATAATGTGATTGAATGTTTTGAATGGAGTAACAAATGGTTTAGCGGGTAGTGCAGAAGATATGCAGTAGACAATTGAAAGGGTAGTCAACAAACCACCACATAGAAATGATTTACAAAGATGACCATTGAAAGCATTGGAACATTGAAAGTCCGTAGAATAAAGGAAAACAATGGTATAATGCAATAATTAACAGGAAGTGAAGAGTGTTCGATTAGACAGACTGAAGCTGTTTGCAAAGCTATTCACCAATGGTCAGTTTTGTGACCAAGAGTTCACAACGTTTATCTGAGATTTAATGCAGAGAGCAGCATTAACTCCAGGTGCACCATCGATATCCCGGCACTCTTGGTTCCAGAGCCTTGCCGGATTATCTGACCATCCGGACCAACAGAGGCCACGTAATAATAATTTAACAACACACCTCGGACCCATTAATGGTCCCCCTCCCGTGTCTCTAAAGCACCGTGAACACCTAGAAACTTAAATAAAGAATAAACAATTAACACATGGCAATAAACTAAACTAAACTCAATTAACCTAAACTAATCTGGTGAACAATTACATTTAACTCGATCCAATGCAGATTGAATGGGCTCTGTGTGTGCATTAGACTCTTTGTTTCTATCAGATTATGTTTCCGTAAATTTGATTTTTGCAAAAACCTTTTCAATATCAAGTGTCATCATGACTCTAATGATACCAGACTTGTTTCTGAATTAAAGAAATTGATGGATAGTTTCATTCCAACTGTTCAATACAGAACATGTTGCTTTGATAAAAGTACTAGTTGACTAATTACAAGCTAAATCAATCTCACTCCTTGCAGTTCAGCTAAATGTTAAATAAACGATTGTGTCCAGGCAAACAGCTTTCCTTGATGCAAGAAATGTTTAAGTCATCATCAAGGACCTACACCACCCTGGCCACACACTCATCTCCCCGCTACCTTCAGGTAGAAGGTACAGGAGCCTGAAGACTGCAACGTTCAGGTTCAGAAATAGCCGCTTCCCCACAGCCATCAGGCTATTGAACTCAACTGAAACAAATCTCTGAGCATTAATGGACCATTCTGTTTATTTACACTTTATCTGCTTATTTATTGATGTGTGTATATATTTATATAATGGTATATGGACTCACTGATATGTTCTGTTTTCTTGCCTACTATATTCTGTTGTGCTGAAGCAAAGCAAGAATTTCATTGTCCTATCTGGGACACATGACAATAAACTCTCTTGACTTGACTTAACTTGATCCAATTTGCTGAATATTGGACCTCGTTTTACACAAATATTTTACAGTAGTTTGGAGAGACAGCAAGGAAACAGGTCCTTTGCCCTCACTGAGTCCTTGCCAACCATCAATCCCTTTCACACTACTTTAAAAAAATATTATTTCATATTCTCATCCACTCTCTACATACTAGGGGCAATTCAATTAATCTACAAATCGTACGTCTTTTGGATGTTGGGAGAAACCGGAGCACCCGGAGGAAACACATGCACGCGTAGGGAGAAAATGCAAACTCCACACCGGCAGCACCCGAGGTCAGGATTGGACTTGGATCTCAGGCGCTGTGAGGCAACAGCTCTACAGAGCTGCACCACTGTAACGCCCTTCTAACATGAGATAACCTCTACCAGCTGAGCCACTGTGCTGCCCTATTTACCCACTTCGCAATAGAGATCGCACTTCAAAATGTGGTTCATAGAACATGACCTATTTGGTAGTGCCTGGACTGTACATTATACAAGTATGAGTTGGACATTCATTTCCATTTTAGCGGAATTTACGAACAAGTATTGACTTCCTTTCCTGAAAACACTTATATCTAGTATTTTTTTGGAGACAAAAAGACGGCAGCACACACAATTAATAAACGTACGAGTCACATGGCCGAAACACAAAACAATGGTGCTTAACTTTTTAGAAGTGCCGGTATATTGGTGCGTTCCATCACTAAGAAAGCACTGCATGTACCCCAATAATTAGCCTGTACCTGCATGGTGTTGTATCTTTTGTATCTTTCACCAACCATGTGCAAATTCACAATTTGAACTACAGGTGCACAACCTTTTATCCGAAAGCCTTGGGACCAGACACTTTTCGTAATTCAGAATTTTTCGGTTTTCGGAATGGAAGATTTTTAGCGTAGATTTTAACGGCTGGCTCAGTGGTAGAGTGCTCGGCTCGTATCCGTAAGGTCGCGAGTTTGCGCCTCGATCCCGGCAGTTACTCGATCGCGAGTTTGAGTCTTCAATGTAGGTTTTTCTTGCAGAATAGGAGAGAATCGGGAGGGTTAGGCTGGGATCCTTCTCTGCGAGATGATCTTAGTGCGGGAGACAAGTGTAGGAGAGGTGTACTGACTGTGTGGGCAGAACTTTGGAAGTGATTGCCCACCATTCTCAAAAGCCGCTGTGTCTCCCTGTCCCTCCAACTCCAGAGGAATCCGCTCCCCGATGCGCCGCTACGGCGACAAGTGGCAGTTCGCCCACAGCCCGAGCTGCGCCCCCTCATCCGCAACCCGGGTTCCTCTGGAGTTGGAGCGGGGCTGGGCTAGAGTTGTTGCTGGCTGTGAGTCTCTGGGATCTCCGTGCTTGCAGTGGGCCTGGGGGTCGGTGTCCCGATGAGGGGGCGCAGCTCGGGCTGTGGGCGAACTGCCACTTGTCGCTGTAGCGGCGCATCGGGGAGCGGCTTCTGGTGGTCCTGACGTCTCTCAGCTCCTGTCCAGGGGGACGGCCGGAGACGTCAGGACCAACAGGAACCCGCTCCCCGATGGGCCGCTACAGCGACAAGTGGCAGTTCGCCCACAGCCCGAGCTGCGCCCCCTCATCCGCAACCCGGGTTCCTCTGGAGTTGGAGCGGGGCTGGGCTAGAGTTGCTGCTGGCTGTGAGTCTCTGGGATCTCCGTGCTTGCAGTCGGTGTCCCGTTGGTCCTGACGTCTCCGGTCACCCTCCTGGAATGGAGCTGAGACTGGGAACTGTACCGCCCTTGCCCCCTCCCTCTGCAACTGCAAACAACCCCACAGTTCCCAGTCTCAGCTCCTGTACAGGGGGGTCGCCGGAGACGTCACAGCCCGAGCCATCAGCTTCTGTCCCTACGGGGACAGCGGAGAGCGTGTTCCTCTGGAATTGGAACGGGGCTGGGCTGCTGCTGGCTGTGGGTCTCTGGGATCTCCGTGCTTGCAGTGTGCCTGGGGGTCGGTGTCCCGTTGGTCCTGACGTCTCCGGTGACTGGCACTAGCTCCGACGTGAAGACAGTGCAAAGCCCCCGCGCCGGTGCAATGCGCGGGGAGCTGGAGAGGGGAGGGAAGAGGTCACACACATGGCCGGGAAGCAGAGGTGTGTAGGTGGGGTGAAACTGAAGGGAGCGACAATTTGCTGCTGCCCGCTGAGTTAAAAAAGTTCCCACGCAAGACTCACGGTACACTGTGTATCGTGAGTCTACCGTGGGAACTTTTTAACCTCAGCGGGCAGGCAGCAGCAGATTGTCAATTATTAACCCTCCCGCGCAATATACCCTCACCTTCTCT
Source organism: Leucoraja erinaceus (assembly GCF_028641065.1). Taxonomy (NCBI): domain Eukaryota; kingdom Metazoa; phylum Chordata; class Chondrichthyes; order Rajiformes; family Rajidae; genus Leucoraja; species Leucoraja erinaceus. The sequence goes on along the minus strand of NC_073401.1, from coordinate 9,587,186 downwards.
TTTATGAATGGGGCTTTAGTTCCCCTTTCTTCGAGGACCGACCGGAGGTTCCTCTGCGGGCCGCCCTCGGTGAACATTTTCAAGGACCTTTCTTCAAGGACTGAAAAAATGTCGCTATTCGGAGGTTTTCGTTATTTGGATCTTCGGATAAAAGGTTGTGCACCTGTACCAAAATTATCTGTATTTGAGTGAAACTTCGAAATAATAAGGAATTATCTTTGCGGACGACCTTGGAGATGAGCCCAGATTGGAGTTGCCTTTCTCCTGTCAAATTGATTAATTAAATACTCACTAAGTACATTGCAATCTGCACAGAAAGCTTTCTATTTTTTTTTGCCACTGATTGACCATTATGAGAGAAGGCTTATATATTTTATTGCAGATTTAAATTGCAAAATGTAATCATCCAACCAGTTAGTACAGGTACGGAGTCTCGGTGTACGACTAATGAGTAACTTACAAAAGTGACAAAGCCAGGTGCAATTATTAGTGGAACTTTAGAATTGGAGCAATTGAACACATGCCCACACTGTTAAAAAGCTTCAGATTCAAGTCTAAGGACTTATCTCACGTGAAATCAAATCTGCTTCCCTCGTTTCTTACTACTTTAATGAACGTGGTAAATCTATCCACTAATGGTTGAAATTTTGTCTGTATTGTTGGAAGCAACATTAAAATTTCTGCATGTATCAGTAGAGGACAATGAATCAAAATTAATGATCCAAGATATCCTAAATTGAATGTCCCCTCTGGAGAATCTGCATTTTGCCGTTTCGCTGGGCAAACATTGCTTTTGTTTTCTTTTTAAATGAAACTTCATGGATGGAATAAGAATTAAATATATGTGTGGGTCAACTTTAGTTTAGTTGAGTTTGTAATTTTCATGTTTACCGAGGTACAGTGAAAAGCTTTTGTTGCATGCTCTCCAATCAGCAAATAGACTATACAGGTACACCATCGATTTTCCGGCATTTTTGGTTCCAGCCATTCCAGATTATCCATTTTCCCAGACCAACAGAGGTCACGTAATAATAATTCAACAATACACCTCTGACCCACTAATTTTACCCCTCTAAAGCACCATAGACTGTTGGAAACTGAAATAAATAATTGACAATTAAGAACAAGCAAGCAATTAATGTTTAAGAAGGAAATGCACATGCTGGAGTCTGAAGTAGGGTTTCGACCCGAAACGTTGCCTATTTCCTTCGCTCCATAGATGCTGCCTCACCCGCTGAGTTTCTCCAGCATTTTTGTTTACCAGCAAACAATTAACTCTTTCCAGACAGAAGCACAGACGCTACATACAATGCTCTCGGAATTTTGCCCAGATTCAAGGAAGTGCCGGACCATCAGTTGCCAGAAGATTGGTGGTGGACCTGTACATGATTACAATCAAGCTAGCGGTCCACTGTGTACAGATACAGGGTAAAGGATAAAAATCACAGGGGCTTGACAGTGCATGAGCGAGGTTGAGCAATTTTATGTGATGTGATACATCTGAGCTTTCTTTGCCTGCAGTTTATGTGCAATATTAAAACCTCTGATCGTTATTGAGGAGGATCCTGAAAGCACTTGAACTCGGATTGCAGGCGGACTCTGAAACGAGTGTGCGGTGAAAACAGATGTAAGCAGTACAAAAGATAGACAAAATAAACCTGGAGTAACTCAGCGGGACAGGCAGCATCTCGGGAGAGAAGGAATGGGTGACGTTTCGGGTCGAGACCCTTCTACACACGACGTAAGCAGAACTTATTTCTGTTTCCATCTGCATTTCTCATCCACCACAAATGGGAAGTTCTAGGCTTATTGGGAGGAGAATCATTTCCAAAGATATCTTCCTTCCATCACAGACAATACATGTTCCAGCCGCTACACTTCATAATGTACTTTTTGTTATTTTTTATGCTCAATATTTCAAGGGATATCTGTACTGCAAAAGGGAATATTTATAATATTTGAGTGACTTGCATAGGAAGCGAATAAGTTACATTTCATTTCTCCTTTGCTTTCCTTATCTGACATTATTTTGTCTACTTTTCACCTCTAGCTTTTGTCACTTACTCAACGCATCAACCCCACCCCCTCCCCCGCTCCCTCACCTGTATCCACCTATCACTTGCCAGGTCCTTCTGTTCTAGCTGTCTCATAAGGTCATAAAGAATAGGAGTAGAATTAGGCCTTTCGGCCCATCAAGTCTATTCCGCCATTCAATCATGGCTGATCTATCTTTCCTTCCTAACCCCATTCTCCCCATAACCTCTGACACCTGTACTAATCAAGAATCTATCTATCTCTGCCTTAAAAATATCCACCGACTTGGCCTCCACAACTTTCTGTGGCAAATAAATCCGCAGATTCACCACCGTCTGACTAAAGAAATTCTCCTTATCTCCTTCCTAAAAGAACGTTCTTTAATAGTCAGATTAAACGAGTACTTACCAGTATGAAGTTTGATCTGTATTTTATGAGGAGTTACGGTGAGGGATTAAGTGAAGACCCCAGCTCCAGTGCGCATGCGGCATACTTCGAAGCAGCGGTGTGGAATCACAGAATAGACACAATATTTGAAGTAAGATAGTAAAGATCACGAGACATCAGTTTATTAGCTTGATCTATATAATGAGGGTGGGAGCGGCGGGCACTTAATCCCTCACCGTAACTCCTCATAAAATACAGATCAAACTTCATACTGGTAAGTACTCGTTTAATCTTACTATTTTACTTCGGAGTCACGTGAGTGATTCCGTGAAGACTTCAAAGGTCTGTGATTTCAAACCGTGTAACAGTTTTTATTTCACTCACTGCCGAAGTTTATGAGGGAGGAAGTGTTATCGTAATCAACCAGTGGATCTGCTTTCAAAAGAAACAGAAAGGTATTTGTTAACAATAACAACATAAAAGAGCTCCTCTGAGCTTAAATTAATATTGCAGTTTGTAATATTCTCCTGCAATTAAATCAGGTTTATCAACGGTTTATAATAAAAACAAAATGTTCTGAACGCCGTTCCCTTGACCATTTTGCTGTATTGAAAATGTGGTCAACCGGGATGTCCATTCGTTCAGCCGCTGATACCAATGCTGCCCTAGTGGAATGGGATTAAATGTATTATTATCTATTCCGGCAGCTTTCGGTACCTGTTTGAGCCACCTTGGAGTGGTTTGGCTCGTACCCCGTCTTGGGTTACTGTGGTTGACCCATAGGCTTTCCTCTCCCTCTAAGATTGTGGGTTGTGTCTATATATAGTAGTAGATGGGTCACCACACTCAACCTGGACTCTGGTGGGTAGGCCCGGAATCCCACCAGTGAATTGGGCGTTCCTGGTCCATATAGCCATATAACGACTACAGCACGGAAAACACAGGCGATCTCGACCCTACTAGTTCGTGCCGAACTCATAATCTCGCCTAGTCCCATATACCTGCGAGTTAGATTTTACCAGACCTAAATATGAACGTGATGCGTCTGGGGTAATCACCATGTTATCCAGTCTGGTTTATGGAGTGACCGGACTCTGTGAGCGTGTACGAGAGCCATAAGCATGAGCGTTTTTTAAAAACATAGATTAAGCAAGCTGAGGGATCTGGCTGGTGCCATCTCTGAGACATGTCAATGTCACACCAATATCCCATACATGGGTATATACCTGGGTGTTTGGGGCTTATATTATAGTTGCCCTTCATGAGTTTACCTTCAGTGGATGGGATCCCATGCTCTGCTGACATGCTGTTTTAGATAAGCAGATAAGGCGCTCCATGCTGTATTTACGGCACTGTAACTCACCTTTTAGTCATGGTGTAGATGTTCCAGGAACTCCAATACGTCAGTGGTTGAATAGTTCGTTGTCCCTGCGTCGTGGCAGTATTTTACCCATGTTAGCTTTTAGTGACTGTTCGCAGGGATGCCGACATGGTGGTAATGGTTCCTTTGGATAATCCCAGTCCCTGGTAAGGTCTATTCAAACCCTGCACCCAGGAGTTTGATGTTTCCCTGGCATGGGTGGCTTGTGCCTGATACTGGGTTGAGTCAGCAACCATGGTCCACTAGGGAAATCCATAGGTGACTCGCCCACCGTGTCGTGATGAACTGGGAACCATGGCTGTGTAGGCCGGTCGGGCACGTTCAATATCTCGGAGACAGATCCCTCTGTATTGCGAAGTGCCCGTCTGATGAGGCAGAAGGGAGGAAGGCAAAGCAGAAATTCCCCCTTCCAGCGTATAGGCATCTACCGCTGCTGCCTCTAATCTGGTTCCTAAGTCACATACATGGGTTACTGGTGATTCCGTCTTGTGCAACCAAATTGATATCTGGCTTTCAAACTGCTTAATAAATTTAGCAGATATTTTGGGTTTGACATCTATTCAATGTAATCATAGATTTTACCCCGTGACATGGTGTCTCCCACTGTGTTCTAGCTTCCTAGGACATAGGCAGCTGATAGTTAAAATGTCTTTTGACACACCATTGCCAGATTTGTTTGACCAATTTGTTGCACAATAATGATTATTATGCTCCCCATATGGTTGATATAAGCCACCACCATAGTATTATCAATCCGTAACCACATATGTACGTGCTGCATTTGAAATGCATATGCTTTTTAGCCCAATAGGCGATCACCAATCCCAAGTAGTTGATGCCCGGTATGTGTAGTAACGATGTTTGTGAATTGGTCCATCTGTTACCTGTGCTGGATATGGAGTTTAGTTGCTCCCCAGCCTAAAGTACTGGCATCGGTTTTTAATAACCAGGTTGGAATTGGTGATGATAATAGGGCTGAAAACTATGCCAAATATATGTCTGCCCACCACCTTAATTGTGATATAGCTTCAGTGGGTACATTCATGATTTGATTATAGTGACCCAAGTACCTTGGCAAAGTAACAGTCATATGGACGGAATTATTATTGAAGCCCAGATAATCCTTGGTAGTTAACGCTTCAATTCTGGTTTATCTGGGCGTGGGATAAACCTCAGCTTTAGGGAGCTGTTTCGTAGCTAGAACTGCTGCCACAGCTAATTCCTTTGTTTCCCCTAATATGAGGATATCATCCAATATATGCCATGATTATGCTTGTTTTCTTAATATTTTCATGGCCATTTGTAATAGTTTAGGGCTGAGGTTAGACCATAGGGAATGCTATATGCTCCCATGGTTGCCCTAACCGGGATATCCATTATCCAGGTAAAATTTTTTAGGTATCTATAATGATCCTAGTGTATGGGTATAAGATAGTTAGCATCTTCCATATCAATGCTCCCCATAGGTATCCTAGGGAGATCAGATGTCTGGCAGTGACAAGAACCCATCTCCATCTTAAAGTGTATATACTCAACAGATTTATTTAGTGATATTAGATCAATGATGATGCTACATTCACCATCTTTTGTAGTTTTGGTGAATATATTCGATACAAATTCCAATGGCTCATGTTTACTCCCATGATCCGTTTAGTAATGAGCCTTTCTAGTTCAGCTTGACCTTCTCACTTCTCTTTTCTTAGAGGGAGAAAATGCCCTTTGGGCGCATTGCTGAACTGGCGGTAATATGCCCAATTTGAATTCGTTTTTATCCTCTAAGACTGTTGAGTATATTTTAGTTATTTGTGACAGCATCCCATGCTTTATCCACAAGTGTAAATGCCCCCCCACGCAGTTAGTAGAACACCCTTGTTTAGTGTAAACGGGAGGAACCAGACTACCTACCTCCATGTTTGTTGTTTTTTCATGAAGGCGTAGTTTGCTGGTATGCTGGTGCTGTCGGTGGGGCGGCGCATCTTCCCACGGCTCCGCTCTGGGCCCCGTCTAAAAAGAACTTTGGGGGTAAAGTGAAGCGGTCGCCAGGCTTTCACCAGTCCTTGTTTGATTCACTGGTGGATGCCGAGGGGTGCTGCCAGCTGGGTGTTGGATGCGATGTCCTGCTCGTTCCATGGCCTGCCTTCATGAGGCGCACAGGTTTATCTGCCTCTCTTCCCGCAGCAGCGGTTTGCATAGCCCCATATATTTGGGGTTGCGGGCAGGTCTATATGCACCATTGTTCAGTCGAGTATCCCAAATTTGGGAACATCTTAGGCGTCAGCACCCTGGTAGTGCCATGGGATAGTCTCATCCTGGGAGAGTATAATCCGTGGAAAAGGCGAGCAAAGGCGGTAACATCTTGACCCTTCTGTAGAATTCGCTGCTTGTCTGCGAGTCTGCTGACCCAGCTGCCTGCGGATTTGCCTCTGGAAAGGCCTGCTCCTGCAGGACTTTTGTTGGGAAGATGGTCGCGTGGAGGAGCCATGTAGTGGCCCACGACACCCAGTAGCTCTTCCTGATCCTGCTCCCCTGGCATACTGCTGTTCTCGTCCGCCTGCCCAGCGTTTAAGCCAGCCCAGCCCTGGCCTCCTTAGCTAGCCTCAAAAGAGGGAGCAAAAGGGTGTGCTAAATTGGAGGAGGCATAGCTCAAACTCCGCTGTTGCATCAATCCCTTGACAAGGGAGATGGCTAGTGCAATAGCACTGGGGTAGGAGTCAGCTCCCTTGGCATTCAGCCAGTGCCCCTTTTCTCCTGGAGGTGAACTCCATGACCTCCTCTGGCTTGGGGAGACAGACATACTTATTTTTGCCTTCTCCAACCTGTTCCAGTTTTGGAGGAAGTTGGCTCCTGTAGAACCTGTAAATTGGGAAGATTTTTCTCTTACCTGCATGTAGAGGCTGCCTGCCGTTTTCCAGGCGGCATTGTGGCGGTTCCCGGGCGGTGATTCTCCTGGTCAGGAGTCTGCAGGGCTGCTGGTCGGGTTTTTTAAACTTCCCGCCGGTCCGCCGCTGTTACCAAACAGCTGTTCAGCGGACCGGTATAGCGCAGCTCCTTGCAGCGGTCCGCAGCGTTAGCGGTCCGGGTGGCACCTTTGGTCCGCAGCGTTAGCGGTCCGGGTAGCGCTTTTTCCCCGTCCACTGTCGGCTCCACGCTGGAGTCGAAACGGGGGCCGCTCACCATGCCTCTCTACTTTGCTCCCCCTGGAGCAAAAACCACAAGGCCCGATTAAGGTAAGTACTTACCTCTCGTTCCTTGGATGCGGGAGCTAGCCCGACTCCCGCTGGCCGCGTTGCACAGCTGTGCGATAATGCCGCATGCGCAGTACCTGCTGGGTTCTTCACGGAATCACTCACGTGACTCCGAAGTAAAATTCTGAGGCTATGATCTCTAGTCCTAGCCTCTCCCACAAGTGGAAACATCCTCTCCAAATCCACTCTATCCAAGCCTCCACCCTACTCAATCAGTCTGAAGAAGGGTTCCTGACCTGAAACATCATCTGTCCACTACCTCCACAGATGCTGCCTGGCCCGTTGAGTTTCTCTGGCACGTTGTGTTTTGCCCATTTTAATGGATGGCAAAACCCAAACACAGAAGTAAATGCAGACTTAAACATTTTCCATATCGGACAACTATTTGGGAAATCAAAATACTCTTGTAATCCACAATCAGCTAAATTATCTGTCCTCTATCAAGAATCTGCTGATTGCCAATCTGATTTTTGTGCTGGGTTTCAAATGGATGTGAGCTGAATTAAAATGCCAGTGGTAACAGTTCCTATTTGGTCTCCTGAAAAATAATGTCTGAACAAGAAAAAACAAGCTCAGTCTGAAGAAGGGTCCTGACCCGAAATATCACCCATGTTCTCCAGAAACGCTGCCTGAGCCGCTGAGTTACTCCAGCACTTTGTGTCATTTTTTTTCTGCAATCATTATTTGATTATGTATTAACAGGATGCTTATGGATATAAACAGGTACATGGCTAGGGAAGGTTTAGAGGGATATCATGAATGCCAAATGCTGGCAAATGGGACTAGCGTAGATGGGGCGTGGGTGAGTTGGGACAGACGATATATATGCCTGCTGCACGACTCTTTGATTCTACTAATGAGCAGTTCTAACAAATGGGGAAATCGAATAGACGAAAAAATCTAAAAGTACGAAAACATTATTCAGTTCAGGAATGAATTAGTTCAACTATAAACTGAATAAATTCTCTTAAAATGTGAAGATAGATGGAAGCAAATGGGCCTGGATGACAAGGAGCGGTTAATGGGGAAAGTATCCGGGACAAATATAATTTCTATACTGAACTGGAGGATATAAGATAGTTACATCTGATACAATAGTGGCATTAGAGTGGCTTTTGGATCGGCATATGAATATGTAGGGAATGGAGGGATATGGATTGTGTGTAGGTAGATGAGAAATGGGCTTGGCAACATGTTCGGCACAGACATTGTTGGAGAAAGGTCCTGTTCTTGTGCTGTACTGTTCCACCTTCTATGTTCTATGTTAAAGACGGACATTGGCAAAGAATGGAAATACTACGGAGCAAAATTAAACTGAAGTCTAGGAATATTATAACTGAGAGTGTCACTGACGCCAAGGTTTGTCTATTAAGCAACAAACAACCCAGAAACTTTGGAGAAACGTCACCTATTCCTTCACTCCATAGATGCTGCCTCACCTGCTGAGTTTCTCCAGCATTTTTGTCTACCTTTAGAAGCTTTGGAGAGTCAGAAAGATGCAGTTGCAACCGATGCTGTCTGACCGGCTGAGTATTTGAAGTAATTTGTGTTTTTTATCTCAGATTTTCAGCATTGGCAGATTTCCTTTTGTTTTTCTTCTACCATGGAATCATTGCCACTTCCCTTGTGGGAACGGCAGCTTTGAAGAGCTTTTACTCCTCTATTCTGGCAGAAACAGGAAGCTCTCCTCAGTGGAAAAATACCACATTGCTGTGATTCATTCTTGATCTTGGTTGACGAACGAGATTCGATCCAGACTAAACACCAGAATCTTTGTAGATGCTGTCATTTTTCCCTTAATAAACAATGAATAACAGATTACTATTTAAAATATAAAATGAACAGACTGAGGTAAAATAATCAGTTTCATACACTGACTGATTGTAAAGCCTCCGTTAACTTAAACTTGTCCAACACATAGCTTCTCTTATCTTATTACACACCAAACCCTTTTGATTGATTTAAAGATTGAAGTTGGAATCTGGGCTTTGGGCCCACTAAGTCCATGCTGACCGTTGATCATCCACTCACTCTAGTTCTATGTTATCCCACTTTCTCATAAACTCCCTACACTCTCCGGGCAATTTACAGAGGCCAATTAACCTATAAGCCTGCATGTCCTTGGCATGTTAGAGCATATTGGAACACCCAGAGGAAACCCACGCAGTCACAGGGAGAAAGTGCAAACTTCACACTGACAGCACCCGAGGTCAGGATCAAACCGGGGCCTCTGGCGCTGTGAGGCAGCGCCTCTACCATTTCCGCCAATGCGCCCTTGTTTCACGTGTTGGCTTTCCATTGCACTTAAAGTCCACATCTTCAGATCCATATCTGACTCTGGTCCCTGCAGCTTTACCCTCAATTCAGCATCTTTTACTCATTTGACTGGTCTTAATGTTAACGCACCTCCTCCTTCCAGCTATCAGCTGTTTTGATGGTTCCCTCCCAAGCTCCCACACTAGACCAGCTCTTCACTTCACCTACCCACTTTAGAAAACCAGTGGCCTAGATTTCGGCAGTAGTAATGATGTGGAAAATAGTGCACTATTAAGTCGTCTGCAACTTGAGGATTTCCACACGTACATTGTTAAAATGGTCCCAGAGCAGCTGACAGTAATTCAGTACTGCTGTGCAGACGAGGCTGTTTGTTGCTTGTCCAATGCGATCAAGGGAATTCACTCAAAGCGATATAAATTTAAACTATTTATGAATTACTACCATGATTAAATGTCCTGGAAATGTTACATTGTGTTCCCAGGTGTTTGTGCATTTGTAATGCCCCACATTGCAAACTCAGCCTAAAAAAATAATTTTGTGTTTTATAATACATTCTAATTAATATTTAAAAATACAAGTACTTACAATTTTAATATTTTAACAGTTTCATTATTATGTTTTATCTCCTGGTTTAATTATCTGTCTGTGCTCTGACCTGTATGGGACTGTGTAATGTTTAAGTGAAAAGTTGTGACTTTGCATTCTAGTGTATCGTGTCAAAATGTGTTTATGACGTTACAGCTGCCAGATATTAGTAATCACTTCAGTGCTCAAGAGAAACCTTCTTTGCACAGACTGCTGGATTCTTTCAATGTGGGCAGCCAGTGTCTTAAGCCAGAAAGGGTTCTTGGGAAGAAAGAGCTACCTTAAGTTTAGTTGCATCTGGTTGGGTAACTATTGTACGGTGAAGACTATTCCATGCTTTAATTTTGCGGGGGAAGAATGAATTGCTGTACACATCTGTCTTGGTAGCTGGTATCTCAAATTGGATCGAATGCCCTTGTCTGCTCCTAATTGGTTTGGGTTTGGTGTAGATTTTGTGATTTATGTCGAGCTGGCCATTTAACATTTTGTAAAAACAGGTCAAACAGTGAGCTTCATGTCTGTCTTGGAGAGGCAGTTTTGGAATTCACCCCAGTGAATTCAGAAGTTTGGTAACACTCGCTTCTCTCTCATAAATATTAGTAACAAATCGAGCTGCCTGTCTTTGGACACGTTCGATGGAAGAAATGTTTTTATTTGTGTATGGGTCCCATGCTGCAACTGCGTAGTCCAAATGAGGTCTAACGAGGGTGAAGTATAGTTTCTCCCTGACAGAAGTTGAACAATGATGAAAGTTGCGTCTCAGAAAATTTAGGACACCTGTTGCAGCATCTGTGGAGTGTAGACACAAAATGCTGGAATAACTCAGTGGGACAGGCAGCATCTCTGGAGAGAAGGAATGGGTAACATTTTGGGTCGAGACCCTTCTTCAGTGATGTCAGGGGAGTGGGCGGGACAGATACAATGCAGTCAGATACAGTAAGACTGGTGGGAGAACTGGGAAGGGGGAGGGGATGGAAAGAGAGGGAAAGCAAGGGCTGTTTGAAGTTTGAGAAGTCAATGTTCATATTGCTGAGTTGAAGCTACCCAGCTGTTTAACCACAGTATCTGTGGAGGGAATTGACTGAAGGAAGAACCCAACCTAAAACATCATCTGTCCTTTCCCTCCACAGATGCTGTCTGACCCACTGAGTTACTCCAGCACTTTGTGTTTTGCTCAAACATCATTCCTTACTTTCTGACCAAAGAGATTCTGGGCCACTTTCTTTTAATTGCTTCTTAATCCCACATTTAATATTTATTCTCCAATTATTATTGTTGTGAATGAAAATAATAGCCACATGATGGGATCATAAAATTTGGAGTACCTCAACGGGTCAGACAGTATCTCTGGAGAACATGGATAGTTGATGATTCGGGATGGGACCCATATTCATGTTCCCCATGACTGCTGAGTCATGGAGAACTCCAGCAGATTGTGTCCTTTTTTTTCAATCCAACACCTGTAGTTCTTTGTTTCTACATTTCCATAGCTTTTATTATCTGGGTAGTGCAATTTCTGTTCAGCGTGTTACAAATCCCAAATCATCTTAACCGGTGTGTTAGTTAAAAAGAAACTGAATTGGAAGCTTGCTCCACACACAAACAATAACAAATTCTTCATCAAATGAATCACCATTGCACATTTCAGCTTAATGTTCGGTTTAGTTTAACGATACAGCAAGGTAATGGGCCCTTCGGCCCACTAAGTTAATGCCGACCTTCAATCACCCATTCACACCAGTTCTATGCTATCCTACTTTCTCGTTCGTTCTTACACATTGAGGGCTATTTTACAGAGACCAATTTGTAAACCCATACGTCTTTGGCCTTTAGGAGGATAGCAGAGCACCTGGAAGAAAATAAAATGACCACAGGGAGAATGTACAAACTTCACACAACCAGCACCCGAGAACAGGTTCTAACCTGAGTCCCTGGCGCTATGTAACAGCAGGTCTACCAGCTGCGCCACTGCGCCACTCTAATATGCATGTTTGCAGGCTTTCACGGTTCTTAATGCTAATTTGGCTCTTTCGGCTATGAGGACACTAATAGGCACGTTTTAAAAGCTTTGAAAATTCTTTGCATTTAAGAAGCAAATGACTGAACGCATACAATTTGCGCAAGTCTAAATACATTTTTAAATTAACTCAGTTACAATTAATCGGATTATTCTCGTGAAGGAATGGAAACTAATTAAAAATGTTGAATTATTGTGAAAAATAAAATTCAGCTGCATTGGTAAAACCCGTATCAAAACAATCAGGGAAATGTGTGTAAAAAACAATTAATTGAGGAGTTCAATTTGAAGTACATATATTTTGGGGAAGAAATAATTACATTATAAATTCCAACTTGTGCCGAGTTCAAGTCACTGCAAGGACTTCCAACACTTGCAGCTTCATTGGAAGCAAATGTTTCATAAACTAGAGCGGCACGGTGGCGTTGCGGTAGAACTACTGCCTTACAGCACCAGAGACCCTGGTTCGATCCTGACTACAGGTGCTGTCTGTACAGAGTTTGTTCGTTCTCCCCCTGCCCTGCGTGGGTTTTCTCCAAGATCTTCGGTTTCCTCCCATGTTCCAAAGACGTACATGTTTGTGCGTTAATTCGCTTGGTATAAAATGTAAAATTGTCATTTTGTGTAGGGTAGTGTTAATGTGCTGGAATCGCTGGCCGATGCCGACTCGGTGGGCCGAAGGGCGTGTTTCCACGCTGTAATTCTAAACTAAACTTAATCTGAGGTGGCCACTGTCTCTCACAAGACACTGCAATTAAAGCCTGATTGATTGCCATCAACACTTGAACAAATTTGTACATAATTTGTCCTCAATCTATGGAGTTTTACCATGCAGACACCCCCAATACCTGAAAACTGTAACATCCAGTTTCAGGAACAGCTTCTTCCCTACAGCCATCGGGCAACTAAACATTACAACCTCCAAATAAGCTCTGAACTACATAGACTTGGGCAGATTGGACAGACTTTGATAGTTTTCTCTGCAACACTGTAGGTTGAGGGAGAAAAAAACGATGCAAGGCATAGATATGTTCGACAGAATCTTTATCCCCATGGCGGAAATACCAAAGACCAGAGCTTCAAGGTGAGGGCAAAGTTTAAAGGTTGTGTGCAGGGCAAGTTGTTTTACGTAGATGGTGGTGAGTGCTTGGAATGCGCTGCTGGGGTTTGTGGTGGAGGCTGAATACTGTAGATAGTGGCATTACAAGGCTTTTGGATAGTCACATGGGTTTGCAGGGAAATGGATCATGTGCAGGTAGATGAGATTAGTTTATTTTGCATCAAGTTCTGTATAGACGTTCTCAGACAATGTCCCTGTTCCTGTGCTGGGCTCTTCTATATTCTAATATATAACAAGGAATTTTTTTCTACAATCAGCAGATGATTTTCAGTGGAAAATTGTAAACAAAAACCATCAACCATCAATATAGGTGGAAAATTAGCAGAACTAAGTCACTGATGGCTCTCGAAACATAAATTGAGGCTTACAGAGTAAAGCAGCCTCATGTGTGTATAGATCAAGAAATTCTGGCAGCAAGATGAAAAGATATTAATTAGCTGCCCTCAAACATCCTATTTTTAAATTGTGAAATGGATAAATATTTAAAAATGAATAGCTGAAGAGTTTTCAGTAAAGAAAGGAAGACAGAACTTCCAACTAATGGGCCTGTCCCACTTAGGCGACTTTTTGGGCGCTTGCAGGAGACTATGCAGTTGCCACATGTTTGTGGGCGGTTGCCGGGGAGTCGCCTTCATGGTCGCGAGGAGCTCCCGCATTCTGGGAACTAGTCGCGGCCTCATTATGGTCACCGCGAATTTTTCAACATGTTGAAAAATTAGCGGCAACTAGAATTAAGCCGCAATGGAGTGTAGCGAGAATTCTCGAGCCGTAGGTGGGTCGGCAGGAGGTCCTAGAGGGTCGCCAGGAGGTCGAAGGTTCTCGGAGGTTCTTTTTAGGTTGGAGCCGGTGCTGACCGGTGAATTTTATTGGTTGATTGGGGGAAAAAAAAGGTAAGCAGTAGTTTTCAGAACCAAGGATAACCGACCAGTAATGTTAAATGTCCGCCGAGCTTCACAGCCGTGTATCTCAGCTTCTTAAACGTTGTCTCCACTCCTTCTCCCTCCCTCTTTTAAAGGACTTACTGTACACTGTGCTTTTGCTGTCTTAATTACAGCGCCAACCTTCCTGTTCATCGCGGTGTGTGTCTGTATCACCTTGGCTTTCCAACGTGGGAATTTTTTAGACAGCGCTATCCCGCTTGCTCTTGCGATGAGTGTGCATGTGTTCCACTCTGACAGTCGCCGTTTCAGTTGCCGGCTTTTCAGTCGACTGCTGGCAACTTAACAGTCGCCAGACGTCTGCTGAAATATCGCCGAAGTGTGACAGGCCCATAAAGCTTTTCACTGTACCTCAGTACACGTGACAATAAACTAAACTGAAACTGAAAATTAATTGTGTAGAAAGGAACTGCAGATGCTGGTTTATATCGAAGATAGACACAAAGTGCTGGAGTAACTCAGCGGGCCAGGCAGCATCTCTGAAGAAAAAGGAAAAAGGATGGGTGATGGTGTGAAGAAAGGTCCCGACCCAAAACGTTACCCAGCCTTTTTCTCCAGAGATGCTGCCTGACCCGCTGAGTTATACCAGCACTTTGTGTCTATCTAGAACTCGGTAGATTCATTTTCTGAGAATTGGCTTTGGGATAAAAAACTTAATAATGATTTATATGGTAACTTGCAATGTATGTTTAATAAGGTGGAATTAAGCGGCGGTAACCATTTTTGAAATGCGTTACAATATGTGGGAATGGCTGAATCATTTGTCACTGAAGGACATTATCCAGCCCGTTGACCTTCTGAAGGAGGATTTAGCCGATCATACTCAACGCTTTTCCCCAGTTCTGCAGTTTTCTTCCTTTAAATACTTCTCCAGGTTGCAACTGAATCTATTTTCACCAATGCATTCAGAACCCTAATCAGTTCCTCATTCATGCCTATCATCCTAAATATGTGTCTGCTGGTTACTGACATGTCATCCATTCGCAACATCATCTCTCTGTAATCTTCCTTATTTTTAAATATTTCCATCAGACCTCCTTCCTGTGCTTTGAAGAGGACAATCTCAACTCTTTGGCCCATTCACACAACTGCAGCTCTACAGCATCTGGTCCAAGCAATGAATCTCCTAAGCAGACACGTAAGACGACAGGTGCTGGAGTCTGGAGCTAAGAAAATAACCTCCTGGAGAAGCCCAGCTGATCGCGCAGTGTTTGTGGAGAAACAGGATGGTCGACGTTTCAGGTGTCAATGGAGGGTCTCAATATGTACTGTTAACCCCCCCCCCCCCCCCCTTTGTTTCTGCAGATGCTGCTCAACCTGATGAAACCTCTTGTATAGTCTCTCTATAGTGGGCATGGTCTTCCTCATATTGATGCCCAGATTAAAGCACTAAGCTCCGATGGGACCCGCTGCTGAGTGAACAAAGAGGGACCCGGCATGGGGGGGCATTCATTCATTCATTCATTCATTCATTCATTCAATCATCATTCATTCATTCATTCATTCATACATGCATTCATTCAATCATCCATTCATTCATTCATACATCCATTCATACATACATTCATTCATTCATTCATGCATTCATTCATTCATCCCATTCATTCATTCATTCATTCATTCATTCATTCGTTCATTCATTCAGAGTTTGACTTTATGCTCTTGTCCCTTTGTTTTATAAAGTCCCATCTCACATGCTCATATATGGTGCATAAATCTCATATGCTCTGCCAACTACTTTGTTAAACTGTCATGCCACCTCCAGTGACTTGTGCACAAACAGCCCCAGGTCTTTTTGTTCTTGCACCTCCTTTAAGATGGTAGCATTTATCATGTAATGTAATGATAAATAGGTGCAGAAGCTTGGATCAGCTTACAACTTTCTGTGGTGAATTCCAGTTGTCATATTTCTGCATATTCCGCAGGTCAGTTAATATTACTAGCTTCCTTTCCTCCTTGCTGTATATCAAGTTTCACATTATCCGCTAATTTCAATATGTACCTACCAATGCCAAGCCCCTGGAACACCACACTCTACCTGCTCACACGCTGAATGAGTCGTTTAATGCAAATCCGTTATCTATTCATTACACAGTTTTGTATCCATGCCTCAAATAGCCACTTTCTCCAATTGTGTAGACATCTATAACGTGATACTTTATCAAACCCACGTGTACATCAATGACACTGTTCTTAATCACTCTTTGCCGCCTGATCAAATTCCTCAATCAAGTTAATCAAATTTGATTTGCCTTTTCCCTCTTTTTATTAATTAATTGGCTGTTAATTTTCTCCCTGATTATCGCTTCTAAATACTTCCCCATCACAGATATTGAACAGACTGGGCTGTAAATGGCACACATTGGTTTTTATGCACCTTCCCTGGAATATATGCACCATCCTTGGGATTTGATGAGGATTGGGAGATTGTGGTGGGAGCATCTCCAAGTATTCCATGCCACGTTCCATTCAGAAACAAGGAACTGCAGGTGCTGGTTTACCAAAAAAAAAAGACCTAACGTGCTGGAGTAACTCCATGGGTCAGGAAGCATCTCTGGAGAATATGAATAGGTGATGTTTCGGGTTGGGATCCTTCTTCAGTCCAGTTTTCCATTTTAGCTAACACCTCATCTCATTTTTATTTTTATTCGTCTTCCCCCCCCCCCCTATCTCCTGACACTGGTACACACCCATACTCCCTCCATCTCACCCCACCCCACATCCCCCTCCTCCCACCCGCTTGCACCTATATCCCTCCCGCTAGCTTTACTTTTCACTTCTCTTCAACTCCTCTGTATCAACACCATTTTTTCTCCTTTAGTTCCCTCTTGTGATCATTATATTATTTGTTATTTCTAGCCTTCATCCAACCATTTGCCCATTCGGATAACTCCCTTACCAGTATCCACCTATCCCTTGCCAGGTTTTGTCCTGCCTCTATCACTTTTCCAGTTTTCTCTCCCTTATAAACAATCACTTAAGGTGGATCCAGCCCCAAAACGTCGCCTATCCATGTTCCCCAGAGATGCTGCCTGACCTGCGGAGCTACTCCAGCACTTTGTGTTCTACGTCAGCCTTTCTAGGATTTCCTCTTTAGCCCGATTCTCTTACCTCATTCAGTATTCTGACAACCTCTCCATCTATCCTAGTCTTGGCAAAGCCCTCTTTGTTAGTAAACAATTCACCCACTGAATGTGTAGGAAAGAACAGCAGATGCTGGTTTAAATCAAAGGTAGACACAAAATGTTGGAGTGGCTCAGCGGGTCAGGCAGCATCTCTGGAGAGAAGGAATGGATGTCGTTTTGAGTCGTGACCCATCTTCTCACTACATTCTATCTCCATCCTGCCAACTCCCCTGTCATCAGTCTGAAGAAGGGTCTCCACCCAAAACGTCACCCATTCCTTCTCTCCAGAGATGCTGCCTGTCCCGCTGAGTTACTCCAGCATTTTGTGTCTACCACTGAATGTTGCTCCTTTATATCAATGCTGACATTCAAGTTTCCCAAGAATATTGATAGAAACAGCATGTGAGTTTCAAGAGGCAGTCTAAATCTCATTTAGCAAACATGAAACATAAATTAGTGATCATTGGATTTCCAATATCCCCTCCAATGCCAATGACACCTATTATTTAAGCAACCACCATCATTTTCATAACGTTTTTCTCGACTCATTTATCAACAGATTTTTTTTCCATCTATTAAATAAAAATCATATCAATGCATATTTAATTATATTCCAACCAATCAAATACTTCAAAGGAATCTATATTTTAATGATGCAATCATTCCATGTTCAATTTCTAATAAACTTTGATTGCTTTTTTCTGTGCACTCGGACAACTTTAATCTCAGTCTATGGATCAGCTTAGTTCAATTCTGGTACCAAGTCTGATGTTGAAACCGTGAGGATGATAACATTGAGGTGTGGAATGAAAAATTAATCTTTTAAGGACCCTGTAGCTTCACTCGATGGCACAGGGATGATTAACAAGTCGAAATGCTGATGGAACCACAACATTAAGTACAGTAAGTTGCTTATAATTTCAAGGACAGCTGGTCCAACTCACAGACCTGCTTCAGAATAAAGGCAATGCGTACTTGAATGAATCTCATGGAAGACCGTGTAGTGCCCTGGGGCATTAGACAAATGCAGCCATCTGAAAATAAATTGCTGATTTCAAAATCCATGTCGCAAATCCTAATTTTCTTCCAGCAAAAAAAAACCCGTATCTGAGAGATTGTATTGTGTAGTCCAGATAAACAAAGTTTCGATGGAACATTGAGGCTAAAGTATAATGATCTCAAGGAACAATTTGTTACCAGGAGGAATTAACGCACGGTTTTAATGATTCCCTTCCTGAACTTGGAAGGATGAACAGCAATGCCTGCAACAGTTCTCATCATTCAAAGGATCTTTTTAAACGTATGCACCAGTGTGAACATTCTGCGGAAAGACTCATTGCCAATTAACGTGCAATTCATGAAATTTAGGGGGTCTATTTTGTTGCACTACAGACTTTACCATGGTACCAGCGTTATGATAAATAATTGATTTATATTTTAAATTATTATATGTATCTGTGTATGTTGCGTTTATGAGCCAGTTGGGCTGCTGCAGGTAAGAACTTTACTGTCCTGTTGTCGGTGCATTTAACTCTTGATTTCCTTGACAGAAGGGTTACTGTTTATGTGGTTATAGAGGGGAGGATTAAATCACCCCGAAACTCACAGTCTCTCCCTCTATCACTACAGATTCATGGACGATTTACACTCTAATAACATTGTGCATTTTAAATATGCCAGCGTTTTGAAAGCAAATTCGGGTTCAAGGTATGAGCGTTTCATTCTAAATTACAATGAATTTATCCCCAGTCAGTCAGTTTATTGTCACGTATACCTAGGTACAGTGAATAGCTTGATGTTGCGTGCTAACCAGTCAGGAGAAAGACAGTACATGATTACAATAGATCCACTTACAGTGTATAGATACATGATAAGGGAACAATGTTTAGTGCAGGGTAAGGCCAGCAAAGTCTGATCAAGGATAGTCCGAGGGTCATCAAAGAGGTAGATAGTAGTTCAGGTTATATTTATTCACTGTATCTTGTCTTCTTGGTTTTTCTCTATTTTCTAAAATAGAATCTAATCCATTACACAAATCTTCTGTGAATTAATGTATTACAAAGCTGGTGGTATAAAATTGAAATCTTTGAGTAATATGTTACCGCCTTTTAGGGTCCCGACCCGAAAGGTCGCCTGTCCGTTCTCCCCGCAGTTGATGCCCCAACTCGTTGAGTTCCTCCAGTTTTACTAGCAGTATGAAACGCCTGCTTATTTCACCACGACACACCAGCTGTGTCGGGAGAGCAAGCAGCACATTCTCAGCTGGGTTGACAATGATGCATCCCACCTTGAGCAGCATGAGTACAAATGGCAACATTCGCAGTGCCCCTACTCAACAGAGCCTCCCCACAGCTAATTGTGAAAGAGCATTGATTTGTGGGGAGCGCCACAAGCCGTTCAGCTTAACATGGACTTCGTGTTGTAAGTGATCTCAAGCGTCTAATTGCAGTGACGGATGCAAGTTCAAAACAACTCTGCACAGAAATAAACACAAATAAATACTATGAAAATGCAAATTGAACACTTAATTTATGATCTCTCTTTATTACTGTTTGAATTACTGCATCTCCTTACTTTACGTAGACTGCTGGGAGTAGTTATTGACTGTAAAATCGGTATTCTATATTCTGCATCTTGATTCATAGTTTATTCATAGAGTTACATAGCATGGGAACAGGCCCTTCAGTCCATCTTTTCAGTGCTGACCAAAAAGCCTATCAATGCTAATCCCATTTGCCTGCATTTAACCCCTGTGTCCCTCGAAACCATTCTATCAATGTTCCTTTCCCATAAAGTTTTTTTAAATCTTTAATGAGTTTTCTAATTTCCTATCCATGCACGTAAACTTTAATGGGTTTAATATCTACTGATGTGGTTTTTTTCTAATGATCGCAATATTAGAGTGGGCAGATATATTTGAACAGAGGTTTTTTTTACTGCAGTTACAAAATAACCTAGCATTTAGTGGTTGGGAGATGATTTAAAACAGAGATCAGGGTGAGTTTTAGTCTAGTTTAGAGATACAGCATGGAAACAGGCCCTTCGGCCCACCGAGTCTGCGCCGACCAACAATCACCTGTATCCTACACACAAGGGAAATTGCACAATGGCACAAGACGCCAAGTAACCTACAAACACACGTGTCTTTGAAATACAGGAGGAGACCGAAGCAACAGGAGAAAATCCACACGGTTCCAGGAAACGTACAAACCCGTACGGACAGCACCCCATAGTCAGGATTGAACCCGGGTCTCCGGTGCTGTAAGGCAGCAACTCTACTGTGTCACTGACATTGTGGTGGCAGTGGTTAGTAGCATTCTGTACTTCAAAACGGCATCTCAAGGAGCCTCTACTTTCCTGTGTGGTTTTATTTTTTACAAATGTACCTTTCGAATGTCCAATCTGCCTTCAGGAGCACTACATGTTAGATGTGTAGTGCCTAATGCCCGGTCAGATACTGACATAATTGCTGCATCCATAGAGCTCGCAAAAAAACGGGGAAGGCACAGTGCGGAGTGGTAGAGTTGCTGCCCTAACAGCGCCAGAGACCGGGTTCAATCCTGGTAATGTGCGCTGTCTGTACGGAGTTTGTGTGTTCTCCTGTGACCGCGCGGGCTTTCTCTGGGTGCTCCGATTTGCTCCCACACTACAAAGACGTACGGGTTTGTGGGTTAAATGGCTTCGGTACAAAAAATTGTAAATAGTTTCTAGTGTGTAGGATAGTGTTAGTGTAGGATAGTGTAGTGATCGCTGGTCGGCACCAACATGGTTTGCCGAAGGGCCTGTTCCTGCACTGTATCTCTAAAGTCTAATGTCTAATTCCAAGATATATTGGAAGTTTATGTTAGGTTGCCTGATAAATTGGTGCAGCAATGTTGAATTTCTTGTTTTTATTTTGAAGAAGACTCTTCTCTCTTCATCCTGATGGGCCTGTCCCACTTAAGCAAATTTTTCGGTGACTGTTGGCGACTGCGGATAAACCGCCGACTGGACCCCCCTACGACATTGTCTACAACAACCTACCACCTAGTCGGCGTTCAGCTACGGCAAGGTACCGACAACCGGCGACCCATTAGGACGTCCACCTACGACCACACCTACCACAACCTACGTCCACCCGCGACAAGCTACGGCAAGGTAAAACGATTCAGTCGCCGGTACCTGTTGTAGGTTGACGGAGGTAGTTGCCAATGGAATTCACCAAAGTTAGCTCCGACAACAACCTACATCATCCTGGCGACAACTTACGACAAGCCAACAGTCGCCGAAAAGTTTTGAACATTTGAAAATCCAGCGGTGACCAGAAAAACGCTACGATTCTTTGCACGACTGAGGAGACCATAGAGGCGACACCCTGGCGAGCATGTGGCGACACCCTGGCGACCGTGTGGCGACAGCCTAGTCACCTGTAGTCGCCTAAGTGGGACAGGTCCATAAGTCCTTTGGGTTTGGGGATGCCTTTGTGCTCTCCTGCTCTGTGGAAAGATGCGACTGTTGAGACCACTGTTGGATCTGCAGATTTTATAAGAGGCCATGGCAGAAGATACTTGGCAGGTGGGTAGTTTGGGAGATGATGTGCTCCCACTCATATCACATATCTCTGTGATCACCGGCATGTGGACCTGAGGTTTTCAAATTCATCTTCTCCACTTGGAGTGCTCATGAGTTAAGCTTTCCCAGGAATCAATGGGAATGTTGCACTGTTTCAAGGTGGAAAAGGCTGCTTTAAGGTAAGGAACTTGAACGTGGTCTACCGCGAGAGGAGATTCCTGTCCTCCTATACATTCCTTATTCATGAGCCACATGGGCAGAGATTTCTGGAAACAGGTCTTTCCTCCCACCGAGTCCACGCCGACCATCGATCGCCCATCCACGCCAAGTCATCCCATTTCCTCATCCACTCCTTACAGGCCACGGATAATTTACAGAGGTCATTCAACCTGTAAACCCGTCCATCTTTGAGATGTTGATAAGAAGGGGGAGCACCAGGAGGAAACTCACACGGACACACTGAGAACGTGCAAACTCCACTTAGACATCACCTGGGGTCAGGATCAATGCTGGGTCTCTGGTGCTCTGAGGCAACAGCTCTCTCAGTTATGCCACTGTGTGGCCCCTTGTCAAATAACTAAACACGTACTAAGCTTTGGCCTGGCGAGGGATAGCCAGTCCTAGAGAGGAAAGCTCAAACCAACATGAAGTGGAAATCAATCAGAAACTTGTCGGAAGGAACTGCAGATGCTGGTTTAAACCAAGGATAGACACAAATTGCTGAAGTAACTCATCGGGTCAGACAGCATCTCTGGAGAAATGGGTCCTATTTCTTTACTCCAGAGTTGCTGTCTGACCTGCTGTGTTACTCCAACTTTTTGTGTCCATCTTCAATCAGGAAAATTTACTTGGAAAATGACTAATGACCCTTGACCGTAATTCACAGAAGCAAAGGCTTGGACCTTCCTTCAGCTGAACACCACAAATGTGTGTATATATATGTGTGTAATATCAGAGGACATAGAAGAAGCCGATTTACACTGGAAGTTCCCATTTGGCGAAATAAATAGCATGGAATAACACAGGTTTATACAGCATCAATAAACATGTCACATCTTCTCTCTATACTTAGGTACACACAACATCCAGCTGAGTAATCCTTGTATCTGTTGGAGATGTAAAGCTTCAGTAGTAGCACCATGTCTTTCTGCAATCATATTTGGCATGAAGCCCAAGACAGATTAGTATCTTCTCACTGCCTGCTCCCAGACAATAGACTGTAATATCTCTCAACCAAAGTATCAAAGGTATCTCACTGGATATCTTATCTCAATATGAAATAAGGACACACTGTGCCTGTTGCAAGTAATACGTGTCTTAGAAGATCACATCTGCCTGGTGGGCCATGAGTGTTGTGCTGTTCTTGAGCTTTTGACTTCAGACAAATATTTCCTCATCGAGTCATATAATTATGCATCATGGAAGCAGGCCCTTTGGCCCAACTCGTCCATGCTGACCAAGATGCCCCATGTGAGCTAGTCCCATGTTCCACTGTTGGCCTATATGCTTCTAAACTTTTCCTGTTCATGCACATGTTCTCCTTGAATAGTTGTAACATTTCCTCCAACTCCAGGGAATCCCTGGCCCGTGACCACTCAAAGTGGACAAGGTACTTTCAGGATGACATTGAGAACTTTGAGTCCTTGGACTGTGACCACACAGACGTGCTTTGTAATGGTGGTAGTGATCAAGATTGCAAAGTCTAATGCGGAACTCATCTCCAGCAACTTAATCCACATTCTTATTAATGGGCCTCAGTAGAATGGTCTGCTTGTCCTGACGCTAACTACATTCTAGCCAAACTGGAACCCTCAAATTTAGTAGCCGCAGTTTCTGATAAATGACCAAAGTTCCTCTTAGCCCCATACCTGACACAACAGATGGACTCAATGAGCGTTTGTCCGCACTGGGCCTGTACTCGTTGGGGTTTAGAAGAATGAGGGGTGACCTCATTGAAACATGCAGAATAGTGAAAGGCTTGGATAGTGTGGATGTGGAGAGGATGTTTCCACTAGTGGGAAAGTCTAGGACTAGAGGTCGTAGCCATGGAATTAGACATTCTTTTAGGAAGGAGATGGGGAGAAATTTCTTTGGACTGATGGTCGTGAATCTGTGAAATTCTTTGTCACAGGCGGCTTTGGAGGCCAAATCAGTGGATATTTTTAGGGCAGAGCTAGATAGATTCTCGATTAGTACAGGTAAGAGGCTCTGGGGAGAATGGGGTTAGAGGGAGAGATAGATCAGCCATGATTGAATGGCGGAGTAGACTTGATGAGCCGAATGACCTAATTCTACTCTTATCACTTATGACCTTACGCCACCCCTCGTCTTCATGCCTAAGATATCTTTTGGCATGAGGGAGGAGGGTAGCATACTTATCAGGAGATGTGGTGTCTAGTGTTTCTCACTTTATGGATGAATTAAGGTCAAATAACATTGTCTGAATTATATTTTGAGCAGTATTTCTGAGCGTATTATTTGAAAACCGAACCTGGGGAGGAATAATTTTATGAGAATACAATCATGAATACATAATTGTGTTTTGAATAAAAACTATTTTGATGTATATGACATGGACAATATATTATTTCAGAACCTGCCTGGAAATGTAATAGCATAATGTAGTTTGTCTGGCATTGCATAATTGAAAATCAATTTTTTCTTGGAGTGAAAAATGATAACCATTAACTCTCAGATGGCTGGTATCACCTTGGAAATTTCATTAGTAACGTCCATGCAAAATTAACACAATATCCTGGTCAGTTACGTGCAGCCCCTCCATTTAGAGCAGTTTGGGGAATCACAGAATGGGCCTTCAGAGACTTTTGTGATACAGTGTGGAAACAGACCATTCGGCCCACCGAATCCACGCTGACCACTATCCTACAGACTTGCAAAAATGGACAATTTTTCCCCAAACCAATAAACCCACAAACCTGCATGTGTTTGGAGTGTGGGAACAAACCGGAGTACCTGGGGAAAATCTACACGGTCACGGGGAGAATGTACAAACTCCGTACAGACAGCACCCGCAGTCAGGATCGAACCTGGGTCTCTGGCGCTGTAAAACTCTACTGTTGCAGCACTGGATTGTCCCAGAAGAAACCATCACTTGCAGGGCACTATGATATGGTGCACTAGCATTCGATGGGAGAGTTTGCTAAGGCAAGTTCTCTAGTCACCTCCAATGCGTACATTTTTTGTGATGGTATGTTCCGACTCCTCCAGAAGCATAAAAGCAAGTTTTTTTTTTAACATTTTTAGAATTTTAAATAGTTTTATGCTTTTTAGTTATGAGTTTATTAAATGAAAAATTGGTCACAAAATCAAAACAGACGAGGGTAGTACATTGGTGGAAAAAATGTATTCCAAAATGTATTAGACTAAATCTATTCAGTCTAATCCTGCTTCTTACCTGAAATTAGTTTGATTGGTTTATTAGTTTGGAGATACAGCCGTGACTTTTACCCCTTCTTGCCACTTGTCCCTCACTCACCACAGCTTTCCAAATGTCCTCCCATGATCATACTTAATTTTGAAAATGTTCAATGCCTATCGGGCAAATGACAAATGTTGTGGGATCCCACAAAGTATATGATTGTTTAACGCTCCCTTGCAATGTGGTTCATTTTGGTGTTGCCAGAATTCCATAGTCATACAGCAAGGAAACAGGCCCTTCAGCCCACAGTGACCATGCTAACCAACAAGCATGCATCTGCAGTAATCCCGTTTACCTTTCACATCTCTATCAACTGTTCCCGCCCCAACTCTCCTCTCACCCAATTATAACCAGGGATAATTTAGCGTTAAGGGCCTGTCCCACTGTACGAGGTAATTCAAGAGCTCTCCCGAGTTTAAAATAAAAATCAAACTCGTGCTAAGTACGTAGAATGTACGTAGCAGGTACGTCGGAGTTCGGGACGTCTTTTGGCGGCTCGTAATGCTAACGGCAGGTACTCGGGAAACGCGGTAAGCTTGTGAAGATTTTTCAACATGTTGAAAAATGTCCACGAGAGCCCCGAGTACCTACGAGCGGCTATTACCGTAATTCTCCGAGTTCGAGTCAGGGGAAACTCGGAAGAACTCTTGAATTACCTCGTACAGTGGGACAGGCCCTTTACTAATTAACCTGCTAGTGTAGAAATAGTTTCAATAGAAATACAATGCTACAGTGGGACTGTTGGAATCCTACAATCAATGAAGAAGATTGTTCAGACTGTCATTATGCTGACCATTTAAAATCTGTTCAGTCTAATCCTGCTTCGTACCTGAAATTAGTTTGATTGGTTTATTAGTTTGGAGATACAGCGTGGAAACAGGCCCTTCGGCCCATCGACTCAGCACCAACCCGCGGTCAATTGTGCACTAGTTCTATGTTTGCCCAATTTTTGCATCCTGCACACGAGGGACAATGTACAGAAGCAAATTAACCTACAAACCAGTAGGTGTTGGACGTGTGGGAGGAAAGCGGAGCATCCCAGAGAAAACCCACGCGGTCACAGGGAAAATGTACAAACACCGTACAGACAGCACCCATAGTCAGGCTCAACACCCGGGAAAGGCAGCAAATGTACCACTGCGCCATTATACCACACTCATCTTTCAATCAGGTTACTGTTCATCCAGATAGTTTTAAGATCGAGAAGAAAGCTGTACAGTACATCATGTGTATGTCAGCTCAGAGCAATCCCATACCCCCACCTAATTCCCTTTAACATATTCCTTCGAGCATACCCATCAATTCCCCTGATTGTCCCACTGCCCAACTACACAAGGGACAATGTACAATAGCAAATTAGCCTCTTCTTCTTGCGTACAGCGTGCACAGCCTAAAGTTGTAGGACAACTTGTTCTATTTGATTGTGCATGCTGGGTTGATTTCATTTGTCGAAACAGGGCAGGCCACGTGAAGGTTGCAATCTCCCACCCCCTGCCAATTAGCCCATCAACTAGCACATCGTTGGAATACAGAGGAAACCAGAGCACCCGGAGGAAACCCACATGATCGCAAGGGAGAACGTGCAAACTCCACATGGGCAACACCAGAAATCAGGATTGAAATTGGGTTGCTGGAGCTGTGAGGCAGGCAGCACAGTTTACTGCAGTCCTCCACTCCACTGTCCGTGGTGAGAGGAGCTACTTCAGAGAAGGAGTCATTGACCACTGACTACGGACACCAGCCACCTCCACCTCTCCCAAGCAACATCATCGGGCGTCCTCAAACTTCCTTCTTATCCTGGTTAATTCTCCAGGTGCAAACCTCACTGCTAAGTAAAACATACCATCTCCACACTATCAAGATCTCTCATCATGTTAAGGTTCATCGGTTAAAAGTACCAGAAAATACTGATCGTTTCGATCGACCACAAACGGAGTTGGGAAAATATCAATTTAAGCAGAAAAATACCTAACGTTCCATTATATTGCAGATTGAAGACAATTTCTTAAACAGGGAACTGTGATTACACTCATCTTTTCAGTAGATCAACGTCAACTGATTTATATCAAATGTCATTGCAAACAACACCATAGTAACATTCCCACATCTGAGTGAATGGGGATATGTGAATGATTACATGCTTAGATGCTGAGGATTTGGGCCAACATTTCTCAAACCATGAAATAAGAGATGTAAAGGTTTACAGTCTTTCAGAGGTACAGTAATGCCCCTGTCCCACTTAGGAAACCTGAACGGAAACCTCTGGAGACTTTGCGCCCCACCCAAGGTTTCCATGCGGTTCCCGGAGGTTCCCAGAGGTTTTTGTCAGTTTCCCTACCCGCTTCCACTACCTGCAACCTCCGGCAACCACCTGCAAACTCCGGGAACTGCACAGAAACCTTGGGTGGGGCGCAAAGTCGCCAGAGGTTTCCATTTGGGTTTCCTAAGTGGGACAGGGGCATTACATTGTTTAGCAATCCCGAAGGTCTGGCATCTGGTTCAATAACCTGCATTCCTCCAAACGCACTTGGGTCCCATTTCTGTGCTCCCTTTGAATTCACCGGACTTAGTTTAGTTTAGTTCAGAGGTACAGCATGGAAACAAGCCATTCGGCTCATCGAGTCCGTGCCGACCAACAATCACCCCGTACATTAGCACTATCCTACACACTAGGGACGATTTACAATTTTTACCTAAGGTAAATTAACCTGCAAACCTCTTTGGTGTGTGGGAGGAAACTGGAGCACCCGGAGAAAACCCATGCCGACATGGGGAGAACGTTCAGACAGCACCCATAGCCGGGATTGATCCCACGTCTCTGGTGCTGTAAGGCAGCAACTCTACCACTGCGCCACACTAGACTTCTGGTCCCACTGTACTTATAGCTCACTGGGGCCCTGTTTTCTGTCCTCCTTTGAGCTCATCTGATTCACTGGAAGATTTATTTTACTACAGTTTTGCAGTTTTTAAAAAGTGAACAGGAAGTGTGTTGGCCTATTAATCAGAGCACTATCAAATAGACCGGATAATGGGGAGACACAAGAAACTGGAAGGTTGAGCAAGAAATAGACTGCTGATGAAAAACGGGTCCGACACAAGTGGCTGATTCCGAGGAAGGGTCTCAGACTTAAACCTAAGTTTGTTTCTCTTTCCACAAATGCTGCCTGACCTGCTGAGTATTCCCAGCATTTTCTGGTTTTGTTTGACTATGTTGCAGTTGCAGAAAGGCAATTTCTCCACAAACACATGCCTTGTCTTCGTCACCTATAAGGACAAGGATGGAAGGCTGTTAGATGGAACTGCAGATACTGGTTTAAACAGAAGAAAGACACAAAATGCTGGAGTAACTCAGCAGGCCAGGTAGCTTCTCTGGAGAGAATGAATAGGTGACGTTTCGGGTCGACAGCCTTCTTCAGAATGCAGAAGGTTTGTGGAACACTCCTGACTTGGAAATGAATGGCTGTTCCTTCAGTATTGCTGGGCTAAAATCCTAGAACTCCTTTGTCAAGACCACGATAGGAATACCTCCACCAAGCGGAGGTTGGGCGATCGTTTCGCCGAACACCTCCGCTCGGTCCGCAATAACCAAGCTGACCTCCCGGTTGCTCAGCACTTCAACTCCCCCTCCCACTCCGTCTCCGACCTCTCTGTCCTGGGTCTCCTCCATGGCCACAGTGAGCAACACCGGAAATTGGAGGAAAAGCACCTCATATTCCGCTTGGGGAGTCTGCATCCAGGGGGCATGAACATCGAATTCACCCAATTTTGTTAGTCTCCTCCCATTCCTCAGTCCCCCTGCTGTCTCCTCCCATCCCCCAGCCTTCGGGCTCCTCCTCGTTTTCCCTTTCTTGTCCCTGCCCCTCCACCCCCGATCAGTCTGAAGAAGGGTTTCGGCCCGAAACGTTGCCTATTTCCTTCGCTCCATAGATGCTGCTGCACCCGCTGAGTTTCTCCAGCTTTTTTGTGTACCCATGATAGGAATACCTTGGCCGCATGGACAACCATAGTTTAAGATGGCAATTTATTATCACTTTCCTTGGGGAATTAAAGTTGGGCAATATTTGCTGGTCTTGCCAGTAATGCCTCTATCCTGTTGGTGAAATAAAATTCTTACCAGACTTTTCTTCATTTCCCTCAACTCCTCAAATCTCTGAAAACTCTCGACCATCGAGCCACGCATCGGAACGGCGTTCCTTAGAAGGCTTACAAAGTTTGGCATGTTCACAACAACTCGCACCAACTTCTACAGACTCGCCATAGAAAGCATTTTATCGGGATGCATCACTGCATGGTTTGGGAACAGCTCCATGTGAGACCGCAGGAAATTGCAGAGAATTGTGGACGCAGCCCAGACTGTCACACAAACCAACGTCCATTTACACCTCACGCTGCCTCAACAAGGCCTCCAGCAAAAGCAAGGATGTGTCACACCCCTATCACTCCCTCTTCTCCCCTCTACCATCAGGCAAAAGGTACAGAAGTGTGAAAACACACACCTCCAGATTCAGGGATAGTTTCTTCCCAGCTGTTATCAGGCAACTGAACCATCCTATCATCAACAGGAGAGCAGTCCTGAGCTACTATCTACCTCACTGGAAACCCTCTGACTATCTGTAATCAGATTTTACTGGACTTTATCTTGCACTAAACATATTTCCCTTATCATGTATCTGTACACAGCGGATGGCTCGATTGTCATCATGTATAGTCTTTCCGCTGACTGGATCGCACGGAACAAAGGGCTTTTCACTGCATATTTCACTGGGTATACGTGACAATAAACTAACTTAAGCTAAACAAATGGAATGCAATATAGGTTAACATACCTTTTGGTTGAAAGAATAAAAATGACATTTAAACGTTGGATGTGGGAAAGTTGGCCGACATGGATAGAACGATTCAGTGGTTCAATTTTCCAAGACGTTAAAATCTCTCCTACTAAATAAGGCTGTAAAACTAGTTAATAGGATACTGAGTATTCTGGCACGAGGTGTGAATTCTAAATGTCAAGATACGGTGATTAATCTAAACAAAATCATAAAGTTCACAGCTGGAGTACTGTACATGGTTTAGGCTCCACTGCAAGACGGAGTCTAGTGAACTAACAGCCCACAAAATAAGATTTGCCACAGTGCTGCCAAATATAAGAGAACAATTGGAAATTATTTCACGAAAAGATGTGACGAGAAGGGATGATTTGATAGGACCATTTTTAAAGTTATGAAGGTGGGGATGGACTGAACTTGTGATCTGAAAGAAAAGAACGGCAGCACAGTGACACAGCGGTAGAGTTGCTGCCTTACGGCACCAGAGACCCAGGTTCGATTCTGACCACGGGTACTGTGTCTACGGAGTTTCTACGTTCTCCCCGTGACTGCGTGGGTTTTCTCCGGCTACTCCAGCTTCGTCCCACACTCCAAAGACAGACAGGTTTGCAGGTTAATTGATTCTGGTAAAATGGTAAATTGCCTCTGGACAGTGTTAGTGTCTGGGGGATCACTGGTCAGTGCAGACTCAATGGGCCGAAGGGCCTGTTTCCACGCTGTATCTCTTAAGTCTGCAGTAAAGTCTAAACATGAAAGGTCTGGGACAAAGAAACAGGAATTGAGGTGGTGATTGAAGCAGGGGTTAATATTTAACAACAAGAGGTTAACGTTGAAGAAGGTTGATGGTTGAAGAAAAGGGCAATAAAGACACTTGAGAACAAGATGTGGCTTTGGATTAGATGTGCTGATTGCGTGGAGGATAAACATCAACTCAGTTGGGGATGCAGAGATTAAATGGCCAGATTCCATGCTGCCTGCCATCACCATCAAAACACATTCAATCCACAAAAGTACCACCCTGCCATTATTTATGAACACAAACTCACTCTCTGGTAATTGTTTTACACAAAAATAAAAGTCAGCGTTATCCTATACGCTGAGCTGTCCGCATGGGTTTGGGGTGGATTTTCTGCAGCTGAGGAGAGCAACTGAGGAGAGCAGTGGTCTGCGATGTCATCAGTAATGAATCACACTGAGCTGACTGCCTCTGCAGATCTTCATGCATCAGAAGACACTTCTGACTCATGATCCTCCTGCAGACTTAAAGCCTCTCCACATGCTGCAGATCCATGACACTGAGTCATACAGCGTGGAAACAGGCCCTTTGGCCCAATTTTCCCACACCGCCCAACATGTCCCATCTACACTAGTCCCACCATATCCCTCAAAAGCTATCCTATCCATGTACCTTTCTAAATGTTTCTTAAACATTGCAACAGTCCCTGCCTCAACTACAGGTGCACAACCTTTTATCCGAAAGCCTTGGGACCAGACACTTTTCGTAATTCAGAATTTGTCGGTCTTCGGAATGGAAATTTTTTTGCGTAGATTTTAATGGCTGGCTCAGTGGTAGAGTGTTCGGCTCATATCCGCAAGGTCGCGAGTTTGCGCCTTGATCCCGGCAGTTACTCAGTCGCGAGTTTGAGTCTTCAATGTGGTTTTTTTTTGCAGAATAAATGTTTGTATGAAATGCAGTGTAGGAGAGGTGTACTGACTGTGTGGGCAGAACTTTGGAAGTGATTGCCCAC
Source organism: Leucoraja erinaceus (assembly GCF_028641065.1). Lineage (NCBI taxonomy): Eukaryota > Metazoa > Chordata > Chondrichthyes > Rajiformes > Rajidae > Leucoraja > Leucoraja erinaceus. The sequence goes on along the minus strand of NC_073401.1, from coordinate 9,555,513 downwards.
CAGTCTAAAAAGCCGCTGTGTCTCCCTGTCCCTGGGATAGCAGGGGGCGATCAAACAGCACAATACTCCCCTCCCCCTCCAACTCCAGAGGAATCCTCTCCCCGATGGGTCGCTATGGCGACAAGTGGCAGTTTGCCCACAGCCCGAGCTGCGCCACCCCAAGAACACCTTGCACACCATCAGCTTCTGCCCCTACGTTTTCCTCTGGAGTTGGAGCGGGGCTGGGCTGGAGTTGCTGCTGGCTGTGGGTCTCTGGGATCTCCGTGCTTGCAGTGGGCCTGGGGGTCGCTGTCCCGTTGGTCCTGACGTCTCCGGTGACTGCACTATGCTGCTAGCATCGCGACGTGAAGACAGTACAAAGCCCCCGCGCCGGTGCAATGAGCGGGGAGCTGGAGAGGGGAGGGAAGGGGTCACACACATGGCCGGGAGGCAGAGGGGTGTAGGTGGGGTGAAACTGAAGGGAGCGACAATCTACTGCTGCCTGCACGCTGAGTTAAAAAGTTACCACGCAAGACTCACGATACACTGTGTATCGTGAGTCTACCGTGGGAACTTTTTAACGCAGCTGGCAGGTAGCAACATATTGTCAATTATTAACCCTCCCGCGCAATATACCCTCATCTTTTATGAATGGGGATTTAGTTCCCCTTTCTTCGAGGACCGACCGGAGGTTCCGCTGTCACCTCTGCGGGCCGCCCTCGGTGAACGTTTTCAAGGACCTTTCTTCAAGGACCGAAAAAATGTCGCTATTCGGAGGTTTTCGTTATTTGGATCTTCGGATAAAAGGTTGTGCACCTGTACCTCCTATGGCAGCTCGTTCCATACACCTACTACCATTTGCGTAAAAAGGTCATCCCTCAGACTCCTATTAAATCTTTCCACCTTCACTTTAAACCTTTGTCCTCTGGTTCTCGATTCCTCTACTCTGGGCAAGAGATCCTGCGTGTTTACCCAACCTATTCCTCTCATGATTTTGTACTCCTCTATAAGATCACCCCTCATCCTCCTGTGCTCCAAGAAATAGAGCCCTAGCCTGCTCAACCTTTCCCTATAGCTCAGACCCTCGACATCCTCGCAACATCCTCGCAAATCTTATCTGCACCCTTTCCAGCTTGACAGCATCTTCCCTATAAAATGGTGTTGAAAACTGAACACAATAGACTAAATGTGGCCTCACCGACATCTTTGACAGGAAAATGACCTCCCAACTTCTATATTCCGTTACCTGACTGATGCCAATGTGCCAAAGGCCTGTTTGACCACCCTACCTACTCACGACTCCACTTTCAAGGAAAATGTCATGTAACTTAAGTGCTATTTCAAAATTGCTTCGATATCTTTCACACCAAGATTGCTACATTAAATAGACACAGACTTCTGGAGTAACTCAGCGGGTCAAGCAACATCTTTGGAGAACATGGATAGGGGACATTTTGGGTCAGAACCCTTCTTCATGGGTCAGAACACATCTGAAAGAAGCCTGGTCTACTGAGCTGAATTTCGAGGTGTCTGACGACATTTGGAATGAAGGTTTGACCAGAATCCAAACTTGTTCGATCAATGTCAGGTATAAACTGATTCAGTTTAAAGTCATCCATAGACTCCATTACTCAAAGACCAAATTACATCGAATCTACCCATCTATTTCTCCATTATGTGACAGATGCAACGGTGCAGTTGGCTCTTTAACACACATTGTTTGGCTCTGTCCTCATATACAAAGATACTGGTCTGAAATATTTAAGTGGTTCTCTGGTGTTTATGGAAAAGATATTCCCCCTGATCCAGAATTGGCACTTTTTGGATGCTCAGAGACGGCTTTGTACTTTACGTCTGAAGAACAACAAACACTGATGCTTGGTATGGTGGCAGCCAAGAAAATGATCCTAACAGACTGGAAATCATCCACATCCCCCTGCTTCGAAAAATAGCTCAATGAAATGATAAAAATCATATAGATGGAAAGGATATGCTTCTACAACTCCAAGGTACACGACAACTTTTTAAGTGTTTGGGGACCATTTATCAACCATCTCAAAGACCAATAATTTCATAATTTCATATTATCTGTAGTGATGTCGTCCTGTGCTCTTTACTTATGCGCTTGCAATTCCTGACTGTGCAGCACCATGTGGATTGCACCAATACTGTTATGTCTGGCGGCTTTTCTCTGTTGTCTTTTGTTTCTTTCTTTTCTTTCTCTTTTTTTGTTTTATTGTGTTACATAAAACATTGGGGGAAAAAAAAGAAAAGAAAAAAAGAACCCTCCTTCAGACTGAGAGTAGGTTAAAGAGGTTGAGGCGAGTGAAGAACAGAAGCATGACCACAAATGAGCTCAGGCAGGGCGGGGTCCTGGTGGGCCCATTGTTGGCCAGGGAAGGCATGACCTCAAGAGGGAAACAATGTGGAGAACTGTGGAACTGGTAACATGGTGGCGGAAAGGGGCAAGAGGGGAGGGGAGTGTAAGTAGAAGTTACTTAAAAACAGAGAATTCAATGTTCATGCCACTGGATTGTAAGCTGCCCAAGCAAAAATACGAGGTGCTGTTCCTCCAATTTGCATGTGCCCTCACTCTGGCTTGCTATATTGCGAATTCTCTGAGGACATTTTTTGTCTAATTTGTCCGGCAGTAAACCAGTAGGATTGGAATTTTTTACATTCTTGCAATTTACAAGAAGCAAATTACTGCAGATGCTGCAAGTCTGAAATAAAAATAGAGTGGGAATATTTAGCAGGTCAGGCAGCAGCTCTGGGGAAAGGTTTGGAGTAAAAGTTGCAGGTCGATGACCTTTCACCAGAACTAAGCAGCTTAGCAACTAAATGTAATTTAAGTTGCAGAGTAGGGGGAGGGGTGGTGAGAACAATGGGAACGCCGGTGATTCTCTCCACAGATGCTTCCTGACCTGCTGAGTAATACCAGCATTTTTGACGTTTTGGGTCGGGAATTTTCTTCAGACTGAACCTTTGTCACTCCCAAGTTGCGTGGGCTGAAGAAGGATCCTGACCCGAAATGTCTCCTGTCCAGTCTCTCCAGAGATGCTGCTTGCTTGACCAGCCGAGTTACTCCAGATCTTTGTGTTTTACTCAAGATTGCAGCGTCTGCAGTTTATCGTGATTCTATCCTATCCGTTTCTGGTGAGTGGATTATATTAAACTGCACCCAAAGTTTATGTATTGCACAAATGCTGATAAAGTTAATCCATAGTCTATTTAATTCTCTAATAGTTGAGGTTATTAAAAACTGTCCTATTTTACTGCAAGCTCCAATCACCAATCATCCCCATGCTTGTTGACATTCAGCGATCCCCATTGAACAACCGCTCAATGTTAAAATTCATGAGGTGCTGTTCCTCCAGGTGTCAACTTGTCTACATCGGCAAGACCAAGCGCAGGCTCGGCGATCGTTTCACTGAACACCTCTGCTCAGTCCGCCTCCCCGTGGCTCAGCATTTCATTTCCCCCTCCCATTCCCAATCTGACCTTTCTGTCCTGGGCCTCCTCCATTGTCCGAGTGAGGCCCAGCGCAAATTGGAGGAACAGCACCTCATATTTCGCTTGGGTAGTTTACACCCCAGTGGTATGAACATTGACTTCTCTAACTTGTGATCCCTTGCTTTCCTTCTCCATCCCCTTCCCCTTCCCAGTGTCCCACTAGTCTTACTGTCTCCACCTACATTCTATCTTTGTCCCGCCCCTTCCCTGACATCAGTCTGAAGAAAGGTATCAACCCAAAACGTTGCCCATTCCTTTTCTCCAGAGATGCTGCCTCACCCGCTGTTACTCCAGCATTTTGTGTCTACCTTTGATTTAAACCAGCATCCACAGTTCTTTCTTACACATGTTAAAATTCATACCCGTTTTTACAGACCTCTCGTCTCTACCTTTATAATCTGAAAGGGTCCGTCTACCCTTTGAAATACCTGTGTCGGACTAATTCTGGCCTTACGATTATCCTAGATTTCTCTATCATGGATGAAGATGCCTTCAGCTCCCTAAACCATGCTAACTTACTATCTGTCTTTCCTTAAGTCTCTGCTTTAACCCTTAGTGTTTGATCAAGCGTTTGTTTATGTTTCCTAATATCTTCTGATGAGAGCCAGTGTCAAATTTGTTTGATTACGGATCTGTACAACACCATGTTTCATGAAGCCATTGTTTGACACTTCACACCCTTCCTGACTCAGTCATAAGCTTATTCACGCTCTGTGTGACTGATAAAAATACCTATGTTTTGATTTTCTATGTAACTGAGCCTATTTCACAGGTATGTAATAAATTACCTTTGACAAGTGGAAACTGAGTAAAACTTTTCAAAGTTTGCTGATGTTTCATTATTTAATCTTAGGAAAGCAAAAATCTTCAAAGCAGCATGAGAGAGACTCGTGTGCTCCGAACTCGTTCTAACTATGTTTATGTCTATTTTATTTCTATAAAAATCAGAAACACCATCGCATAAATTACTTTGTACATCTGAACTTCCAAAGGGAACGATGTAAGGATATGGTGATGCAAGAACAAATTTTGGGCAGCACAGTGGCACAGTGGTAGAGTTACTGCCTTACAGCGCCAGTGACTTGGCTTGTATTCACTGGAATTTAGAAGGATGAGAGGGGACCTTATAGAAACATATAAAATTGTTAAGGGATTGGACACGCCTGATGTAGGATACATGTTCCCAATGTTAGGGGAGTCCAGAACCAAGGGCCACAGTTTAAGCATAAGGGGTGGGCCATTTACAACTGAGATGAGGAAAAAACGTTCTCACACAGATTGTTGTGAATTTGTTGAATTCTCTGCCTCAGAAGGCAGAGGATGCCGATCCACTGGATGGATTCAAAAGAGAGTTAGATAGAGCTCTTAGGGCCAGCGGAATCAAGGGGTATGGGGAGAAGGCAGGAATGGGGTACTGATTGTAGATGATCAGCCATGATCATAGTGAATGGCAGTGCTGGTTCGAAAGGCCTAGTCCTGCACCTATTCTCGATGTATCTATGACCCGGGTTCAATTTTGACTACTGTTGCTGTCTGTACAGTTTGAGAGTTTGCATGTTCTCCCTGTGACTGTGTGGGTTTTCACCGGATGCTCCAGTTTCCTCCCACATTCCAAAGACCTGTTTGTAGGTTAATTGGCTTCTGTAAATTCAAGATTCAATTTTCCCGTACTGTGTAGAATAGAACTGGTGTTGGTCGGCGTGGACCCATTGGGCTGAAGGGACTATTTCCTTGCTGTTTCTCTAAACTAAACTAAACTAAACTAGTGTACGGGTGATTGCTGGTCGGCAGTGGGCTGTAGAGCCTGTTTCCGCACTGTATCTCTAAAACTAAAAACTAAAATAGATTATTTGTAATTTATAACTTGTCCTATGGAACAAAAAATGCCACATACAGATTATCTCTTCATTCATTCATTCATTGGGGAATCTGGGCGTCACTGGTTAGAAACATAGAAACATAGAAATTAGGTGCAGGAGTAGGCCATTCGGCCCTTCGAGCCTGCACCGCCATTCAATATGATCATGGCTGATCATCCAACTCGGTATCCCGTACCTGCCTTCTCTCCATACCCTCTGATCCCCTTAGCCACAAGGGCCACATCTAACTCCCTCTTAAATATAGCCAATGAACTGGCCTCAACTACCCTCTGTGGCAGAGAGTTCCAGAGATTCACCACTCTCTGTGTGAAAAAAGTTCTTCTCATCTCAGTTTTAAAGGATTTCCCCCTTATCCTTAAGCTGTGACCCCTTGTCCTGGACTTCCCTAACATCGGGAACAATCTTCCTGCATCTAGCCTGTCCAACCCCTTAAGAATTTTGTACGTTTCTATAAGATCCCCTCTCAGTCTCCTAAATTCTAGAGAGTATAAACCAAGTCTATCCAGTCTTTCTTCATAAGACAGTCCTGACATCCCAGGAATCAGTCTGGTGAACCTTCTCTGCACTCCCTCTATGGCAATAATGTCCTTCCTCAGATTTGGAGACCAAAACTGTACGCAATACTCCAGGTGTGGTCTCACCAAGACCCTGTACAACTGCAGTAGAACCTCCCTGCTCCTATACTCAAATCCTTTTGCTATGAAAGCTAACATACCATTCGCTTTCTTCACTGCCTGCTGCACCCGCATGCCTACTTTCAATGACTGGTGTACCATGACACCCAGGTCTCGCTGCATCTCCCCTTTTCCTAGTCGGCCACCATTTAGATAATAGTCTGCTTTCCTGTTTTTGCCACCAAAATGCATAACCTCACACTTATCCACATTATACTGCATCTGCCAAACATTTGCCCACTCACCCAGCCTATCCAAGTCACCTTGCAGTCTCCTAGCATCCTCCTCACAGCTAACACTGCCCCCCAGCTTCGTGTCATCCGCAAACTTGGAGATATTGCCTTCAATTCCCTCATCCAGATCATTAATATATATTGTAAATAGCTGGGGTCCTAGCACTGAGCCTTGCGGTACCCCACTAGTCACTGCCTGCCATTGTGAAAAGGACCCGTTTACTCCCACTCTTTGCTTCCTGTTTGCCAGCCAGTTCTCTATCCACATCAATAATGAAACCCCCAATGTGTGCTTTAAGTTTGCATACTAATCTCTTATGTGGGACCTTGTCGAAAGCCTTCTGGAAGTCCAGATACACCACATCCACTGGTTCTAGTTAGGCTAATGTTCATTGCTAATTCCTACTTGGTTTATAAATTGGATGACTGTACGTATGCTCAATACCCACAATTTTGGTTTTCTCTCTCAATAGTTTTAATTTAATCTGTTCACGGGATATGGAGGCCGCTGACAAGACCATTTTTCCCATTGTCTGCTCCCAAAAATCCCAACAGTACTGATCAATTTACAGTTTATTTTTTTTAAAGTCATTTAAGGTTCGGAGTACTGTCCTCAGACTCACATTTATGATGCCTAAAACAAATAGGATGCTAATTTGTTCCATGTGAATGAATGTAAAAGATTAGTTTTGAAGATAGACAAAAAATGCTGGAGTAACTCAGCGAGACAGGCAGCGTCTCTGGAGAGAAGGAATGGCTGGCGTTTCGGGTCGAGAGTTTCAATAGGTAGCAAGTAGTATTTTTTTTCATTGACTTAACAACGTATTGTAAATATCTGCCCAGATGTTGTGCACAAGTTGAGAAGTGTTAATGCCATTTAAGGAATTCCAATGTAACATATAACAATTACAGCACGGAAACAGGCCATCTCGGCCCTTCTAGTCCGTGTAGGTTTTACACAGCAGTAAGCCTTTCAAGCAATTATCAGAGACAGGTGTTATGCATGCAATTAAATTTGGAGACTTTGCTGAAGGAGATTGTTGTCACCATCTTACTGAATGACTCAGAGATCAATGAGACTGAATGGGATCTTGCATTGATTAATTGATGGGATCAAATGGAATTAAATCGATCTATGATCAAGGGAACAATGACACTGAATGAAATGAGTTGCAGAGATGTACAGTACAGCACTATTACAGGCCGTTTGGCCCAACTCCTCCATGTTGACCAAGTTGCCTAACTGAGCTAGTCCCATCTGACAGCACCTGGTCCATAGCCGTTCTTGTCCACTCCTCCAGTCTTTTAAGAGGAAGGAGCTAATGTTCAAAGTGAGTAGAGACATGACTCCTGATGGCCATGTGACCATGTTTAATGTCCTTCCTTTACAAACTTTTAGAGATACTGTGGAGTGTGGTGCAGCTATCTAACTAAATGGTCATGATATCATAAAGTTGTAAAGTCATGGGACTATATAGCATTGAATAAGCCCTTTTAATCTTGTCAATGCTGGCCAATCTGGCATTTTGCCAGCTGGTGCCACTTGCCTGCATATGACTTATTTCTCTTTAATCCTTTCCTATCCTTATATCACTGCTTGCCTCATTAAGAAGATCATTGGACAGTTATTTAGAGATTAGCAAACTTCCTAAATTGAAATAATTTTCACTTAATTGGTTAGCTGGTATATGTACAGTGCATTTAGAAAGTATTCAGACCCCTTCACTTCTTCCACATTTTGAATTGTTACAGCCTTATTCTAAAATGGATTAAATAGTTTTTTTAAATCATCAATCTACACACAATACCCCACAATAAAAGAGCAAAAACAGGTGTTTAGAAAATTTTGCAAAGTAATTAAAAATAAATAACTGGAATATCCCATTGACATATGTATTCAGACCCTTTACTCAGTACTTTGTTGAGGCACCTTTGGCAACGATTACAGCCTCAAGTCTTCTTGGGTATGACGCTACAAGCTTGGCACACCTGTATTTGGGTAATTTCTCCCGTTTTTCTCTGCGGATCCTCTCAAGCTTGGTCAGGTTGGATGCGGAGCATCGATGCACAGCTATTTTCAGGTCCCTCCAGAGATGTTCGATCGGGCTCTGGCTGGGCCACTCAAGGACATTCACAGACTTGTCACAAAGCTACTCATGCATTGTCTTGGCTGTGTGCTCCGGGTCGTTGCCCTGTTGGAAGGTGAACCTTCACCCCAGTCTGAGGTCCAGAACATTCTGGAGCAGGTTTTCATCAAAGATCTCTCTGTACTTTGCTCCGTTCATCTTTCCCTCAATCATGACTAGTCTCCCAGTTCTTGCCGCTGAAAAACATCCCCACAGCATGATGCTGCCACCACCATGCTTCTCCGTAGGTATGGTATTGGCCAGGTGATGAGCGGTGCCTGGTTTCCTCCAGACTTGAATCTTGGCATTCAGGCCAAAGAGCTCAATCTTGGTTTCATCAGACCCGAGCACCAGAGAAAACAGCCCTTTTGGCAAACCCCTAGCAGGCTGTCATGTGCCTTTTACTGAGGAGTGGCTTCCGTCCAGCCACTCTACCATAAAGGCCTGAATCGTGGAGTGTCATCGATATAGTTGTCCTTCCGGAAGTTTCTCCCATCTCCACAGAGGAATTCTGGAGCTCTGTCAGAATGACCATCGGGTTCTTGGTCACCTCCTTGACCAGGGACCTTCTCCCCTGATTACTCAGTTTGGCCGGGCGGCCAGCTCTATGAAGAGTCCTGGTGGTTCCAAAGTTCTTTCATTTAAGAATTACAGAGGCCACTGTGCTCTTCAGGACCTGCAATGCTGCAGAAATTGTTTTCTACCCTTCCCCAGATCTGTGTCTCGACACAATCCTGTCTCGGAGGTCTATGGACAATTCCTTCATCTTCATAGCTTGGTTTTTGTTCTGACATGTACTGTCAACTGTGGGACCTTATATAGACAGGTGTGTGCCTTTCCAAATCATGTCCAATCAATTTAATTTACCACTGGTGGGCTCCATTCAAGTTGTAGAAACATCTCAAGGATAATCAACGGATGCAGGATGAACCTAAACTCAATTTTGAGTGTCATATCAAAGGGTCTGAATACTTATGTAAATGTGATATTTCAGTTATTTCGTTTTAATTACTTTGCAAAAATGTCTAAACGCCTGTTTTCGCTTATTCATTCTGGGGTATTGTGTGTAGATTGATTATTTAAAAAAAAAGAATTTAATCCATTATAAAATAAGGCTGTAATGTAACAAAATATGGAAAAAGTGAAGGGGTCTGAATACTTCCTGAATGCTCTGTACTTCACATTGTTTCCATGTTAATTGCGACAAGGATCGTGAATACTAATTTTTAATTTCTAGGTTGAAGATTAAATAACTTGTCATTAAAACACACTGTCTCTGAAGTGAACTGTTAACTTTGTTTCCACAGATACTGTCTGACTTGCTGAGGGTTTCCAGAATTGTCTGCACGGCAGGGTCTGAGCACTGGTTGTCAACCACACAGTTGGCTAAATTGGAAATTAACCAAAGTATCGTGTGGAGAGGATCATGGAACGAGGCGTGATGGTAAAACAAACAGGCGTGTGAGGAGGAGCTGAGGGGAAAGATCCAGTGTGCAGAATGTACTTCTGCAGACTCAGTGAGCATAGTAGTGAGTCTTCTCAGCGCTCCCAGATCTGCCTCAGCTTGACCCATACTGCAGTTGTTGTTGCTCATAAGATCATAAGTGATAGGAGTAGTATTAGGCCATTTGGCCCATCAAGTCTAATCCACCGTTCGGCTGATCTATCTCCCTCCTAACCCCATTCTCCTGCCTTCCCCCCATAACCTATGTCACCGGTACTAATCAAGAATCTATCTATATCTGCCTTATAAATATCCACTGATTTGGCCTCTACAGCCTGGCAAAGAATTCTACAGATTCACCACCATCTGACTAAATACATTTCTCCTAATTTCCTTCCTAAAAGAACATCCATTAATTCTGAAGCAGTGACCTCCAGTCCTAGACTCTCCCACTAGTGGAAACATCCTCTCCACATCCACTCTATCCAAGACTTTCACTATTCTGTCTGTTTCAGTGAGGTCCCTCCCTCATTCTTCTAAACTCCAGCGAGTACAGACCCAATGCTGACAAATGCTCATCGTAGGTTAACCTACGCATTCCTGGGATCATTCTTGTAAACCTCCTCTGGACCTTCTCCATAGCCAGCACATCCTTCCTCAGATATGGTGCCCAAAATTGCTCATACTATTCCAAATGCGGCCTGACCAGCGCATTGTAGATCCCCAGCATTATTCAAGGAGAGAAGGTACATGGGAAGCCCTGCTCTCACTTGGCAGAAGATTCCTGCAGTCTCACAGCATTCGGCCATTCTGAGAACTATATTCGACTCTCTTGTATCTATGTATGACATATCTGATCTATTTGGACAGCATGCTAAAGAAAGCTTTTCACTGTACCTCGGTACATGTGACAATAATAAACCTAAATTCTAATTCTATTCTAATTCAATCCAATGGTTGTTTATCTTCACATGAAATTCCTCACCCATCTCCATCCATCCAATTGGTCTCTAAAACCTTTGGTCAAATGTACTGGGCATCTATAAATTGGGCATTTGTAACCAAGGGTGGTGCTGTATTTATTTCCAATTATTCACTGGCATGTTCAATTATTTTACTTTTCATTTAATAATTTGGAATGTTGCAACTTACTAAATTGCAACACATGAATGCGTCATTTCACGTTCATCGAGCCAATGTGTTATCGTTGAGTTACAATGGCAGCTTGGCTTGCACCCTTGCTTCTGGGTAGCCAGGGTTCCAAGTCGCATGGATGCATGCAAGCACGCTTCAATGCAGCACTCTGTGTCCAATGTGGTGCATTTGAATGAATCTTTAAATTGATGGCCGTCTCTATTCAGGCTATTCAGGTGAAATTAAAAGTAGCATTAATAGAACATGATGTTCTCCTAATACACAGGCCGACATTCATTTCCGAACCATCACATGCCAAAATAGCTTAGTTGCTCACTTATCCTTTGTGCTATTTTCAGGATATTGTAGCATACTAATTAGGGAACTATCCAAATAGATCAGATATATCAAATATCAAAATGTTCCTGCTATTACATTCCTCAGTCCTGGTTGTATAACATTCTCAACAATTCAAATTTTTGAAGAAATCACCTAAATCTTTAGAATTATATAAATTTCGAGGATGATTGGATTTAGTAACTATACTGCGTAATTTTAGCAACTACTTTAGTAACTACATAGCCAACTATTCTGAAAGTAGAGATTGATAGGTTCTTGATTAGGATGGGCATTAAAGGTTATGGGGAGAAGGCAGGAGAATTGGGTTGAGAGGGAAAAATAAATCAGTTATGATTGAACGGTGGTGGGGACTTGATGGGCCAAATGGCCTAATTCTACTCCTTTGTCTTATGACCTCATGAAAACTTCTCTGTTTTGGAATCTCTGCTATTATAGTGAGACAGTGCTGGTTCACTTGCACCTTCTCCAACCTCATCTACTGTATCTGTTCTTGGTGTGGGCTCCTATATATCGGCGACCAAGCACAGACTTGGCCATCGTTTTGTTAAGCACCTACACTCAGTCCGCCATGGCCTATACGATCTCTCGATTTCCAAACATTTCAACTCCCCTTCTCATTCCTATACTGACCTTTCTGTCCTGGACCCCCCTCTGTCAGAGTGAGGCCACACGCAAACTGGAGGAACAGCGCCTCATATTTCACCTGGGCACCTTAAAACCCAGCGGTATGAACATTGATTTCGCTAATTGCAAGTAACCCCTGCATTCTCACCATTCCCCCACTCCCCCACCCTGATCATCCTACTAGTTCCACTGTATGCAGTCCAGTTTCCCTTCCTCAACCAACAATGGACCAGTATGGGCTCCACCCTTCCTAGGTCATCTGTTGCTGGCGCTGCCTTGTTCTTGCCTTTTCCTACCTCCAGTTCCCTCCCCTCTACTGCCAGTCTGAAGAAGAGTCCCAACCCGAAACATCACCCATCCCTTTTCTCCTGAGGTACTGCCTGACCCACTAAGTTACTCCAGCACTCTGTGTCCATCTTCTACGATAGTGAGAACTTGTTTAGTATTTTATTTTCAGAGATTTCCTTGCTTTCCTGGTGCTTGTGTTACTTCTGTTGGAGGCTTCATTCCACCCCTTCAAACCACTACCCTTCACTTTATGTAATCCAATTATCTTTAGACTTTATGTTATATGTTCATTCTTATAGTTGTGGATTAACCTTTGAAAATTCTGACTTGCTGCTTGGATAGGATCGTAATTTATTTGAGCTCATCATGGACTTTAAGGAGCATTTTAGAAATGTGAGTTATACGTTCCACTACACTGGGCACCAATTTCAGATTCTGCTTCACACGGCCATTTAGTTTCCTGTCAGAAATTACCAGCCTCCATTAATCTGACACACAGGTGGGTGGCCATCTGACGGGCACGTTAGTCTGGTGTTATCCAATCAATCATTTTAACATTGCATAAAATACGCTGATCATTTAGACAAGGAAACAGAAATATATTTGTAATTTTTAAATTGTAGTGCATCGGAGTATTAATATATTAGAAGCAAGAGGGTATCTATGGTAAGGGGGGGTGCCTTTTAGGGATTAGACAGGAAGCGTTTTGTGGAGCCATGGGTATGTGTGGAGTCCTGAATGAATATTTGGTGTCAGTTTTCACCAAGGGCAACACTGGGGAGGATGGAGAGTTCCGAGAGGTGTATATTGATAGTTTGGTTCATGTTTGTACCAGGCAAGAGGAAGCGTTGGAGATATGATCTGCAGATGCTGGTTTACACTGAAGATAGACACCAAATGCTGGAGTAACTCAGCAGGGCAGGCAGCATCTCTGGAGAATAGGAATGGGTGATGTTTCGAGTTGAGACCCTTCTTCAGACTGAAAGTCACGGGAAAGGGAAACGAGAGATATAGAAGATGGTGTAGAGAGATATAGAACAGTGAATGAAAGATATTCAAAAAAGTAAAGATGATAAAGGACACAGGCCATTGTTAACTTTGTTGGGTTAAAACGAGAAGCTGGTGTGACTTGGGTTGGGGAAGGATGGAGAGAGGGGGAATGCCAGGGTTACTTGAAGTTTGAGAAACCAATATTCATGCTATTGGGCTGTAAGCTGCCCAAGTTTATGCTAAAGATAGACACCAAATGCTGGAGTTACAGGACAGGCAGCATCTCTGGAGAGTAGGAATGGGTAAAGTTTTGGGTCAAGATCCTTCGTCAGACTGAAGAAAAGTGTTAGAGATAGGTCGGCTGCGGGAGGTCCCCCCAGGGAACAAAGGTGGACGGGCGAGGAGAGGACATCAGTTGCTGGCCGATCAAGGGAAGGTAATGGCTGGAGGCCCTGCAGCAGCCAGGCATGAATCGGGGGCACCACTTATAACAACTGGAGCATGGACTGGACTTGGAAGATGGCGCCAAACATGGCCCCTCTTGCATGCGGGTTCAGTGGACTATTTCTGTACACTTGCTAATCGTGAGTGGTAGGGTGACACTTTGCTTAGCTGTTTGTAAGAAACTAATTTAATTGTGCATAGAGACTTACAGTCTTATTCCAAGGACGGCAGAGTCTAAAACTAGAGGACATAAGTTGTAGATGAGAGGGGATATATTTAAACCAGAGCTGAGGGGCAATATATGATACTAATCCTCAGTTGGGATAATGTTAAAATAAGGCTGCTAGTATGGTGTACAATTTTGGTGCAGGAAGGAAAAAAAAAGAGAGAGTACAGAGGAGATTTACTAGAATGTTGCCTGGGTTTCAGTAAAGTTACAGAGAAGATAGGGCTTTATTCTTTGGACGCAGAAAAGGGGGGACTGATAGAGTTTTTTAAAATGATGAGAGGGATAGACAGAGTTGACGTGGAAAAGCTTTTCCCACTGAGAGTAGGGAAGATTCAAACAAGGGGACATGACATGTGAATTAAGGGACTGAAGTTTAGGGGTAACATGAGGGGGAACCTCTTTACTCAGAGAGTGGTGGCTGTGTGGAATGAGCTTCCAGTGAAGGCGGTGGAGGCAGGCTCGTTTTTATCATTTAAAAATAAATTGGAGAGTTATATGGATGGGAAGGGAATGGAGCGTTATGTCTGAGCGCAGGTATATCTAGGGGAGATTATGTGTTCGGCACGGACTAGAAGGGTCGAGATGGCCTGTTTCCGTGCAATGGTTTAGTTATATATGAAACTGCTAGATTATGCAGAAACAAAGAACTGCAGATGCTGGTTTACTGAAGATAGACACCAAAGTGCTGGAGTAACTCAGCGGGCCAGGCAGCATCTCGAGAGAAATAGGATGGGTGACGTTTTCGGGTCAGGATCCCCCTTCTTTCAGTCTGATGGGACCCAATCTGAAACATCGCCTATCCATGTTCTCCAGCGATGCTGCCTGACCCGCTGACCCTGTCCCAATTAAGAAACCTGAACGGAAACCTCTGGTGGTTGCCGGAGGTTGCAGGTAGTGGAAGCAGGTAGGGAGACTGACAAAAACCTCCGGGGACCGCACGGAAACCTTGGGTGGGGCGCAAAGTCTCCAGAAGTTTCCGTTCAGGTTTCCTAAGTGGGACAGGGGCATTATTTTACTGCAGCATTTTGTGCCTAAGCTGTTAGAGAAGGTGGTACGAGGCAGGTACAATCACAGCGTTTAAAAGGTAATGGAACAGGTAGGTTGATAGGAAATGAATGGAGATCCAGGGCCAAAATGCAGGAAAAACAGGGATAGTGTAGACGAACAACTCGGTCGACATGGGCAAGTCGGGCCGAAGGGCCTGTTGGAGAAACAAAGATCAGCAGATGCTAGTTTACACCAAAGATAAACACAACATGCTGGAGTAACACAACGGGCCACAGGCAGCATCTCTAGAGAAATAGGATGGGTTAGGTTTCAGATCAGGACCATTTTTCCCGACCCCAAACATCACCCATCTATTTTCTCCAGAGATGCTGCCTGGCCCGCTGTGTTACTCCAGCATGTTGTGTCTATCAGACGGGCCTGTTTCCTTATTACACGCCCATGACACATCGGAGGCGGGGAAACTACAACAGTGCAACACGCAACTGAGCAAACACCTTGCGACCAACTTCAGCCATTGATTTTTCTTTGGCAAAGGGGAATGATGATGATATATAACATCAGTTGTTCATTTCCTTAAGGACAATCCTTTCCTCTATCATTCCATCCCGTTGTCACAACTTGGCGATTGTCGATGGCCAAAAGACCAGCGTTATGTACAACGATGGTCTCCAGGCATGAGGTCAGGCAACTGTTGATTTAGATCGGCAACATGAAGACAGTTCGTTGCAACTCCACGGTCACATTTCTTGACGATGACCATTGCATATCCGTGGCGAGACACAAAATGATGGGGTAACTCAGCGGGACAGGCAGCATCTTTAGAGAGGAGGAATGGGTCGAGACTCTTCTGCAGACTGTGGCGTATCTCCTTCATATCCGTGGCGTTCCTTGCATCAGGAGGGTTGCGGGTCTCAGTTATCCAGGCCACGATGACACGTTGTTGGATTCGCTGGAGGCCGTGGAGCGTGAAGTGTGCAGGAAGGAACTGCAGATGCTGGTTTACACCAAAGATAAACACAACACTCAGCGGGACAGGCAGCATCTCTGGAGAGAAGGAATATGTGACGTTTCGGGTCCAGACCCTTCTTCTGACTGAGAGACCGGGGAGAGGGGGACACAGAGATATGGAAGGGTAAGGTTTGGCGTGAAGGTGAACATATACGACTAGCTTTGGATCAACTACGACTAATTGACACAAAGGCCTATTCCCTTTGCTCTATCCTGGGCTATTGTATTTATTTTTAGCCCTTCAATATTAACACACCGATCTAACTTCATTTCGTTTAGATTCAGATTCAGATTCAATTTTAATTGTCATTGTCAGTGTACAGTACAGAGACAACGAAATGCATTAGCCAAGTTTCAGCCAAGTTTCATCATTTTAATATAAAACCTGTTGCAATCCAATGCCCCTTTTTTTCTAAATAATGTAATGTAACAGTAACGTCTTCATAACACACCATGCTATCGAATTCCGATGATCAATTGAATAAACTTTTACCAGTAGCTTAAACTGACAGGGACTGGGCTAGATGATGTTCTCAGAGAGAAACATAAAATGCTGGAGTAACTCAGCGGGACAAGCAGCGTCTCTGGAGAGAAGGAATGGCTGACGTTTCGGGTCGAGACGCTTCTTCAGACCAGTTTGTGATCAAACCGTTTGCAATGAACATCAGCGAAGGGAGGAACTAACTGCAGATGCAGATTTACACCGGAGACAGACAGACACAAAATGCTGGAGTAACTCAGCGAGTAATTCTGTCCCGCTGAGTTACTCCAGCATTCTGTATCTATCTGCAATGAACAACATATGCGTAACAAGTCCGGGTGAGGGAGAGAGAGAGAGAGAGCGTCTGAACACTGTACATGAAGGAATGAATGCTGTCTGCCTCCTACCGTCCATATCCAGTCGCTGGATTATCACCTCCAGCTCCACTTCATTCGGCATGTAGCCCAGAGAACGCATCGCCATTCCCAACTCCTGCTTCGAGATAAACCCGTTTCCATCGCGGTCAAAGACTTTAAAAGCCTCCCGGATTTCTGTAGGAAGGAACTGTGTTAAATGAAATCTATGCTGAGGTTAATTGTATAATAAATGATAATCGATTGATAGCATTGCGGTTATTTATTTAAGTTACATCCATATTGGAAGCGTTGATTAATATTATTGCGGTTATATATACGTTGGCCCACGTCTGGGGAAAAATAGACCAAAGTCCCATAACTCGAGTCGTTTTCAATCAATTTTTGTTCGGCGATCTCAGCTTGTTATTGACTTGGAACACCTTAGCAAGATTCATTACTGAATCTGTCGCTCTCCTCACCATTCACCTGTGGAACCAATTCGTGAAGGCAATCGTGACAGAATTGTCAAAGACGCCAGGGGTTTCATGCACGCTTGCAATCAAGCTGTATATATATTGGGCAGCGGGTTATTAAAGGGGGATATTTATTACATGGTCTCAAGGATCTCTGAATCGCCGATCAAAGTTATCCACAGAACGGAAAGAGATGGACGGGGAATCCAGCGTTAGTACAGGAACAGTTCGGATGCCCAGTTAAGGTTCAGTCATCTGCTTCTGATCATTTTCTATGGACGAATTGAGAGGATGTCTGGCATTAAAGGTGAAAGCGAGTGGGCGCT
This sequence comes from Leucoraja erinaceus, assembly GCF_028641065.1. NCBI lineage: Eukaryota > Metazoa > Chordata > Chondrichthyes > Rajiformes > Rajidae > Leucoraja > Leucoraja erinaceus. Next base: position 9,537,943 of record NC_073401.1, on the reverse strand, counting down.
TCTACGAGAAGATGCAATTCGGAATAGTTCGGCCCCTCAGAATAAAAACAATTAATCCCAACCTGGAAGAGAGACAATTGTCTTAGTTTTTCTCCCAACAACAGCAAATGAGAACTGTAGCGGCTGACGCGCGTTGAATACCAATGCTTCATTTCCAAGCCAGTTTACACAACTGCTTGCGACGTTATCTTCTCCCTTCATTGATACATAGTGTTTGTGATCGCGGGGCTTTTTCACTGCCTGTCTTTACACCCGCTCTGTCTGTCACCTGTCCACAACCCCCTTCTATCTCTCACCTCCAAGACACGACCCTCCTATTTTAAGTACGGGAAAGAGAGATCAGACTAATCCCGGGTGCCGTTTGAGGCGGTGATAGAACAGTTTACCCGCTATCAGCTTGGTGACAATAGCATAGAAGCAACATATATCTCACTGCCCTCTCAGGTAACAGGGCGAAGATGTGAAATGATAGAAAGACATCACACTCACCTTCCAGTTCGTCCTCGGGTATATCGATAGGATCCCGGTTGGTGAGGATGTCGGGGATGGTGTAGATGCCTCTATACATTAAAGTGGCGGTCACTGGGTGCATAGGCATGTTGGATGCTTTAGTTCTTCAACCTGGTCTTCATACGGCGAGTTTGAGAGAACCGACCCTCGCGGTCACTTGCAATGCATCAGCACTCGGGAGCCAAAGGAAAGACATGATGCCGGGGCTTTAATACACGCGAAGGAATCCACTGCTAGCCTCCATACATTTCCCAACGATTTTCCGATTCTGAGCGAGTTGGTGCCCCTGCTCTCTCCACCGCCTCTCTCTCTCTCTCCCCTCCTCTCTGTCTCTCTCTCCCTCCCTCTCTATTTCCCCCTCTCTCTCCCCTCTCTGTCAGCCCGCTCCGACAGTCTGACACGTGGCTTCACTCAGGAAAATCGCATCTGACACTGAAGATGCAACCTGCGAGCCAGTCAGGTCACTAGCTGCGAAGCTGCCCCGGCATCTACACTTACTTGAAACCTAGTTCTGTTCATCGCAGTTCCACCCTCCCCTCTCTCTCTGTCTCAAACCATCACCCCGGGCTTCGCAAAGCAGGAGCGATTCATTTCAAAATACAATGCATTTGCTTTCATGTCCACAACAATCAGATCTTCTGTCAGCGCCGACCCATTATTTGCAAAACAGACCATAACGAACGGTGGAAGCCAGAAAAAGACACCCCGGAATATTGTGTCTTTTGATTATCAGTCATAATCCGGTGCAAGTGAAGGTGGCAATGGAACAGGTTGAGATCCACGCCGCCGGGAAAGCGCCAAGACCCGGGAAGCTCCGTCAATCCATCTCGGGGGATGCAACCAGTTACACGGGGAACGGAGGGGACACGAGGAACTAACTGCAGATGCTGGCATTGACTGCCCACCCTCGCCACTCAAATGCACCGAGTGAAGAGTGGCGTTGAATTAGCGAGCGACGGGAGAGGCAGGCAACGCGAGAAACCAGCAGCTCCCGAGGCAACCTGTTCCTTCTCAACTCTACGGACTTGTATTTACGACGCGGGTTTCACAACCAGGCAGATTCATGACATCCTGGATTTTTGCGGTGCTGACAAATTGTGTAGGGAGGAACTGCAGATGCTGGTTTACACCGAAGATAGACACACAATGTTGGAGTAACTCAGCGGGCCAGGCAGCATCTCTGGAGAGAAGGAATGGGTGACGTTTTTGGACTTATTCTGAAGATACATCATCCATCCCTTCTCTTTAGAGATGCTGCCTGTCCCGCTGAGTTACTCCAGCATGTTGTGTCTATCTTCGGTTTAAACCAGCATCTGCAGTTCCTTCCTACACCATCACATTGAGTCATCTGGTGTTAGGGAGAGCGTTCTTTACACTGGATGATGTAGTTTCGTTGACAAAATGACCTTCTCCGGCTGAATATTCTGAAGTTCATTTGTCGTGTTGGAACGGGACACGCGAGTGGAAACACGACTCTGGGAGGGAACGTATTGGCTTTCTAGGATGCTGGTCGTGCCATTAAGGTGGCTAGAATACACCTCGTGTCCAGTATCACACTTCTGATAATCCTCCATTAAATTCTAATCTTATCAATTTACACCAGAGATGCTGCCTGACCTGCTGAGTTACTCCAGTACTTTGTGTCTATTGTGTATTAATCAGCAAACGGCAGTTCTTTGTAAATGTTACACTCCATCTCCTTGTGTCCAATATAATCCACGGTCGGATTGTACAAAAATTACAACGCGAAATCACTCATTCAATTTTTGTCAGAAAAAATAAAGTTGGCAGTTTTACTGTTAAGTCGCATTAAAATGTATCAGTGTGGTGAATAATGAATGACCAAAGACGCGACGCTCGACTTGTTTAGAAAAAAATGCAAATGAATATTATGAACCAAAAGCATTGGATATATGAGAAAAATGAAGAAAGGTGACCAGGAGGAAATATTTGTTGGGAAAGTAGTTAAGTTAATGACAAAGATACATTATGTTCAATGGCGCAGGAAATAATTCATTCAGCCGATTATCTCCAGAATGGGAAGGAGTTATTTAATAGGGAAAGTGATGCTTAATTTACACGATTTAGTTGTATTGCAAAAAGCTCTTTAAGATGATTGTCGGCTTATGTACTTTTTGACACCGGTGAGGTTTGAAAGGGCCATAGTTACTAATATGATTTTTTTAAATTATTTCTACTGGGAAACAAACGCAAGGAGAATATAATTGGTTCCTGCAATCTGGGATGCATGACCATCAAGATAACCCAGAGATACCTGACAGAAAATAATTGGAAACAGTGGCAGAATTTAGAATTCAATCACGCACATTAACCCATAAGTAGAAGTAAATTAGTTATCAATACAAGTTTCACCTCAAAATAAAAGTACGGTTTCCTTTATAGTTGCATTAATTTACTTCAATTAGGTGATTTGTGTCAGCATTGCGCACATTCTAATTTGCCACTGGTTATATCCGCCAGTTTTCAGATTAAACCGTTTGTGAATAGATTTTGAATTAGGTGCGATAAGTATTTTCATCACAACCAAGAGATGTTTTTTTAAGATTACTTTTGGTCTCATAGATACATGTTTGACGCAGATGTATTATTAAACATTTTTTTAATTGAAATTTTGTTCATAGAAAGCCATACTTATCATAATCTAGTGTACACAAGCATGAGAGGAATAGATCAGGTGGACGCAGATAGTCTCTTGCCCAGAGTGGGGGAATCAAGAAGTGGGAGGGGGTGGATGGGCGTGGATGGGCGTTGGGTGGGGGGAGATTTAACAGGAACTTTTATCACACAAAGGGTGGTGGGTGTGTGGAACAAGCTACACGAGGAGATCGTTGAGGCAGGGCCAATTGCAACGTTTATGAAGCATTTAGACAGGTAAATGGATAGGATAGGTTTTGAGGGATATGGACCAAATGCAGGCAGCTGTAACCAGTGTAGATGGGACATGTTGGCTGGTGTGGGCAAGTTGGGCTGAAGGGCTTGTTTCCATGCTGTATAATTCTATGACTCCATGACTCAATCTGCTTGGATTACTATCAAAGCCAGCACAAATGATGGGTTGGAGATACAAGGAACTTCAGATACTGGAATCTTGAGCATTCTAGTACATCCAGCATGTCAACTAGACATTGGACTTTTTCTTTCATAAATGGCACCAATATATGGCGACGGGTGCAAGCAATTCACTGTGCAGTGCATACTTTACAATAAAGAACCATTGAGAAGTGTAGCAGTAACTCAGCAGGTCAGGCAGCACCTGTGAAGGGAATGGATGGGTGACATTTCAGGTCGGGACTCGTCTTTAGATAAATGTTTAAGAATTAGGATGGCAACATTTGAAAAAATAAATAGATTAAGGAACAAGTAGATGTACAAAACTTCTCAAATGGGAGTTAACAATGGTGACGTGTGTATTGAAATATGATAACAAGAATGGGCCATTAAGCCTTTCAGCCTTCCTAGCATTCAAAGAGTTCTAGTATCTTTTAAAACCATGTAGAGTACTTCCTTGCACCATATCCTTTTATTGCTTTAGTAAATTAAAATTATTACTCTCCAATTTTATGTCATTAACTGGCACAGTAACAATTGGCATTTTCAGTGCAGCGTTTCAAATTTTATGTATGTGTACATTTTACCAAACATTCCTATGAGAATTGGGATTAATATTTTTAAGTGATGCAGTTGGTAGGGCTGCTGCCTCACAACGCCGGGTTTGATACAGACCTCAGGTTCGGTTTGTGTGGAGTTTGCAAGTTCTTCCTGTGATCGCGAGTTATTTCCCAGTGCTCATGTTTACTCCCATATCCCAAAGATGTGCGGGTTTGTAGGTTAATTGGGTTCTGGGAGAAAAGCCTCTTATGTGTAGGGGTTGGTGCGGAAATGAGATAACATAGAACTAGTGTGAATGGGTGGTTGATGGACTGCATGGGCTCAGTGGGTCGAAGAGCCTCCTTCCATGCTGAGTCCATGCCAACAATCGATCTCCTGTTCACACTAGTTCTATATTATTACACTTCCGATCCTAACCTCGGGCACCGTCTGTGTGGAAATGCATGCTCTCCCTGTGATTGCAGGCATTTCCTCCAAGTGCTCCGATTTCCACCCTCCTCTCAAAGATGTGCGGATATATAGGTGAATTGGCCTCTGTAAATTGCCCCCCAAGTGTGCAGGGAGTGGATGCGAATGTGGGTTAATATGGAACTAGTGTGAACGGGTGAATGGTAGATAGCATGGACTCAGTGGGCAGAAGAGTCCTTTTCTAAGTTGTACCTTTAAACTAATCAAATTAAACTTCACAATTAGGTTTTCCCAACCAGCTTTCAGTTAACCATTATCTCTTGCAAACGTCTCGAGAATACAACCATTGTTTTGTCTAATCTCTTCTCATGGTGTGAACTTGAGGCACAATACTGGTAAATTCATGCTGCACTCTCTTCAAAGCTAGAATATTCTTCCCAAAATCATTCAGAATACTCCAGGTATGGTCTAATTAAATCCTTGAATAGATACAACATGCCTTCCACCTACTTGTAGTTATCACCAGCAATCCATTAGCATTTGCTCTACCTTTACAAGCCATTTATTGAATAATGAGCATTGAGCCCAAATCGCATTGAACTTCCATTACTGCGACTTTCATCATCTACAAATTGCTGCCACATCTCAAAGTGGATAACTTTACAGATGACCATATTGAGGTCCATTAGCAGATTCCCCCATTCCTTTGATCTATTGATAGCTTTAGAACATAGACCAGTACAGCACAAGAACAGGCTCTGCAGCCCCCCAATGTTTGTGCCAAACATGATGCCACGCCCAACTCTGTATTGCATACAGTTTTGGTCTCCTAATATGAGGAAGGACATCCTTATGATTGAGGCAAGTGCAGCGTCGGTTCACAAGATTGATCCCTGGGATGGCGGGACTGTCATATGAAGAAAGATTGAAAAGACTAGGCTTGTATTCAGGGGCCACAGTCTTGGGCGAGTCCAGAACCAGGGGCCACAGTCTTAGACTAAAGGGGAGGCCATTTAAGACTGAGGTGAGAAAAAACTTTTTACCCAGTGAGTTGTGAATTTGTGAAATTCCCTGCCACAGAGGGCAGTGGAGGCCAAATCACTGGATGGATTTAAGAGAGAGTTAGTTAGAGCTCTAGGGGCTAGTGAAATCAAGGGATATGGGGAGAAGGCAGTCACAGGTTATTGATTGTGGACAAACAGCCATGATCACAATGAATGGTGGTGCTGGCTCGAAGCAGCAATTTTCTGTGTTTCTATGTTTCTGAAGCTGTGTTGCCTATGGTTTGGAAATGCTAAAGCTGTGTTGCCTAATTAAAGTTGCCTTGCCTAATTAAAGTTGCCTTGACTAATTAAAGTTCCCTTGCCTAATTAAAGTTGTCTTGCCTTCTATATAATTAAAAGTCTAATCTTGACCACTTCCTGTTTGGCTTTATGTTGATTTTAGAAAAAACGCTACCACGTACAGCTGTGATTTTTGGCCATCATATTCAGAGTCCCCCTCCGCGCATCAGGTGCCGAGGATTTTCCCATCGATGAAAAATAATGAGTTATTAGTGTTTAAGAAATGTTGAGATTCTCTCTCCTGTCAATCTCGCCATGAAGGCCACACCCATTCTGATGGGGATGGGAGAGGGACTATAAACCCAGAAGTGTGGGTGTGGCTCAGTCTCTGCAAGATGGAGGAGGGAAAGGTCACAACTCACTGTCTTTAATGGCCTTGAACTCTGCTTGAAATGGTATGAAACTGCACTTGAATTTGGTGGCCTTGCACCCTGCTTGAAATGGAATTTCAAGGAATAGCCGTGAGTCAACTGCCAGCCCACCAACCGTGAGTGAGTGAGCTGCCAGCACAGCATTCGGCCCACAATGTCCATACTAGCCCTCTGGAAACCAGTCCCTTCAGCCTACAACACACACTCCAGAAAGCCCCTCCCCTCCCCACTGGCCACCAATATTGGAATTGGTGGAGAGGTGGAGTATTGCATTGGGAGACCAGCCCTCCCATGTGATGCTGGGACCCAACAGGTCCCACTTGGTATAGTATATATATATATAAAAATATATATAAAAATATATATATATTACTAAAAGTCTGTTCTTGACCGATTTTGGCGATCTGTGCTGCGATTTCGGAGAGAACGCCGCCACCTACGGCTGTCATTTTTGGCCACCTCGCTCAGAATCCCCCTCCGCCGCATGTGTGCCGAGGATTTTTCCAGTCGTTGAAAAATGACAGAGATATTAATGATTTTACAAAATTCCCCATTATCTCTGCTGCCCCCGCTGGCGGCAGGGGGGGATGGACTATAAAACCAGGAAGTGCTGTGCCTCAATTAGTCTGCAAGCTGGAGGAAGGCAGAGGGTCATGTTTCCCTGAGCTGTGAATAAAACTGAACACATGTGCACACAACTGTGAGTAAGTACCCTTAATGTGGTTTGAAAATGAAAATATGGTTAAAGTAAAAAAGCACTGCCTGCAAATGGTTGTTTGGGGGGTTGGGTTGAAATAAAAAGGCACTCTCTCTTCCCCTCCTCCTCCTCTCCCCCCCCCTCTCCTCTCTCCTCCTCTCCCCCTTCTGACACTCTGCCCACCATTCCTCTCACGCCCTCTCCATACCCCCCCCCCCCCTCCTCCCTCCCCCCTCCCCTCCCCTCCCTCCTGGCCCCCCCTCTCTTCTACCCCCCCTCCCTCCCCCCTCCCCCCCCCCCCCCCTCTCTCCCCCCCCCTCCTCTCTCTCTCACACTCCCCCCTCCTCTCCCCCCTCCCTCCTCCTCCCTCCCCCCCCCCCCCCTCCCCCTCCCCCCCCTCCCCCCTCCCCCCTCCCCCCCCCTCCCCTCTCCTCTCCTCTCCTCCCCTCCTCCTCCCCCCTCTCCTCTCCCCCCCTCCCCCCTCTCCCCCCCCCTCTCCTCCTCCCCCTCTCCTCTCCTCTCCCCCCTTCTCCTCTCCCCCCTTCTCTCTCTCCCCCCCCCCTCCTCTCCTCTCCCCCCTTCTCCTCTCCCCCTTTCTCCTCTCCCCCCCCTTCTCCTCTCTCCCCCCCTCTCCTCTCCCCCCTCCTCCCCCCCCCCCACCCTAAACCACCCTCCCCTCCACACACCCCTGCCCCCCCTTCCCTCCACCCTCCCTGCTCCCTGCACTTGGTCTAGTATATATATATATATACACGATACATTTAATTGTCATTTGGACCCCTTGAGGTCCAAACGAAATGCCGTTTCTGCAGCCATACATTACAAACAAATAGACCCAAGACACAACATAATTTACATAAACATCCATCACATCATTGTGATGGAAGGCCAAATACACTTATCTCTCCACTGCACTCTCCCCCCCCCCGATGTCAGAGTCAAAGTCAAAGCCCCCGGCTGGCGATGGCGATTGTCCCTCGGCCATTAAAGCCACGCCGGGTGGTGCGAGGTTGCACATTCCGGGTCTTGGTGTTAGAGCCCCCCCGGCGTGCGCTTACAGCAGCTTTTTGCCATTCCAAGCCGCGCGGGGCGATGATGTGGCCCCGCTCCAGGAGAATCTTGCACCCGCAACTCGGGCGGGATTTGTCTGTCGCCGTTGCGAGAGCCCTGAAAAGCTGTTCTCCCTCCAGAGACCCGCGGGCTCCCGGTGCCACCGTCCGCCGGACCCGCAGTTGAAGCATCCAACTCTCCGGTAGCAGCAGCTCTCCTCCACCGCTCCACCCGCTCCAGAAACTCGGCCAGCTCCGCGACGGTGAGGTGAGTCGTACAAAACCAGAGTCCCCGGTCTCTTCCTGTTGGAGGCCGCTCCTCGTTGCAGCCCCAACGATAACGTAGATCTCAAAAGGTCGGGTCTCCCGTGCAGGGAGAGATTTTCGTTTCCCCCTTGTCACACCCCCCCCCCCCCTCCCCCCCCACACACACCCCAACAAAAAATAACAAAAACTACATAAAAACATAGACAGAAAAAAATAAAACGCGGACGGGCTGCAGAGGCCGCTGCTGACAAGAGTCGCGCCGCCCACCGGAAACATATATATATATACACAGAGAACTTGTTTATTATATTGTTTACAGACCATGTTTACATATTCTGTTGTGCTGCTGAAAGCAAGAATTGCGTTGTTCTGTCTAACACATATAACAATTAAAGCATTTTTGACTTGGTGACATCCATTCATTCATCAGGTGAATCATACTCAACCTTGCAATTCCAAGCAATCTAGCGACTGAGTATTAACAAGTCCCAAGTATGCTTAGTAACTGAGATCAAACGGCTATCATGTCGGAAGAAGTCTCAACCCTAAATGTTACCTATTCTTTTTCTTCAGAGATGCTGCCCAACCTGCTGAGTTACTGCAGCTTTTTGTGTCTATCTTCACAAATGATGTGAAACTTCTGCATTGAATTTGCACCCGTAATCCATTTAGATTTGTCTGTGCTTGTGCGCAATAAATTATGATCTGTTATTTTGTTCTTATGTTTTACTTACTTTAGTTTTATTTCTTTTTTCCAACTTAACAACTTTATTCAACTTTATCTCCTGGTGTCAGGAGCTCGATTGGAGACTTTTATTCAACATTAATGTTTCTGTTATTTCAGAAATATTATTTATAGTTCATTTTCTAAGTGTATACAAAACCATGTTATTAGTTTGTAGTCTCTGGCAACTCCATTTATTATTTCGACGAAGAACCTGATCTCAATTTCAATCAGATGGAGTCAGTACAAGCAATACCTTCAGATGCCAATTGTCACAGAAAATAGAACTTCTCTTTCCTATTTCACTTCCTCAGTGGCTCAGATAAGAATGGAGATCTTATAACCTGCCTTTTAAATTAGAGTCACAGAGTTATACAACAATGAAACAGGCCCATAGACTCAAATTGTCCATGCATAGTCCAAGAGGCCCATCTACACAAATCGTATTTTCCTGCATTTGGCCCATATTACTATTTTCCTTTCCTACCCATATATCTGTCCAACTACAGACCCACGTCATTTTTGTGGCAGGAGGTGATTTGTGGCATAATCAATCTCTCAGAGCACTTTTTTACGGTGAATGTAAGTGCTACTGGACTGTAGTCATTGAGAAAGTTCACCATGCTATTCTTAGGCACTGGCACGAAAGATGCCCTCGTGAGGCAGATGGGAATGTCAGACCACAGGTTTGAACAGTTGACGATGTCCTTGGACATCCCAGCAAGGTGGTCTGCACACAGATCTGTAGCACTGTTGACATGTTTTGTAGACGCTGGTATAGCTTTTAGATATCAGATGTGAGTTAATCCAAGTAGAATATCATCATCTCATTTTGTAGTCATAGACATTATGTAGTAGCAGTCTAGTTTATTGTCACGTGTGCCGAGGTACAGTGAAAAGCTTTTTTGTTGCATACTATCCAGTAAATAGTGTCAATAGTGCTTTATATTGTCACATACAGTATGTTAATAGTTAACACAGTGAAATTATTTTTCTTACAAGCAGAGCTGCATGCAGGGAGGCGCCATGTTTTGGTGCCATATTCAAAGTCCATGCTCTAGTTCTGATGAGCGGCATCTGTATCAGGCAAGTCCCAGGCAATCGTGGGCCTCCAGCCATCTCGTTCCCCAGCTCATCAGCGGAAAGACTATACATGATTACAATTAAGCCGTCCACAGTGTACAGATACAGGATAAAGGGCACAATGCTTCGTGCAAGATAAAGTCCAGTAAAATCCAATTAAAGGTGGTCCGAGGGGGTCTCCATTGAGGTAGATGGTAGTTCAGGAGGACTCTCTAGTTGAAGATGGACACAAAATGCCAGAGTAACTCGGGGGGACAGGCTGCATCTCTGGAGAGAAGGAATGGCTCTGAAGAAGGGCCTCGACCCGAAACGTCACCCGTTCCTTCTCTCCAGAGATGCTGCCTGTCCCCCTGAGTTACTCCAGCATTTTGTGACTACCTTCGATTTAAACCAGCATCTACAGTTCTTTCTTACCCACTCTCTAGTTGGTTCAGTTGCCCCGTAATGCCTTATGTGGCTGTCTACTTGAATGCTGAGTTGGTAACAACACCCCAGGATGTTAATGGCAGTGGAGTGGGCAATGGTAATGGTGGATGGGTGGTTGTGAGATACTCTCTCTCTCGTTGGAGAAAGTCATTGCCTGGATTTGTGTGGCATGAATGTAACTTGTCACTTGCTGAAATGTCCATGGAGTTCAGGGTCACTCCATCTTCTGTGTGTGTCCCAGCAGGACTGAATATCATCAACATATAATGGCTGCATTATTAGTCACAGGATGAGTTATGTATCTATGAATAACAAAATAATTCTTGTTGCAATACAAATTGGGGTTGTGTCCTTGGAATCAGAACCTCCTCCTACACTCAGAACAAGTTGTTGAAACTATGGATGAACTGATACATCGTGCAGTGATGCAGTGCGGCACAGTGATGCAGCTGGTAGAGCTGCTGCCTCACAATGCCACAGACCCGGGTTCAATCCTGACCTCGGGTGCCGTCTGTGTGGAGGTCACACATACTCCCTTCGGGTGCTCTGGTTTCTGATAACATAGAACTAGTGTGATGGTCGGTGTGGATTCAGTGGGGTCTAAACTAAACTAAACAATGTCCACTTCTAACCATAATTGTAGAAGATGATTGAGTTTCACAGCTGGTTCTATCCTCCTCTGCGTGAGATGAGACTCCAAACATTGAGTGTTTTGACGATAGGTTTACTAGAGCTCCTTGCTGCTACACTCAATCAAATGTTGCCTAGATACGCAGGTCCGTCACTCTTTCTGCATCTCTTGAATTCAGCTCTTTGGTCTTTCTGTGGGCCAAGACTTCTCCATTGATTTTTTTGACATGCATACATATCTGTCTCTCTCTGGTTCATTCTAGGTGGCTCTCGTGGTGTACCATATTGTCCTTTAGCTCAGTGGGAAGTGGTCAGTATGTATCAGATAATTTGTTTGCAACACTACAAGACAAATAAGCATGAGCTGAAGCAATGAATGATAGATGTGATAAACAAGAAACTGCAGGGAGATGCTAGTTTAAAAAATAAAAAGTGCTGGAGTAACTCAATGGGCCAAACCAGATGCTTCTGAGTTACTCAGAAGTTTATGTTCATAAGTTCTAGGAGCAGAATTAGGCCATTCGGCCCATCAAGTATACTCAGCCTTTCATCAGAAAGATCGTGTCTGATCTATCTTTCCCTCTCAAACCCATTCTCCTGCCTTCTCCACATAACCCCCGACACCCATACTAATCAAGAATCGATTAAAATATCTATTGACTTGGCCTCCACAGCTGTCTATGACTATAAATTCCACGGATTTACCACCCTCTGACTCTGAAAGAAATTCCTCCTCATCTTTCTAAAGGTACGCCCTTTTATTCTGAGGTTATAGCCTCTGGTTCTAGACTCTCCCACTAGTGGAAATATCCCTCCACATCCACTCTATCCAGGCCTTTCATTATTCAGTAAGTTTCCCCCCCCCCCCCCCTACTCCAACACTTTGTGGGTTTTTTAAAGAAAGATATGAATGCAGGTTGATAGAGATTGTTGGCAGGTGAGTGTTGGGAGTGTGGTGCATGGAGTAATCAGGGGCTGCTGGTCCACTTTTTCACACAAAGAGTTGTGAGTCTGTGGAATTCTCTGCCTCTGAGGAGGAGGCCGGTTCTCTGGATACTTTCAAGAGAGAGCTAGATAGGGCTCTTGAAGACAGCGGCATCAGGGGATGTGGGGAGAAGGCAGGAACGGGGTACTGATTGGGGATGATCAGCCATGATCACATTGAATGGCGGTGTTGGCTCGAAGGGCCGAATGGCCTACTCCTGAACCTTTTGTCTATTTATATGGCTGTTGAAAATATATTCACTGACTTTAACCACTGATGTAACTACAACCACATCCTTGGTTTGGGCTCCATGGATCTTTGTTTCAATTGTTTTCTGAGTGTGTTTCTGGATCGATAGAAGACCTTGCCTTATATTTTCACTGAATTTAGTTTAGTTTACTTTAGAGATACAGCACGGAAACAGGCCCTTCGGCCCACCGAGTCATGCTGACCAGCGATCCCCGCACATCAGCGCTATCTACACACACTAAGGACAATGTTCAATTATACCAAGCCAACTAACCTACAAACCTGTACGTCTTTGGAGTGTGGGAGGAAACCGGAGATCCCGGAGAAAACCCACGCTGGTCATGGGGAAAATTTACAAACGCCGTGCAGACAGCGCCCGTCGTCAGGATCGAACCCGGTTCTCTGGCGCTCTAAAGGGCCTGTCCCACTTTCACAACCTAATACACGACCACTGCCGAGCTTGCCCTTGACTGATACTTGCAGCATGGTCGTTAGGAGGTAGTAGGTAGATTGTGATGCTTGTCGTAAGTACTCGTGGCATCAAATAGGTCGGGGCGTTTTTCTAGCCTGATGAAAAATGTCCACGAGTTAAAAAGGTTGTGAATTAGGTCGTGAAAGTGGGACAGGCCTTTAAGGCAGAAACTCTACCACTGTGCCACCGTACCGCCCAATGTCTGTGTGTATATTTTGAATGAATGAAAAATGACAGTGCATTTGCAACAAGCTTTGCATTCTTATATGAGGAGGATATACGGTTAAATACAAACAGCTCTTGAAGTGTCACTGCAGTGGTCATGTTATGGTTGTTCCATCCAAACTGCTGCTCCGGGTGCCATTTCCATCCGTTACAATTGCCCTCATGTCTTTGAATTTCTCCGAGACTAGAACATAAGGATTGTTTCCCTGCAGCTCATCAAACACTTCAAGTTTCTGTGACGGCATTATTAGTTGCAGGATGAATAATGTATACATGGATGACAAAATGATTTTTTTTGCAATGTAAATGGGGGTTCTGTCCTTGAAATCAGCCCCGCCTACTGAACTCAAAGCAAATTGTAGAAATTATGGATGAACTGATACATAGAGCACAGTGAGCGGCAGTAACACATTGTGGACTGCAAGGTGGTGCATTGGCAGAGGTGCTGCCTTACAATGCCAGAGTCCCGAGTTCGATCCTGACTACGGGTGGTGTCCGTATAGAGTTTGTACGTTCTCCCTGTGACCGTGTGGGTTTTCTCCATTTTCCTCCCACATTCCAAAGTTTGTTGGTTAATTGGCTTCTGTAAAAATGTAAATTGTCCCTAGTGTGTGTAGGGGCGGACTTGGAGGGCCGATGGGACCTGGTACCGCGCTGTATCTCTGACGTTTAACATCTAAAGAGCAACTATTGTGCTTGTAGTCAGATGAATTTAAATTAGTGCCAAAACTCTGGAGCAGTAATAATGAAATGCTTTCCATTCTATAGTATGATATCATAGAAACATGGTCTACAGCCAGCGGCAGATTTACTTGGTAAGGGGAGAAGGAACCGGAAGAGACAATGCAAGTTCAAAGGATATGCGGGAACAGAGAGATGCTTGTGCATGTGTGCATAAATATTTGAATGAACGGGCTAATTGGAAAGAGCAGTCAATAGTGGATAGAGCACAGCCTGCGGCAGCTGCACAGAGTGGCGGTGGAAGGAGCCGATGGCATCATGTTGGGCCAGGCCGATCCCTGCTTCATCGATCCAGTGCCGCTGGGACACTGGGCCTTAGAGTGAGAGTGAGGGTTGCCAACTGTCCCGTATTAGCCGAGCCATCCCGTATATTGGGCTAAATTGGTTTGTCCCAAACGGGACCGCCCTTTTGCCATATTTGACAGCTACTACTCGAGTCAAGGGGACTGTCGGGTTGGAGCGCCGCGTCTGGCTGCACCTCACCCGTCCCGATGTAGTGCAGCCCATGGAGTGCAGCAGCAGTGCCTCGCCTGTGGCCCCGTCGGTTGGCAGCACGGCCAGCTGTCTGACCTTCGGACCTTCGCTTACAGCCGACACCACCACCCGTTTCTCATGGCCGATCATCGGTTCATGAGTTGGATGGGGCGCCGGACTTTCCGCGCAACGTCCAGTCCAAAACTCCTCAGCTGACCCTCCGTCTGGGCTTTGTGTGCAGTCCAGCACCCGGGCCAACTCATCATTCACCCAGCCACGGCTAACGGTCAACGAATTGCCGGAAATTTGTCCCTTATTTTCACCTTTTGTCCCTTGTTTGGGAATGAGAAAGTTGGCAACCCTATTGAGAGCACAAGAAATTCCGTCTCCCCTTCTGCTAAGAGCCGCCTTTTCAGAGACTTGGAAGTTGCAAAATGGCACTGGTTCATGGCGACTCTCTGTGTGCTGTACCAGAAGAGGATCAATTGTACTCATGTATAGCCTGACTTGACCGAATAGCTTGCAGACCAAGCTTTTCACTGCCTCTCCAGATGTGTAACAATAATAAAATGAACTAACATTAAAGCATTCTGGGTGTTGTAAATCGTGGCATGGTGTACAAGAGCAGGAAGATTATGTTAAACCTTTATAAAGCACGGGTTAGCCATAACACGAGTACTGCATCCATTTCTATTCAGCACACACCATAAGAACGAGGATGTTGCCGAGAGTGAGGGGCTGAGGAGAGTGAGGGGGCCGTCGAGAGGCACTCAAGGGAATGAACTATCGCTCAATGTCAGCAAGATGAATGAACTAGTTATTGACTTCAGGAAGCATCGAAGGTGCAGAGGTGGAAATGGTTGAGCACTTCAAGTTCTGTAGCGTTAATATTACCAATGATCTGTCGTGGACCAACCATATTGATGCAACAGTAAATAGAAACATAGAAAATAGGTGCAGGAGTAGACCATTCGACCCTTCGAGCCTGCACCGCCATTCAATATGATCACGGCTGATCATCCAACTCAGTATCATGTACCTGCCTTCTCTCCATACCCCCTGATCCCTTTAGCCACAAGGGCTACATCTAACTCCCTCTTAAATATAGCCAATGAACTGGCCTCAACTACCTTCTGTGGCAGAGAATTCCAGAGATTCACCACTCTCTGTGTGAAAAATGTTTTCCTCATCTTGGTACAACACCCAGAATAAGGCACACCAACGTCACGTCTCCATTTCTTCAGGAGACTAAGGAAATTTGACACGTCTCCGATAACTCGTCCAAACTTCTACAAATGCACAATAGACAGCCTAGTGTCGGTTGCATCGCAGGTTGGTTTGGGTACAATTCTTCCCGAGACCGTTAGAAATTGCAGAGAGTTGTAATTGTAGCCAAGTCCATCACACAGACCAGACCTCCCACCAATGACTCCATCTACACTTCACGCTGCCTAGGAAAAGCAGCCAACATAATCAAAGACTTGTCCCACCCCGGTCATTCCTTCTTCTCCCTGCTCCCATCTGGCAGGTACAGAAACTTGAAAACACGCACCTCCAGACTCAGGAACAGCTCCTTTCCTTTCATTATCCGGCTTCTGAATGTTCCCTCCACAAGCTAGGGTACTGTCTGATTCACCTCTATCCATTGAAGACATTGGATCTTCTCTAAGGAGCTGTTGCTCTACATTGTAGAGAACTATAATTCCGCACTTTCGATCTTCCTTATTCCTCTCTCTATTGTATCTGAGTTTAAACTGATTTTTTCGATGTGTGGTATATGTGATCTGTTTAAATAACGTGTAAAACAAATATACCCTGGTGCACGTGATAAAAATAAACCTTAACTTAAACTTGTTATGTCACAAGCTTATACCTGCCTCTACCAGTTCCTCTGGCAGCTGGTTCCATATACGCACCACCCTCTGTGTGAAATTGGTGCCCCTCAGGTCCCTTTTAAATCTTCATCCTCTCACTTTAAACCTATGGCCTCTAGTTTTGGACTCCATCGGGAAGGACTATGGCTATTCATCTTAGCTAAGAAGGATAATATTAATTTAAAGAATGAGAGAATGGGGCTGACCATATTAATTTACCGAGAGCTAGCATGGACATGATGGACCAAATGCCTTCCTCCCGTGTCATAATCATTCTTTGACTGTGTGGTTCTATACATTTTTAATTAGTCTGTTTACCGCCCAACAGGACAAGACAAATAGCTAGTTATATACTCCTAAGATTAGATGTGGATCAAGTGATAAAGATCTCAGTGGGGTGTTTCCAGGAATAGCAGGATCGTAATACAAAGCTTAGATTAGTTACAGAGAGGACTAATCAGTCTAGAATAAAAATATTTAACTCGGGAAGGGCTGATTTCAGAATATTTAGAAGGGAAAATGCAAATGAAAAAAGGTGCAGATGCTGGAAATTTGAAATGAAGACATAAAATGCTGGAGCATCGGCTGCTCAGCCACTGCGAGAAATAAACTTCAAATTCCAGATTGAAGATCTTTTGTCAGTACGGGCAACGGGAAAATAAACAGTTTTAAAGGGGGGAGAAGGACAGGACAAAGGGAATGTAGTTGAGAGAGTGATGCTACGGTTGCCATGGCGACGAGCTGTTGGTGCATCTCTCCGCTTGACAGATTAACGAGGACACTTAAAGAAAGAAATAAAACAAACAGAAGGACACTTTAAAGCTGTGAAATGCAGGTCGGGGTTGGAGGAAGTGCTCAACAAATCAATCAGTGTCTGAAGAGAGTAAAAACTGCTAATTACTGCAGATGGATTTCCCACGAGCCAGTTCTGATACAGGCCGGAGAGAGGGAAGGGGTGCAGGTGGGGGTGGGCCAGTTGAAGGGAGATGAGTGCAGAGGATGCACCAAATATCCCTGGCCAGAGAAGTGGTGTTGGAGGTGACGCCAGCAGAATAATTTTTTAATTGACTCATTGATTGAAAGGTACAGCATGGAAACAGGCTCTTCAGACCACTGAGCCCATGCTGACCCATCAATCTCCTGCTCACACTGGTGCTATATTATCCCACTTTCGCATCCACTATGGATAGTTTACAGAGATTATTAGCCTACAAACCTGTATGTTTTTCGCATTAAGAGGAAACTGGAGCACCCAGAGGAAACCCACGCAGTCACAGGAAGATCCTGAGGTCATGATTGAACTGGGTCTCTGGTGCCATGAGGCAGAAGCTCTACGAGTTGTGCCATTGTGTCCCCCCTTCAAATGTCATGCTGGTTAATCAATAAGGGATAAATTGAGACTTTACTTGGACTGGATAAATTGGTCTCAAAGATAAAAATGAAATGAATAGATAGATAGACAATAGACAATAGATAATAGGTGCAGGAGTAGGCCATTCGGCCCTTCGAGCCAGCACCACCATTCAATGTGATCATGGCTGATCATCCCCAATCAGTATCCCATTCCTGCCTTCTCCCCTTATCCTGCTATTTTTAAGAGCCCTATCTAGCTCTCTCTTGAAAGCATCCAGAGAACTTGCCTCCAATGTCCTCTGAGGCAGAGAATTCCACAGAATAAAGGGCCTGCCCCACTTAGACGATTTTTTAGGCGACTGCCACGACTGTCAGTCAGGTTGCCACCGGCGGTAGCGTACGACATACAACGGTGCATACAAAAATTTATAATAACATTAAAATTTAACTTATCTATAATATAACTTTAATGAAATTCACCGATCTCATCACCGGCAACTACCTACGTCATCCTGGCGACAACACCTACACCATGCTACATAAGGCTGCCCCCAATTGGCGTCGAGACGATTGTCGCCAAAAAGTTTTGAACATTTCAAAATTCTGCGGGGACCAGAAAGACTCTCCGGCGACCATGTAGCGACAGCAGAGTCGCCTGTAGTCTCCTAAAAAAAAAAAAAATCACCTGTGTGGGACAGATCAGATTCAGATTCAGATTCTTAAAGGGCCCTTAAAGGGCATTCTTTAAAGAAGAAAGTTAAAGTGAACTGGGTTCTGTGAAGGCAGTCTGAAGAAGGGTTTCGGCCCGAAACGTTGCCTATTTCCTTCGCTCCAAAGATGCTGCTGCACCCGCTGAGTTTCTCCAGCATTTTTGTGTACCTTCTGTGAAGGAAGTCACAGAAGATGCTGGTTTACACCAAAGATAGACACAAAATTGTCTGCTTCTTTGGATGATTGAGGACTCGAGCAGGAGAACAGAGTGGAGAGAAGTCACTCATAATGAATGGCAACTAAAAAATGCAGGAATCAGGCTGTAAATCAAAATACCTGCACCTCCAAGAGACAAGAGACATTTATTTGTCACATGTTCCAATTAGTACAGTGGAATGTGTGGTCACCATACAGCCATAGAGCTCAATAAGAGCACAGAACACAATAGTCTTTAACACAGACATCCTCACACAGCGGGATCAAAATTTCCCATTGTGAGGGAAGGCTCCAAAATTCAGTCACCCTCTCCTGTTGTCCTCCCGTGGTTGGGGGGCTCCTGAACCCCCCGCTGTCGCCTCTAGCGGCGGCCCGATGTTCAGGCCCACTCGCTGGGATGATGGAAGTCCGACATCGGGACTGGAGGACATCCTCAGCGGCTTAGACATCCGAATCAGCCACTTCCTACCGTGGCTCCCAAAATCCACAGGCAGAGATTCAACACTGGCAGCCCTCGGCAAAGGGATCCCAGGACTCCGCCATGTTGAAGTCAGTGCCGCCCGCGCTGGAAGCTCTACAAACCACAGCTCCGATGTTGAAGCAGCAGGCCCAACACTCCGGAGCTTCAACGGTGATCCAGGTAAGGCATCGCCCGTCCCGCGATCTATCCAGCACTGCGCTGCCGCTGCTGAAGGTCTGGTCCAGGTCCCCGGCAGGAAAGGCCGCACCAATCCAGGTGGTAGGCTGCGAGGAGGGGGGTGGCGGAGAATAGTCGTGTCCTCGCCAGGAAGTGACTGGGAAACGGTTTCCCCCTTATCCTCGGTAGGAGGAACGAAGGAGGTCACCTGGTACACCAACTCTTCCGGGTGGGTCCCTTCGCCCCCACCCCTTCCTATGCTCAGGAGCTGCGGCGAGACAGGCCACGCCCCCCATGCTCTCCTCGGCCCCGCCACCGCGGGGTGAATCCCCGGAACCTGAGGACTCTGCACCGGGCTCAGCGATCAGCTGATCTGGTGAGTCCATCCCCCTCCAGGATTGGTTTAGTGAACGCCAGATCCCTGGCAAACAAGACTTTTATACTGAGGGATTTCTTCTGCTCACGTGGACTGGATTTCCTCTGTGTGACTGAGACTTGGATGGGTCCAGGTGAGTGCAGCGCTCTTGTTGAGCTATTACCGGCTGGCTGCTCTTATTTCAACTCACCGCGGATATCGGGCCGTGGAGGAGGAACAGCGGCTGTTTATAAAAATAACTTTAAGTGCAGGCAATGCCCTCTATCATCTTCTTTCTCCAGTTTCGAAGCAACTTTATTTGAAGTGGGCCGCTCCAAACCGGTGCTTTGTGCGGTCATCTACCGACCGCCCGCCCAAGTATAATAAGGACTTTGTAAATGAATTCTCTGATTTTCTGGCTGGGATCGTGCCCAACTATGATCGTGTCCTTTTGGTTGGGGACTTTAACATCCATGTGTGCTGTCCTGCTAAGCCGTTAGTGAAGGACTTTTTCAGCCTTGTGGACTCTTTTGATTTTGTCCAGTGTGTGTCTGGTCCCACACACGAACATGGACATACACTGGACCTTGTTCTCTCTCATGGCTTGTCTGTGTTGAATTTGGAAATCTCTGATAGTGTGTTTTCAGATCATATGCCTGTATTGTTTGATGTCAATTTCTCCTATGAAGCAATTTTGCCTGTGGTGTCTGCTCGGCGCTGTCGGACTTTTAGCCCTTTTACTGCTGGCAAGTTCTCTGCTGCTTTCGATCAGCTCTGCGCCCCCTCTGCGTCCATTCCTCTTGGTACGGAGGAGATTAGTTCGTGGTTTCATTCTTCATGCAGGACTATACTGGACTCTGTGGCTCCGTTAAGATCGTTGAAGCCGAGGGCTAAACCTGAACCCTGGTTCAGTGCAGTGACTCGTGCAGCACGACGGGAGTGTCGTAGAGCTGAGCGAAAGTGGAGGAAGGACAGGCTACAGGTTTCACTTCAAATTCTCAGGGACTGTTGGCGTCACTACCAAAACAGTGTTAAAAAAGGCTAAGAGAGAGTACCTGTCTAAAATTATTGTGTCAAAGTGTAACAACCCTCGTGTGCTATTTGAAATCATTGACTCTGTTCTAAATGCCCCGCAGCCTGTCTGTCTGGAAGCTTCACCTGAAATGTGTAATGACTTCCTGCACTTTTTTGTTGATAAGGTTGTTTCCTTAAGGGCTAACATTTCGGCACCTGCCTCTGACCCTTCTGTTTCGGTCCCTTGCCTGGTGGTATTCAACACGTTTGAGCCTGTGACTATATCGTATTTAAAGGATGTGGTTTCCCATATTAAGCCATCGGGTTCTCCTTGTGATGCGGTCCCTCCACATCTTTTTAAGGAGGTTTTCTCTAGTATAGGGCAGTCGGTTCTTACCATTATTAACAGCAGCTTGTGTTCTGGGGTTGTCCCCGTGAGTTTTAAGCATGCGGTAGTGCAACCACTACTTAAGAAACCTGGCCTGGATCAATCTGTTCTGGCCAATTTTAGACCCATCTCGAAATTGCCTTTTATTTCTAAATTACTGGAGAGAGTTGTTTATGCTCAGCTAAAACTATTCCTGGAGGAGCATGATATTCGGGAGATCTTCCAGTCTGGATTTAAAACCATGCACAGCACGGAGTCAGCATTGCTAAGAGTTTTTAACGATATCCTCCTGGCTAATGATTCTGGGGATTGTGTGGTTCTTGTCCTGCTGGACTTGTCTGCCGCCTTTGATACGGTGGACCATAATATCTTATTATCTCGGCTACAGCAGTTAGTGGGCATCTGCGGCAGTGCCCTGGGATGGTTCAGGTCCTATCTGGCGGGCAGAACCATGTGTGTTAGCCTTGCTGGGTTTGAATCCTCTTCCGCTCCCCTGTCTTATGGGGTTCCACAGGGTTCGATTCTGGGGCCCCTGCTTTTCTCGCTGTACATACTTCCTCTGGGTTCCATCCTTAGAAAGCATGGCATCTCCTTCCACTGTTATGCAGATGATACCCAGCTTTATTTGCCGCTGAGGGGGGAAGATGCCTTTTCTGTAAAATCGCTTCTGTCTTGTTTTGATGACATTAAGTCCTGGTTGGCCCTAAACTTTCTTGGATTTAATGAAAAGAAGACAGAGGTGATTTTATTTGATCCCAATGGCTGCCGTGAACCTCCATTTGTTGATTTAGGTCCATTGTCAAGGTACGTGAAGCCAACAGTTGTGAACCTGGGTTTTAGGATGGACAGCGACTTTAAATTAGATCGCCAAATATGCGCGGTGGTTAAGTCCAGCTTCTTTCACCTAAGGAAGCTGGCGAAGGTGAAGCCCATTCTCGAGCGGCAGCATTTTGAGACAGTAATCCATGCCTTTATTACATCTAGGCTGGATTACTGTAACGCGCTCTATTTTGGAGTTGCTCGTTCTTCACTGGCTCGTCTCCAGTTGGTTCAGAATGCTGCTGCTCGCCTTTTAACAGGGACTCGAAAGAGGGAGCACATATCGCCAATTCTGGCCTCCCTACACTGGCTCCCGGTGCACTTTCGGGTTCATTTTAAGTTACTGTTATTTGTTTTTAAATCTCTGAATGGGCTCGCCCCGCCTTACCTCTCTGAGCTGCTCCACCCATACACTCCTGCCCGGTCCCTCAGGTCAGCTGGTCAGCTGCTCCTGGAGGTACCGAGGTCTAGTCGGAGGCTCAGAGGGGATAGAGCCTTCTCTGTTGCTGCTCCGGCACTCTGGAACACCCTGCCGCTGCACATCAGACAGGCCCCCTCACTGTCCATCTTCAAATCCAGTGTTAAAACGCATTTGTACTCCCTGGCTTTTGACCATGCCTGAGGCTTTGCTTCTGTTTGTGGTGTTTTTGATGTTTCTTTATTTTACATGTCTTTTCCTACTATTTCTTTTGATTGTTATTTTTGGTGTGTATTAACTTTTTTGTCAATGATTAGAGATGTACAGCACTTTGTTGCAGCTATGTTTGTTTTTAAAGTGCTCTATAAATAAAATTATTATTATTATTATTATTATCCTAACCCCCTCCCCCACGTAGAAAATCTAAAGAAATCCCCCAAACAAAGTTTTAAAACTGACTAAAAATAAAAAAAAAGACAGAAAAACAGACAGACTGTAGGCAGAGGCTGCCATCAATGTGGCGCCCCTCCAGTTGCAAGTCTTGTAAATTCTCCACCCTGACCTCTCAGTCCTGCCTACATTTCTCCAACAATACTCTAAGCAAGCTCGAGGAGCAGCACCTCATCTTCTTTCTGGGTATCTTGAAGTCCTCTTGATGTTATATGAATTTAGTTCAGGGAGAGTGCGATAACATACTGTGGAACCTGTGTGAATGGGTGATCAATGGGCGGCGTAGTGGGCTGAAGGGCCTCATTCCATGTTGTATTTCTAAACTAAACTAAACAATTTCAGGTAACCATTTTCCCCTCTCTTCTCCTCCTCTGTTTCTGCTTTGTTGTCGTGTTTTTAAAGGCAACTTACTTCAGTATGCACCTTACCACTCACCTATTTCTTCTCTTCAGCTCTCCCCTTCTCTGCAATGTTAATTTTCCAGTTTGATGAAGGTCCCTTAAACGAACATTTACTCTTTTGTCGGCTCCTGGAAGCCCCCCGTGATGCACCGTGGAGCTGAACGAAGATGGACCCGGCGGGCCGTCGTGAAGGAAGCCCCGGCGGGCTGCCCGTGGTCGCGCAGGGAGACAGGACTGGCTCATCGTCATGGGAAGGACACGGTGGGCCGCGGCCTGTCGGACGGAAAGCTCGGAAGCCGCCGAGCTCGGCCCCGAAGACCGGACGAAGGACGCGAGGAGTGAGCCGGTGGGAGAGGAGTAATGCCTCCAGCGCCAACAAGGCCGGCTGCAGGATGAGCCCCTGGGATACAGAGGTGGTCGGTCGGGTGAGGAGAGAGACGTCGGTTCGTGGGCCGAGCCGGTCGAGGGTGACGGAGGAGGCCCTACCGCAGCCTGGGGCTTGCCTGGATCAGGAGCCGCTCCAGTACTTCACGCACCTGAACCAGACTGTGGACTTTTGTAAATGGCGCCAAATTATGGCAACTCATGCATGTGTGATCTATGCAAAAAGAATTTCACTGAGCAGTGCACACATGGTATTAAAGCACCGTTGTACCATTGAAACCATTTTACTCCTTTCGCTGATGCAGCCTGAACTATTCTGCTTTTCGTTTGGATGTCCAGCATCAGCAATTCTCTGCTCTAATGAGTGAAAAGGAAGAGAAGGTTGGTATATGTCTAAAAGGGACATTAAAGGCCAGTACAAGTGCAAGTTTAAACAGGTTTGTTTAGGAACAGTAACAGTAAAGGGGCTAGCTGAGCTCTGCAGCTGATAATGGGCAAAAATAGAAATCTATCAGAGGAGTTGTTGAGGGATTAATGCTTGGGAACGTTGCTGGAGAAATGGCAAACATGGAAGCGGTCAGGTTACTAGACGAGATAAAAATAGAGGAATAGGAAATGTGATAAATGTCGACAGTGCCCTAATAGATTTATATGTTCTTTTCCAGTCACCTTTAATCTGCATATCAACCCATCAGTTATTTCTCTCCTTCATGACCTTAAATATATTTCATCGAATCTACCATTTGCTCTCTAATTGCATTACGTCTCACCTCCACAACCATTCTGGGACCTTCTTGAAAGCTCTTTGTCCTTCGTAAGACATTGCAACTCAGACTCGAACATAATTTAAAGCATGCATCAAATTACCATTTTACATAATCAGCCTCAGTTGCTATGATATGATAGATATATGTAACTTGTCAAAGGCAAATGAGGAATGAAAGTATTGGACACCATTGTAGGGTAATCGAAAGAGCAATCAACCTGGAAAGTGCAAGCAGGCCAGTTAAACATCAGTGGGGAAGATAGACACAAAATGCTGGAGTAACTCAGCGGGTCAGGCAGCATCTCTGAAGAGAAAAAATAGGTGACGTTTTGGGTTGAGACCCGTCTTCAGACTGAGAGTCAGGGGAGAGGAAAACTAGAACTGACCCGCTGAGTAACTCCAGCATTTTGTGTTTATCTTCAGTGTAAGCCAGCATCTACAGTTCCTTCTGACACAGTGGGGAAGATGTTTTTGGAATCCAATCAAAATGAACAGCCACTTGAACAAATATGGGTGAGTCGGGGGGGATTCAGCATAGGTCTTGTTAAAGGTAAATCAAAATGTACCAGGTTGTTTGAGTTCTGTTGAGGAGATATCAGAGACAGAGGTTGAGAGCATTGCAGTTGATGTTGTGGATTTTCAAAAATAGTTTGATGAAACAGCGCATAATAGTCTTGTTAACTGAAGTGAAGCCCTTGGGATAAAACTGACAGTGACAGAATGAATGCAAAATTGGTTTAGGGATATAACGTACAGAGTAATAATGTGCGACAGTGGAGTTACCCCAAGGTCCAGGACAAGGCGAGTTATTGTGCCTGACATACATTAATATGTATTAACATTTAGACTTTACACTTTAGAGATGCAGGGCGCAATCAGGCCCTTCGGCCCATCGAGTCCACACTGACCAGTGTTCCCCGCACAATCCTACACACTGGGGCCAATTTACAATTTTACCAAGCCTATTAGGCTACAAACCTGTACATCTTTGGAGTGTGGGAAGAAACCGGAGCACCAGGAGAAAACCCACATGATCACAGGGAGAATGTAGAAACTCCGTACAGACAGGATGGAACCCAGGTCTCTGGCACTGTAAGGCAGCAATTCTACCTCTGCGCCACTGTGACATCCAGCATTACCATTAACGGGGGTTGGGAGAGAGTGGGTGTGGGGGACGGGGGCGGGGGGGGGGGGGGGAGGGGGGGGGGGGGGGTTGTTAAAAGCACATTTGTAATAATATGACACTATTTGTAACTATTACGTATATTGAGGAAGGCGAAATAACAGGAACTGTGGATTGAAACGTGAAATAAAAATAAGAAATGCTGGAAAAACTCAGGTACATTCAGAAATACCAGTCCTCTTGAAAGGTCAGTGTGGTGAAACATTACATCTGTTTCTCCCTCAACAAACTCTATGACTCTCTACACGGACAGGTACATGGATCGGAAATGTCTTGAGGGATATGGACCAAATACGTGAGAATGGGACTAGCTTAGATGGGGCACCTTGGTTGGCTTGGACAACTTGGACCAAAGGGCCTGTTTTTGTGCTATATGACTCCATGAGATGCTGCTTGGACTATTGAGCTTTTCCTGTATTTTCTGATTTTATTTTATATTGAAGAAGGCAAGATTAATTTTCAAGAGGATGCAGAAGGAAGGTTGAAATGGACAGGCTTATGTCAGGAGAAAGAAAGGAGAGTTGCATTTTGATAAGAAAATAAATGGTTCCTGTTTAAGCAGGAATGGACATGGAGGTGTCCGGGTGAAATTATTTAAGATGTCAGATTTAAATCTACGACAGAGAGTACAAAAGCCAGAAATCAATACTAAACCTGTATAAAACACTAATTTGATTCAGGCTGGAGAATTATGTTTGCCTTGGGCTGCGGTGTTTTAGGCCTGGAGAAGGTACCAGGATGGTTGAGGTGGGGAAACAATTCATTCCAAAAGCAGATAAAATTTAAGAGTAAAATCTAAGGGCAGCACAGTGGCACAGCGGTAGAGTTGCTGCATTACGGCACCAGAGACCCAGGCTCGATCCTGACTACTGGTGCTGTCTGTATGATGTTTGTATGTTCTCCCCGTGATCACGTGGGTGTTCCCCTAGTGCTCCGGTTTCCTCCCACACTCCAAAGACGTACAGGTTTGTTGGTTAATTTGGCTTCGGTAAGAATTGTAAATTGTCCCTGGTGTGTAGGATAGTGTTAGCGTGAGGGGGTCGCTGATGGGTGTGGACTCGGTGGGCTGAAGGACCTGTTTCTGTGCTGGATCTCTAAACTAAACTGAAGTAGGTTTGATAAAACATATTAAAGACATTGAAGGGTAAATAAGGAGAGATGATCAATTAGTTTAGAGCAGATTTAAGGTGACTAGAGCACACAGAACCTCTCCTCTACATATCAACATGTGGTCGCTGGGTTCAATGTTAAGTCTGGATCACTCACATTTCAAGACAAGGTTATGGGAACATATATGTATTAGACTGCATCTGGCTTTGTTCTAATCATAACATCTAAAAAATGTTCTTCTTTGCTTCTTTTATGATTGAAATAAGAATATTTAATGCGGAGCAAGGCCCTTTAAGTTTCCGTGTCAAAGACCAAATGTGATATAAATGATTCACTGAAGCCAATTAATGACCTTTTCGAGTGTAGTTATTGTGTTATGTAGAGAAACTTGGCAGTCAACTTATTAATAGCAAGGAGCAATGAGATCATTTGAACTGATAATCGGTTTCAGTTCATGTTGATTGAAAAATTAATGTTTGCCAGAGCCACCGGAGAACTATCCTGCATTTCTTCAGATATTTTTCTCGTCATATCGGAGTCGACAGAGCAGTGGTTCAACAATTCGTAGGAAAGAAAGTACAATATTGTACTCCCTAAGTTTAGTTTAGTTCAGTTTAGAGATACAGCGCGGAACAGGTCCATCGTCCCACCAAGCCTGCGTCGACCAGCGATCCCCATACTAGTATTATCTTACATACTAGGGACAATTTACCAAAGCCAATTAACCAACGTACCTGTGCGTCTTTAGAGTGTGGGAGGAAACCAGAGCACCCGGGGAAAACCCACGCGGTCACGGGGAGAACGTAAAAAATCTGTATAGACAGCATCTGTAGTCACGTTCGAACCTGGGTCTCAGGCGCTGTAAGCAGCAACTCTACTGCTGTGCCTGAATTGTACTGGTTTGAATTGTCGATATAGATTATAAATGCAGGCCTCTGGAGAAGAGATTTTGAATTCAAAGCCTCTTACTCAGAAGCAAGAATTCTGACAGCGCGAATTATTAAACCAAACGTGACTGATATTTATTTTGAACTGTCTTAAGGTTAGATTGGGATCAGAGTGCCAAATTGAAAAAGAAATCTTGGTAGACTGCAGGTAGATGGAATAACAAAGTAAAAGATAATGGGATAAAGCTTTAAAAAAAAAGAAGCTGATCTGAGAAGAATAATAAGAAATAAAATCTAATGGATGCAATGATATAACCTGTCAGGACCCATCAATCAGCTCGGGAATCAAGGCATCAACTTCGTTCCTTCAGAGAAAAGAATCTCCAATTTATTGTAGCATAACTGCCTTGAATGTTATTTAATTCTTACTTTGAAACTCTATAGATAGCTACAGTGTTGTTATCTATATAATATTAGTGGATGCTGCTGGTTTTATATGTCTGTAATTCACTAAGTGCTGCAAATTTTATCCCAAAGCAATTTTTTTCCCGCCTACTTTTGAATTGTGATGTGTAGAGTGTATCGTGAATGATTAATCTCTGGGATGGACAGGATCTTATTGCTGTGAAAGTCACGGGGGAGAAACTGGATGGCAGCAGAACCTATGCACGGGAATTACAATGGATGATTACGTTTTGCCTGCTGAACATAGTGTAGGTTACACATAAAATATGGGCTCTCCCCCCATTATCATCCAGAGTGTGATTGCTGTTCTCCGCCTTACATTTCGGTAATGCACTGAGGGAAATTGTTAAGTGGATGTGCCGATTGAAACTATGCCCCCATCTCTTAAATGGAATGCCATTGTTGCCTTCCGACCTTTGGTGGATGTCAGTCTCCAGTTTTGAGAAACTGTTATTAGAGACCAGTTGCTACATTTTTGCTCAAAGAATTGTAGAATCGTTGAAATGTACAGCGCAAAACCGGGCCCTTTCACCCCACCTTGTCCATGCTGACCGTATTCCCTGCATTCTGTCCGTATCCCTCCACACCTTTCCTCTCCAATGCTTTTTGTTGTCTTTAGACCTCAGGGATTCAGCTTGGAAACGGGGCTGAAGGCCCGCCGAGGCCACATCGACCAGAGATCACCCCATACACTGGCACTATCCTATGACTATTCACAAAAGACAATGCACCTACAAACCTGCACGTCTTTGGAATGTACGAGAAAACCGGAATAGTTAGAGAAAAGCCACGTGGTCACAGGGAGAACACACAAACTCTGTTACAGACAGCACCCACAGTTAGGTTCGAACCCGGGTCTCTGGTGCTGAAAGGCAACAACTCTTTTGTTGGGCAACTGCGCCGCCCAAAATGAGGTGCGTCTGATGAACAATGGCGCACAATGCGGTTAAAAGGGGGTGCGAAGGACGAGGGAAATCTACAAAGCCTAGTAGCCAGACTGTTAGTACTAGCAGAAGTTCACTAACTAAATCAAAGGCAGGAATGAAGTTCAATGGACATTGACGCAATGCTGATGAAATATGGTCAGTGTTCGGGCAGACATCATCAATCCCTATCTCTCGACGAAGCTCTCGGCTCACACTGCTCCATGTGATACATATGCATGACTCACTTAAAAGCAATTGCTACAACATAACATTGATACGTCCCATCTCACCTTCATACATTTACAATTGCTACAATACCCACGCCGCATATCCTAACATCAAGGAATTTAGCAAAAGCTGTACAATAACCAGACATGTTCCGCTTTGTTCCTTTCTTCTTTTATCACAAGGCTAGCTGTACCTTCAATGATGATTGAACAAAATTCGATTTTGTTTACAAATCCCTAGAAAATGAATCTGTTCATGCCCCAACATATAGCGAGTTCGATATAACATTCAGGCACAATCACGAGAACAAAGAGAGATCCGGCGGTGGGGGGGAGGGGGAAGGTGGAGGCCGAAGGGGGATCTGGGGGGAGGGGCTGCAGAGAGCAAAGAAGAACCAACATAACTCTAATGAGTACTTTTGTAACTTTGCCGGTTCCGAAACGTGGTGATTCCTTTTAGTATTTTGTGTATTGTATGCAAAAGCAAAGAATGTCACTGTGACTAGGTACACGTGACAATAAAGTATCATCACTCAGTAAAGTCGAACCGAAACGTCACCTGTTCCTTCGCTCCATAGATGCTGCCTCACCTGCTGAGTTTCTCCAGCATTTTTGTCTCCCTTAGATTTTATATCAATGAAGACAGTTCTTTTCGGTTAACATTTCTCAAAAAGCCAACCCTGCCAAACCTAGAAACCATGGGCAATCCCTTTGAACCAAGCAAGTGGCGTTGGGGGAAGAAAATTATTCCGACTGTTGGATGCCAAGTTCCCTGCGCTGATTAACACAAGATATTACTGGATCTCACACTGCAATTTGGCTGGGTTGACATGAAATCAAAATTGGAAGGAACTCAGCACCCTCAACAAAGAGAAACTTAGCACTACTTGAGTCCATTTGTAGCCACAATCTTTCAAATGATAGTTGGAAACATTTAACGATGCACTAACTTTCGGAAATAAAAAATAAAAAAGGATAATTATCTTTAAAGTTGAAAACAATCAGTAGGTATGTGCTCTACATAAATTTACAAGGGTCATTATTTTCAGGCGCTATTGTATTCCTTGGGAACATGACATGGTTAAAATGTGTAGGAAGGAACTGCAGATGCTGGTTTATATCAAAGGTAGACACAAAGTGTTGGAGTAACTCAGTTGGTTCGGGCAGCATCTCTGGAGAAAATGAATAGGTGACGTTTTGGGTCGGAATCCTTCTTCAGAACCTCCCCGGCCCGTCACCAATCGTTTTTCTCCAGAGATGCTGCCTGACCCGATGAGTTACTCCAGCACTTTGTGTCTATCTTTGACACGGTTAAAATATCCACTTAACACATTTCCACAGAAACCCGAGGATAAAGGACACAAGGTGAATGAGAGGAAGAAAGCAAGGTACTTTAAGTGTATAAATTAAACTGCTGGAATCAATGAAGAAAAGTTAAATGTGAAATTAATTGCCATCAAACAAGAAGTGAGTTTGATGGCCTTGCATCCTGCTTGAAATGGTATGAAACTGCACTTGAGTTTGGTGGCTTTGCATCCTGCTTGAAATGGTATGAAAACTGCACTTGAATTTGATGGCTTTGCACCCTGCTTGAAATGGAATTTCCGTGAGTCAACTGCCAGCCGTGGGTGGGAAGCTGGGACCCAACGGGTCCCACTTAGTGTAGTTTTTTCTAAAAATTGTATAGGTTAAAGTTTTGCTTAACCATGGTAAGTTTCTTAAATGTTTGGATAGTTCATGAAAGTTCTGCAGATGTTGGCTTTTACACCAGCTAAAATTCATTGATTATGCTTACAAACTTGAAAACAAGAGATTAAATGCCATAAAGATGTTGGCATTTAATTCATTAATTCCTTATGATTTATTTATTGGAACAATTATGTATTAAACTTCATACATTGGCTCAGAATTCTTTGGAAAGGAACACCATGTGGCAGCAAGTTTTTTTTTTCACACCCTACAGCAAGGCAAATCCTCACGCTGCAAATTGCAGGAAGTGTGAACAGATAATGAGATGGCGAGAGTAACACAGCATCTGGGTCCTTGGTGAATGACAAAAGCGAAAGTCTATGCCCTTGAGCAAAACGATCAAAGTTTGGCAACAGGTACAAGGAATGGGGAGTCCAAATATATACAGAAAGAACAAATAAAGATGGGACAGGTTCATGGAGAGGAGAGGTTTAGAGAGCAAATGGAACCGGCCGAGATGTGGCACCTTTTGGATAGGCACATGAATATGCAAGGAATGGGGGATATGGATTATGTGCAGGCAACATTGCTCTTGGCATCATGTTCAGCACAGACATTGTGGGCCGAATAGCCCCTGCTGTTCCTTGGTGCTACATTTAGTGCTTTTATAGCAGTGGGGTAAAAGGAATGGGGGATATGGATTATGTGCAGGCAACATTGCTCTTGGCATCATGTTAGCCTGTTCCTGTGTTGTACTTTTTTATGTTCTAATCTTGGTCGGCATGGATGTGTTGGGCTAAAGGGCCTGATTTCGTGCTGTATGTCTCTATGAATCTATCGGAATAAATGGCAGGGAATAATGAGCGATTACAGCAAAACTAAAAACTGTATTTTGCAATTAAAAAGCTATTTTTCGCCACGAGAGGAAGACTCCATATTGAATTGTATCCTTTACAGGAAAAAGACTCAGTGATATCGTAGGAGCACATAGCTTATTGTTAGAAATGTTCTTACATTGTTAAGTGCCAATTCCAACTCCCTGCAGTTAAGTTAGAGTCATACAGTGTGGAAACAGCTCCTTTGGTCGAACTTGCCCACACCGACCAACATGTCCCATCTACACTAGTCCCACCTGCTTGCGTTTGGTCCATATCCCTCTACACCTGTTCTATCCATGTGCCTGTCCAAATGCTTCTTAAATGTTGCGATAGTCCCAGCCTCAACTACCTCCTCTGGCAGGTTTACAGGTGTTAAAACATAGATTCATCAAGTCCTTGAAACACATGGCGAGGTTGGGAGTGATTTTTTGATTTCACAATGCTAATGTCCAAGTGTTTCAAAACAACCAGGTTGAAATATCAAAGTATTTGCTTTCATTATCGCAATTATAATGACATGCAATAACAATGCATCAATACTTTTCCAGCAAATTCTGGGCGATGATTTTAATGTTATTTATGGGATACTATTTCAGTTTGAGGTCCATGAGTGTTTTGACAACTGTCAGTGTACTCTGCATCCTCGATATGTGATGACAAGATGATTAATGACTATGATATAATTGCTGCAAATTTAATCAAGAAATATTCTGCAAGTGATTGCTGTTAAATTCTACATCCAGCAGGTATGTTTTATTTATGGAAAATGCAAGATTCATATGATGGTTCTGAATGTTCCAATACTGTTCATCCCAAAGATGAAAGTGTGGAACTTTAAAAAAAAAAATTATTGAGATTCAACTTAAATCTTAGACGGATCAAAGTGAGCAGTGTTTTATATATTTCTTTAAATTATAAAAATTAGAATGGATATTCGAATTAATATTAGAATTAGGGCGGCAGGGTGGCGCAGCGGTAGAGTTGCTGCCTTACAGCACGTGCAACACCGGGTTTGATTCCGACTACGGGTGATGTCTGTACGTTCTTCCCGTGAACACTTGGGGAGAACGTACATTCCGAGATCTTCGGTTTCCTCCCACACTTGAAAGATGTACAGGTACGTAGGTTAATTGGCCTAATATATATGTAAAAAATGTGTCCCTAGTGTATGTGTGTGTGTGTGTAGGGTAGTGTTAACGTGCGGGGATCGCTGGTCCGTGTGGACTCGGTGGTTTATTATGGTTTTTCATCCTTATATTAGCATAGTATAGAGAATGAATGTAAGTTGTTAAAATTCCCATTCCTGCTTATTCATCGATGTAAAACTCCATGTCATTTTCTCCATCTTCCATTGTTGCGGGGTATTGTTATTTCTAAGAAACAGGGTGGCGTTTTTTAAATAAAACACAAAGTGCTGGAGGAACTCAGTGGGTTAGGCAGGATCTGAAGGGAAATGGACACCCTGTAATATTATAAGGTTATAATTATGTCTTCATCAGTAAATTATTATCAGAGGGGCTACTGACATGATAAAGAACAGATTCCTAAGGGCCTATCCCACTTACGCAATTTTTTCGGAGACTTGCCGGCACCCGCCATAGTCACAACAGGTCGCCGAAAACTTTCAACATGTTGAAAATCCAGCGGTGACCTGCAGCGACTATGATGTGTGCCGGCAAGTCGGCAAAAAAAATTGCGTAAGTGGTACAGGCCCTTAATACTTATTGCAAAAGATTCTAAATCGGTATTTTTGAACTGTCTGAGCTCCAGAGAACTTTCAAAAGCAATATGTTGATACAACATGCCCGCTGTATCATTCATATGTAATGGCAGTGTCCAAATGTATTTGATAATCAAAGTTTATAGATAGTGGGGATAGTTTATAGCACTCCTTTTTATTTTATTGCAGACAACAATGGTATGAATTGTTCACTGCATCAAACTCTTGGTCTTCAGCTTGATGCAAATCAGACTTTGTTATTTCTCTTGCACTTTTAATAATAAATGTGCCAAAATGCAAGACATCCATATTCATGTTTTGGTTTTTAAATAGAATGATCTCAGTTGGAATGGTTCACCATAATTACTAAATGCCCTCGGGATAAAAAGAAGAAGCACATTGCACCATCCTAAATAATAATTGTTCACACTTTGATCCATTGAGTTTATTTTAGTTTAGAGATACAGCGTGGAAGGTTGTCATGCCATTGAGTCGGCGCTGACCAGCGATCTGCCCGCACACTAGTTATATCCTATACACACTAGAGACAATTTACAGAAGCCAATTAACCTACAAACCTGCACGTCGATGGAGCACCCGAAGAAAACCCACACGATCACAGGGAGAACGTACAGTCAGCACATGTAATCAGGATTTAACCTGTAAATAGTCCATTCTAAGCTCCTTCCAGTCTATTTTCAGTCAATAAAATACTGAATCAAGCACTTGAGTAACTAAACTTTATTTTGGATAACACAACAACAGTTCCCCTATACTATACCTAACCACCTCGGGTTCGATCCTTGCATCTGCTTGTCCAAGCCCTTCTAGCCTTGTGCAAGCAGAGACACTCCAAAAGGTCACGCAGTCCCAAGCGCTCTTCCAGAAGATCGACACAGGACCTCGTGGGGGCTACCTTTTATAGGTCCCCGAACCTTGAGGGGCCGAACCAGATAGGGGTGGTCTCTCTATAAACCAATCAAAACATTTTGATAATAACAGTACATAATTGACAGTTCCCTAACCCAATAACATAATCTTATATACATTGTATTCAAAAGAAGCTTCTAGAAGGAAGCCAACACAGATGAATAGTGCAACATGTGCCCTGGGATTCAAACAGTTCCTCCAAGGCTCAACATATCAATCAATCAACAATTAACAGGATAACCGTCTCGCAACATTATATATACTATGTACACTCAGTTTGCAATGACCCAATCAGTTCTGTGCATTTTTCACCTTATTGTAAGAACTCTGCAGATGTCCCATTCTTCCTCTGCAGTACTTACCTCAGCCACAGACATACTGGCACCATTCAGCAGCTTGTCTTAGTTTTACAGAGGCACATTTAACTTGACCAAAATTGCCTAGCATCACACAAGCCCTTTCTCAATTTTAAAGCCATGGCTGCTCCGACAAACCTAGGTCTCTGGCTCTGTAGCGCAACAAAGCTACTGCTGGGCCACTGTGCCATCTTAGAGTTACTTAGTCCATATATCCCAGAATCAGATGGATGTCTCCAATGTTTATGATCCTCAAGAATCTCCTCAGGTTCCTGCTTCATCTAATTATATCACCAGTTATTTTTATTCCATCTGTCTCGTGTGGTTTTCAACTTCCTGTTAAACATGTAATTCACCCCAATTACACTGGTAGAAAATTCCACATTCTGGTCATTCACGCAGGAATGAAGCTTCTCTTGAATCCTGTCCTGGATTTATTGCTGCCTATTTAGTATTTGGTTTTGGATGGCCCCAAAATGGAAAGGGTAATTGTAAAACTGATCGATTGTCCCTGTTTTTTGGGGACATTGGGTTGATTCAGTTGTACTTGAGATTTTTAATATATCTTGCGCTGTATTTGAAAAGGCAGTGGTTTGTGTTTGAACCTCACACACTCGTTTAGGGCCAGATTAAGCACCAAGCCTTGATCTCACATGTTGCATCTAATATTATGCAGTAAATATTCATGGAGAACCCAGTGGGTTTGTTTTAGGAACAAACCCACAACTCACCGAAAAGGAGCATCCACTAATTGCAAGTTTATTTTAAATAATGGAAGGAAAAACGTTCTGTAGAGTTAGTCCCTGGTGAGATAGGCGTTTACAGTCCGAATTGAGATTTGCAAGTATTTGGATCATTCCCAAGGATTGAGGGGAGTCGGTATGTCGACGCACACTCTCTAGAACTTCTACAGGTGTTTGGTGAAGAGCATAATGACTGAATGCATCAAGACCTAGTTTGGCAACTCAAATGTCAATATTACTAAAAGTGGTGTGAACACTGCCCGGTCCATCACAAGTACTGAACTCCCTATCATTTTCAACATGTTGAAAAATTCATATTAAAAAATTTGTGGCGATCTTATTGAGGCCACGACTTGTTCCCAGAATGCAGGAACTCCTCACGACCATGAAGGTGACTGCCCTGCAACCACCCATGAACATGTGGCGACCATGTGGCGACTGCATAGTCTCCTGCAGTTGCCTATAAAGTCGCCTAAGTGGGACAGGCCCGTAAAGAGTAAAACAAGAAAGTGTTTTATTTCTGGCTGAACTATATGAAAATGTCCAGATTCGGTGGAATAGTAATATGAAGAGCTAGATATGAAAAATACTTAAATGCCTTAAGAGGCCCAGTCTTAGTGGCATATTTTTGTGTTCAATACCCTAGGGCAGTTTCTTTGTTATTCTTGCATCAATTTTTCAAGAAAGGTGTTTGGAGCGATGTGGAGATGTGATTTACATTTTTGCCGTCTAATATCCCAATGAACTTTGCTTCATTTAACAAAATGCATTAAACTTATTCACCCAGCTTACACTTAAAAGGGATTATTTTAACTTTCTGCATTATTGGGTTTCAGTGGAACAGAATACATTTCAAAAGATAACATTCAAGTTCTGCCAAAGCTAATAATTTTCATGACAACTCCCTACATTCTGTAATTTTAATGCACAAAGAAAGAATTCACAATATTCATGAGTTCAATTTCACCATAAGGAGTTGAAATATGTGACAGTCTATTATGGAGAATTAGATTTTGTGATATTTTGACAACTCTTTATGTCAGAAGCATAAACTGGACGAATGATACTGGCAGCCATTGCTTGTCACAGTAAATGGTTCTCCAAATCTTGTGAAATGAATCAACTTTGCCTGCTTGATATAATGGTGATATACTCCAGCTAAGGTTATTGGAAGATGCCTCGGCTTGTTGAAAGAATAATGGCCTGGAAAATCAATCATGTAGCATGTATTTTTTGCGCGATGGTATTGAATTGTAGCACAAAATTGATGGCGAAATGCAACCAGACATAAAAGCATGCATATCTATATAACCAAATGTCTCATCTTGACCACTTCCTGTCTGCGCTGTATATTGATTTTAGAAAAAAACGCTACACTATATCACTATGATGTTTGGCCATCTTACTCAGTCCTCCTCCGCTGAGGCAGCCCTGAGGATTTTTCCAATCGATGAAAAATAAAAAAGTTATGATTGTTTAAAATTTCTTGAGATCAGCGGATTGGTCCTCTCGCCTGTCAATCACAATGATGAAGGTAACTTCCCTTCCAGGGTCGGGGGGGCGGGGGGGGGGGGGGCAGGACTATAAAACCCCGGATGCCTGGATGTGAGTCAGTCACTGGAAGATCGCGAAGGAGAGGCCACAACTGTCGGTCTAAGCTGTGAATCAACTGAACTGTGAGTCTGCAGTGTACTTGCAATAAATTATTTGTTAGCCCTTAAGGACAATGCAATGAATTGTTTGGCCTGCCCTGTGCTTGAGACTGCAATGCAAAATGGAAATGAAATGACAATGCCATGAGTTGTTTGGCCTGCCCTGTGCTTGGGACTGCAATGCAAAATGGAAATGAAATGACAATGCCATGAATTGTTTGTCTTGCCATGTGCTTGGGACTGCAATGCAAAATGGAAATGAAATGGCAATGCCATGAATTGTTTGGCCTGCCCTGTATTTGGGACTGCAATGCAAAACGGAAATGAAATGACAATGCCATGAGTTGTTTGGCCTGCCCTGTGCTTGAAACGGCAATGGAAAATGGAAATGAAATGACAATGCCATTAGTTATTTGGCCTGCCCTGTGCTTGAAATGGCAATGCAAAATGGAAATGGAAATGAAATGAAATGAATTGTTTGGCCTGCCCTGTGCTTGAAACGGAAATGCAAAAATGGAAATGGAAAGTAAATGTAATGAGTTGTTTGGCCTGCCTGAAACCACTAATTTCGGCCCCTATTAGCCAAGAAACCAGTCCATTTTGCCCAAAATGCCCGTATTAGCCTAGGAAGAGCATTTTGGCCCAAATGGTCTGTGCCAGGCCAGGAAAAGTCCAGAAAAAGTGCCTTTCACTGAGATTTTACTTGGATTTTTGTTTTGAAGGGCCCCTACGGTCCAACAGGCCCAGGAGGATTCCACACTGCACAGGTGGAGTCCCTTTGGCCCATCAGTAAGTATTCCCCCTGCAAGTATTAAACCTCACCCCAGTATTTTTCTCCTTCCCTTCATTGGCTCCCTGTGAGATCTAGGCCAGGACAGACTCCCCTCATTGATTGCTGTGATCTGAGGAAAAATATGAAAAATATCTAAACTTGATTCTCCACCCTCTCCCCCTTCTCTCTCACAGTCTCTCACCTGTTTTGGGTGGAATTTCTGGCAGTTTCTGAGCTGCCAGCCCACCAGGCCTGAGTGACTGGGCTGCCAGCCCAAGAGTCCATTCAGCCCACAATGTCCATAATAGCCCTCTGGAAACCAGTCCCTTTGGCCCACAACACCCATACTAGCGCTCCAGACCCCCCCCCCCCCTCACCAATATTGGAATTGGTGGAGAGGTGGAATATTGCGTTGGGGGACCAACCCTCCTGTGTGAACATGGGCCCGCTTAGTCCAGTCTTTCACCCTCTCATCTTATATTTGTGCCCTCCAGTTTAGTTTAGTTTAGCGATACAGCATGGAAACTGGCCCTTTAGGCTCACCGATTCCACACCGTCCAGAGATCCCAGCACATTAACACTATTCTACACACACTAGAGATGATTTACATTTATACCAAGCAAATTAACCTACATACCTGTATATCCTTAGAGTGTGGGAGGAAACAGAAGATCTCGGAGAAAATCCATGCAAGTCACGGGGAGGACGTACAAACTTCGTACAGACAGCACCCGTAGTCAGGATTGAACCTGTGTCTCCGGCGCTGCAAGTGCTGTAAGGCAGCAACTTACCGCTGTGCCACCGTGACTGCCCTTGCCACACTGGAAATAATGTTGCATATTCCCACCCTGGGAAAAAGGTTCTGGCTGTCTACCCTTTCTATGCCCCTCATAAATTTATACACCTACTATCAAGTCTCCCCTCAACTTGCGACATTTCAAAGAAAGCAATCCAAGTTTATCCAACTTCACCCTGCTGCTGAACCTTTCTAATCCAGGCAGCCTTCTGGTAACCCCCTCTTAGTCTGTTCATTATAGATGTTACACTGGATTGTTTTGTGCAAGGTGGGTGGTTCTGATTGGAACTACCAGTGCTTTGGGTATTTAATCTAAAGAAAATAATGAAAAATGTACATTGAATTACCATGTGATTTTGTGGTGGAGTCACAATTCCGCGAGGGTAGATAGAAAGTAACTGATTTACTGGTGAGGGAATGAACTGTAAGTAAGCCTTTACAATTAGGAGGAATGTTCATAAATGCTTCTTCACTCAATGGTTGTTGGAAGTGTGGAAAGCTTTCTCACAAGATCAGTGGCTGTAAGTTCAATTAATAATTTTTGATCATAGTTTTACCGATTTTTTTTGTTTAGTTTAGAGTTATTGCGTGTATACAGGTCCTTCGGCCCATCGAGCCTGCGCCGACCAGCGATTCCCATACAGCCGCACTATCCTACACACACTGGGGACAATTTACAATTTTTACCGATGGCAGTTAACCTACAAACCTGTACGTCTTTGGTGTGTGGGAGGAAAACAGAGCACCCGCAGAAAACCCACAAGGTCTCGTCAGCCATGATCACATTGAATGGCAGTGCTGGCTCGAAGGGCCAAATGGCCTACTCCTGCACCTATTGTTTATTGTCTATTGTCTATTGACAACGTACAAACAGACAGCACCCATAGTCAGGATCAAACCTGGGTCCCTGTTGCTGTCAGTCAGCAACTCTAATGCTGGGCCACTATGCCACCAACATTGGCACCCATCCATCTGTGAGAGATAATGGTGGGGCTTTGACGTTGTTGTGCTTGGAGAGGCAAATGTTTCTTCTGTGGATGTATTTCCTGCTGTGGCTGACTAGGCCTGACCTTGACAGGCAGAAGCTTCCACAGGTGAAGTTGGCTCTGGCCGTTGGATTGGGGAGTGTGTGACTGTTACCGTTGACCATCTTATGGCGTTGGTGCTTGTCCTCCAGGATCTTGAACCACACGCTGTTGTGATGCTTCATACCTGCCAAATATACATTCATGATGAAAGTCAACCAAGTGGATGGGGTTAGAATATTTATTAGTTAAGTTCTTATTCAAACCACAGCAGACTTGAAGAACCAAATGGCCTACACCTGTTATTATATTTCAATGTGCTATCATGATAATTTGTTTGTTTCTGGTAATAATAGTCATTGTAACAGCTTTCGATAACACTGCAGTTATAGTAATTGCTTTTATGGTGTTAACCACTTTGCTTTTACTTGGCTAATGTATTTTGAGCAGTTTGGGTTTGGGTACATGCACTGAATCTCGATATTCCAAGCATAAGTGGATTATTTATCAGGAATATTCTGAACTAATTTTCTTTCTTGTACTTGAGTAATGTTGGACAAATAAACAAATAAAAGCAGTTATTTGATAGTCTTTATCGGGTTAGGTTCTAGGAACTGTTTGTGTGATTGTGCCTCTGCTTTGAAAAAACACTCACCGAAAAGCAATATTTTCATCTCGAACCATTTTCCAAATTAGATTCAGATGAAAGCTAGAAAACCAAAAATTGAATGCTAATCTTAAAGCATTGGCAAGCCTGGGGAAACACAGTGTCCTGGGACAGACAATTCAATCCCTCATTAAAATACGATGACTTGCCCACTGGGCCGGCATTTTGTACCAGTCTCATTCTGATCTCATTCATACCTGAGAAAATGAAATACATCGAAAACATGCCAGCTACTTAAAAAAATCCCAAATGGAAACCCGCAGCAACCGAGGAGAACAGAACATATTTCACATGTTGAAAAATTTGTTTAGTGGTGAATCTGTAGAATTTTTTTCCCACAGGCGGCTGTGGAGGCCAAGTCATTGGATATTTTTAATAGATACTAGACCAAGTGCAGACCCGTTGGGTCTGCTCCCCCAATGGTGTGATCCCCCAACCCAATATTCCACCATGCACCCGTCTCCTCCAACGGAACTGAACCCGTTCCCAAATGTAAGATTCCAGCACTCCCCTGCCTCCCTCAGCAGTGGATTAAAAAAAATAAATCCAATTTTCACCTCCCCTGCCTGCTGCAGCAGTTCCAATTGCAATACCAATTGGCCCTCCCCCTCCTGTTGAAGCACTTGCTGTGATATCCCATTGAGGTGAAAATTTCAGAGTGTTCCTGTCTTGCAACTTTGTTTTGAAGTGTGTTGGAAGCTGATAGGAAGGAGCAGCAAATCAAAAGGAAGAAAGGCAGCCGGACGGACGGACGGCAGGCGGCAGCCACAGACCTTTATACAATAACTAGACCAAGTGGGTCCAGGGTTATGGGGAGAAGGCAGGAGAATGGGGTTAGAAAAGAGAGAAAGATCAGCCATGATTGAATGACGGAGTAGA
Organism: Leucoraja erinaceus; assembly: GCF_028641065.1. Lineage (NCBI taxonomy): Eukaryota > Metazoa > Chordata > Chondrichthyes > Rajiformes > Rajidae > Leucoraja > Leucoraja erinaceus. Next base: position 9,496,967 of record NC_073401.1, on the reverse strand, counting down.
CTTGAAGGGCCTAATTCTGCTCCTATTACTTATTTAATTTATTGACAATATCCCTGAAACCATACTTAAAATTTAAGTTTGAAAATATAGATGACAGTGTTCATTGCTTCTCCCGGAATGTTTATCAAAAAGAAGTAGGACCAGACAAACTATTACTAGAATATACTGTCCCCTAATAAAAACTGACCAAAAATGATTTCATAATTGAGATCGAGCTTGAGTTTGTTTATTGTCACGTGTACCGAGGTACAGTGAAAAGCTTTTGTTGATTTTCTTATTTTTGATTTCTTACACAATTTTATTCACATACAAGAAAACAAACCAGTTTTGGATTAGAGGAGGTTGGGGTCCGAAGAAGGGTTTCGGCCCGAAACGTCGCCTATTTTCTTCGCTCCATAGATGCTGCTGCACCCGCTGAGTTTCTCCAGCAATTTTGTGTACCTTGGATTAGAGGATATTAGCTATAGGGAGACATTGGACACATTTGAAATGTTTTCTTTGGTTGAGGGGACACCATTTATAAGTATATGAAATTATGAGACGCATAGATAGGGGAGCCAGTCAGAATCTTTTTCTCAGGGTGGAAATGTCCAACAAAGGCATAGCTTTATGGTGAGAGGGGGAACATTTAAAGGAGATGTACAGGGCAGGTTTTTTTACACCTGGGCAGTGGGTGCCTGACATTTAAGATACTTTTAAATAGAGAGATGGATATGAACGGTGTGGAGGGATATGGTTCATATACAGGCAGGGAAAATTAATTTAAAATGTAATTTGAATTCATGTTTGGCATAAACGTTGTGGGCCGAGTGGCCTGTTGTTGCTGTGCTGTTCTATGTTCAACTATCCTCATATGTGAAACTTCTAAATGTTCTAAATATAGGTACCATGCATACAAAAATCCATTGAGTGGAAGAAATCAAATATAAATCTGACATTTATTAGTTCAAAATTACATGCAAGTTTATTATAAACGTTAAACAAAGCATAACATGAAGCAACTCCACCAACATTTAACAAATATTGTTTGGCTCTCCTGCTCCATCTGTCTGTCGGTATGTTTAATTTAGTTTCGAGATACAGCACAGAAACAGGCCCTTCGGCCCATCGATCCATGCCGAACAGCGATCCTACCAACACTACCTCACACACACTAGGGAAAATTTACAATTTTACCAAGCCAATTAGCCTACAAACCTGTACACCTTTGGAGTGTGGGAGAAAACCAGAGCTCCCGGAGAAAACCCACGAAGGTCACAGGGGCTCCGTACAGACAGCACCTGAGGTCAGGATCGAACCCGGGTCTCTGGCGCTGTGAGACATCAACTCTACAGCTGTGCCACCATGCCGCCCTCAATGTTTGAAGGCTGCAAATGTAGTCATCTTTTCTCTTTGGCTTCCTCTATAACAATTGTTATCCGCACAATCTTACAACAAAACTGAGCCAAACTTCATCAGAATTATTCATACACATTAATAATTTTACATTGGTTGTTACCATTTTACAGAAAGCTTACATACAGGGCTGGGTAACTGAGCAATCGATGCACAATTTTAGTAAGCTGAATATTATTTATTTTGAGTGAACTTGACAGAAATTCAATATGTTTGATATGTAGGGGTTGGCAGATGAATGGGAACAAATGGTTTGCTTCTGCATTGTGACTTTTATTACCTCAAGATACTTTCAGATATGTTTCGGATCAGGACCCTTCTTCAGACTGAGAGTCGGGGGAGAGGGGTAACTTGTTTTCCGTTTCTCCTTTTCTCCAGAGGGTCAGGCAGACTTCAGAAAAAAGACAGGTGATGTTTCAGAGGGTCCTGTCCCAAAACATCACCTGTCCTTTTTCTCCAGAGATTATGACTGACCCGCTGAGTTACTCCAGCAATTTGTGTCTATCTTTGGTATAAAACAGCATCTGCAGTTCTTTGTTTCTATTATTTAATGAGTTGTTTTCTAATTCGTTAATAGATGAGAATAAAGGCTCAACCTTCAACTTTGATTCTCCTATGCGAATATATAACAATTGAACAACAAACTTCAATTTGTTGTCTTCTCTTTCGTTTAGCTTCTAGTAACTGGAAATGTTTCAATCTCAGAAAGCCACTGTGACACCAGTATCCCAGACTACATCCTCATAAATCCTGGAATCAATGATAGAGATCAGTATATCTGTTTACACTGTCGGCACCTTTATTAGTCACAAGCCTGAGATCAAATTCCCAAAGCAAGCACTCAGCTCTGCGCGCTGTCACTGTTAACAATTTGCGGAAGGACAGATAAAAAGTTTTGTGGATGTTCTCGAAACTAAGGTGAGAAACTCCAAGTCAAGGTGAGAAACATCTTCAGCAATTCATTGATAAGGAAAGGGAAAGCAAGAGGCGGGGAGAAGGTTCATAACTGTTAAAATAGATGGTTTATAAGAGCTTCATTAAAATAGTACATGGAACATTATGGCACCAAGTGATGCCAAGTTAAACTGATCTCATCTGCCCATACATGATCCATATCCCTCTATTCCTTGCTCTTCCACATGCCTATCAAAAAGTCTCTTAAATGCCACTAGCGTCCCTGCCTCCAATGCGTTCCAGGCACCACCACTCTCTGTGTAAAAAACTTGCACCACACATCTCCATTAAACTTTTCCCCTCCAGGCAAACATTAGCTCAAGTTAATGTGAGTGCCAAAAAGCATGAGACATTGACCAGTTGTATTGTGAATAAAGAAATGCAGAGAGTTAAACATATTTTTCTGTCTCTCTTTACAAAAGAAGATACTGAAACCTTCCTGAAATACTTGTGAAACACAAAGTCAAAGAATTTGTGCAAATATAATGATGGAGGAATTCATGGGACTGAATTGTGGTAAATCCCCAAAACGGGCATCTTTGGGATTTGAAGGAAGTGGCTTTTGAGATTAGGGATGCCTTGTGTCTCCTGATGTAAAATTCCATGGATTCTGGAACATCATTAGTATGAAAAATGTTGGAATCTTGTATTAGGAAAATGGTACGAGGCTTCCTGGAATAAAAATAGGACTGGACTAAACTATATGGATGTTGGAGAAATCGCATTTCACAGTCTTGTTAGATGTTCTTGAGTTTCAACCAAGTCAACAAGTTTTGTTCATTTGTATTGTCACATGTGTCGAGGTACTGTGAAAAGCTTTGCTTTGTGTGCTATCCAATCAGAGAAAAGACTACACATGAAAAACAATCGAGCTGTCCACATTGTACAGATAAAGGAGACAACATGCAGTGCAAGAGATAAGACTGAAGTTGTTGAAAATGGCATCTTTGGACCATCAGAAGGCCTTTCTTAGGATCAAAGATAATTGAACAAAATGAGTGTACATCGTATTGAGGTGATGTACTGATCACAAAATGGATCAGTTAGGGGCTTAGAGGCTGTGGATTGTGGGGTGATGCAAGGGCTGGTGTTGGGACCGCAGCTATTCATATTCCAGATCAATAATTTGGATGATGATAACAAGTATAGCATAATACAGGTTTGTTATTGACAGAAGATTAGTCGTGTGATAGTGTGGAATTGGAAGAGAATGCAGAGGGAATTTTGGGAATGTGGACATTGTTAACAGGAATGTAACATTGCTGTGTCTATATCGTCTTCCATGAAGAAACATACAAAATATGTTCAGCTTTATTGCCTTTTCCTTATTCCCAATATAACATTTCCTGTCTCAATCTGTCGGCTGATCACATTAACCTCAGCTGATCTTTACCGTTTTAACTATCAACGGAAGCTCTTGCCATCCATCCATTTCTCTGCTCCTCATCGGTCTTTCCTTGCTTGAATGGAAGATGGAATATAATGCAAAAAAATGTGAGGCTTTCTTTCACTTTGAGGGTAGAAATTCTTTGGGGCTGCACGGTGGTGCAGCGGTAGAGTTGCAACACCAGAGACCCGGGTTCGATCCTGACTATGGGTTGCTGTCTGTATGGAGTTTGTACGTTCTCCCTGTGACTGCATGTTTTTTTCCGGGTGCTCCGGTTTCCTCCCATATTCCAAAGACGTACATGTTTGTAAGTTAATCTGCCTTTGGTAAAAATTGTAACATTTTCACCAGTGTCTAGGCTAGTGCTAGTGTGCGGGGACCACTGGTCGGACTCGATGGAAATCTGCATTCACTGGTTGTGCTTTGAATTCTCAGAAGGAAACCAGCAACAGTCTTCCCTGGTTCCTACCTCAGGTTTTGTAACTCGCATTTGTAGATTGAGTTATTCAAGGTGGGTGCTGAAATTTTCAAAGATATTGTGGCGACTTTTATTCTCTGAATTATTTCCTAGCTTTTATAAAAAATCTAATCTTTTCTTACCTGAGCATCTAGATATATCTGATCTCTTTATCACCTCATAGGATCATAGACTATAAGGCACTGGAGCAGAATTAGGCCAATCGAGTCAGACAGATGCTTGATGGTCGGCTTAGACATGATGGGTTGAAGGGCGTGTTTTGGTGCTGTGTATCCCCATAGTTCCCATTGACATCCAGTTCATCATGGGCTGTGACTGTGGGGGTCACCGTTACCATATTACCATCTTTCTCCTGCATAGAACAATTGCCACACATCAGACTTGATTTTTAAAATGTCTTTCTTGGGCCAAATTTGCATCGCGTTAGCTCATGGCCAGTAATTTATTAGATGTCGTTTCCTATTAGGTTGGTCCCAAAGCTGATTCTAAGTAAAGAGAGACACAAAATGCTGGAGTAACTCAGCGGGTCAGGCAGCGTTTCTGGAGAAAAGGAGTAGGTGACGTTTCGAGTCGAGTCCCATCTTTAGACCCGGGTCTCGACCCGAAATGTCACCAATTCCTTTTCTCCAGAGCTGTTGTCTGATGCGCTGAGTTGCTCAAGCTTTTTGGGTCTATCTTCAGTTTAAAGCAGCATCTGCAGTTCCTTCCTATTCTGATTCTTAGTAAGATTTTTCAGATCCAAATGATGGGTTATTACACATTTACTTTCAGATGACACGCTCAAGTTGGTGAGATTGAATGTGTGTTTCATGCACAGAATAAAGTGTACCAGTGAATGATACAGCATAGTGACCATAACAAGATAGACCCTTATTCATTCTTGCAGCAATGTAGTACTCTTCATGAATTCTCAATAAGACAAATGACACTCAACGTAAATGGACACATGAGGCTTTACATATATTTGTTACTCTGTTGATTTAATATGTGCTCAATCACCTTCAGTAGTTTTCATGCTTAGGAAGGAACTGCAGATGTGGCTTAACACCGAAGACAGACACAAAATGCTGGAGTAACTCAGCTTGTCCGGCAGCATCTCTGGAGAAAAGGAATAGGTGACGTTTTGGATTGAGACCCTTCTTCAAACTGAGAGTCGGGGGAGAGGTAAACCTGAGGTATGAAAAGGTACAAAAACAAAAGAATGAAAGGTATGAAAAGAACAAATCAAAGGCCAGCAAGGATGATCGAGAAAAAGTGATCTATTGTTGGCTGTGGAAAAGGTGATAACGAGGGGCAGTGAAATTAATGATCTGGATGACGGAATTGAAGGCAATATCTCCAAGTTTGCGGATGACACTAAGCTGGCGGGCAGTGTTAGCTGTGTGGAGGATGCTAGGAGACTGCAAGGTGACTTGGATAGGCTGGGTGAGTGGGCAAATGTTTGGCAGATGCAGTATAATGTGGGTAAATGTGAGGTCATCCATTTTGGTGGCAAAAACGGGACAGCAGACTATTATCTAAATGGTGGCCGATTGGGAAAGGGGGAGATACAGCGAGACCTGGGTGTCATGGTACACCAGTCATTGAAGGTAAGGATGCAGGTGCAACAGGCAGTAAAGAAAGCGAATGGTATGTTAGCTTTCATTGCAAAAGGATTTGAGTATAGGAGCAGGGAGGTTCTACTGCAGTTGTACAGGGTCTTGGTGAGACCACACCTGGAGTATTGCGTACAGTTTTGGTCTCCAAATCTGAGGAAGGACATTACTGCCATAGAGGGGTTGTTCACCAGACTGATCCTGGGATGTCAGGACTGTCTTATGAAGAAAGACTGGATAACTTAGTTTTATACTCTCTAGAATTTAGGAGATTGAGAGGGGATCTTATAGAAACTTACAAAATTCTTAAGGGGTTGGACCGGCTAGATGCAGGAAGATTGTTCCCGATGTTGGGGAAGTCCAGGACAAGGGGTCACAGCTTAAGGATAAGGGGGAAATCCTTTAAAACCGAAATGAGAACTTTTTTCACACAGAGAATGGTGAACCCAGGACAGAAAAGGCAGTGTGGGAATGGGAGGGGGAACAGTATGGTTGTGAGGCAGTAAATGTAGTTTACCTTTTAAATTTGGAGATAAAGTGCTGATCAACGAATGGCGGTGCAGGCTGCGCCGAAGGGCCGATGGCCTACCCCACCTAATTTCTACGCTATATGAAACTAAGCAGGACGACAGTGAAACTAGTAGGATGACCAGGGTGGGAGAGGGGCGGAGAGAGAGGGAATGCAAGGGTTACTTAAAATTGGAGAAATCAATATTCATACTGCTGGGTTGTAAGCGATCCAAGCGAAATATGCGGTGCTGTTCCTCCAATCTGCATTTGGCCTCACTCTGATAGTGGAGGAGACCCAGGACAGAAAAGGCAGTGTGGGAATGGGAGGGGGAACAGTATGGTTGTGAGGCAGTCAATGTAGTTTAGTTTTAATTTTGGAGATAAAGTGCTGAAACAGGCCGGGGCCGACCAGTGACGTACAATAATATCTGCACAGAGCCAGCAAACCCGCCTTTAGTTGGGATCGGAGAAAACCAGGTGTACAAACTCTGTCAGCACCGTAGTTGGGATCGCGCTGTAAGGCATCAACTCCACCGCTGCGCCACCGTGCCCCCTCATGCTGTGCTTTAAGCCCTGGATTTATTCTTTTCTTATTTGAAGGTATTACTGTGACCACAGCCGAGGATCTCTGTAACTCTGACCAAATAGTCACAGCATAATAGATTGAGAAGCAACACAGCATCCTGACTGATTACTTTAACCTGTGGGAGATTGATGATGTTTAAAGAAACCAGCAGTTGTGGGGAAATCGAAAGTGCAGTCAGCCATTTGGCCCCTTGTGTATTCTCCACATTCAATAAAATCCTGGCTGATTTTGTTTTTCCACCTCAGTGCAAGTTTCCTACAGTAACCTGTGATTGCACTAATTCTATCAATCTATGTCTTGAACATGAGATGGAGATACAAGGAACTGCGGATCTTGATTACGGGTGCTGTCTGTGTGGAGTTTGTACGTTCTCCCTGTGGTCACGTGGGTTTTCTCTGGGTGCTCCAGTTTCCTCCCACATTCCAAAGACGTGCAGGTTTGTAAGTTAATTGGCTTCTATAAAATTGTCCCTAGTGCGTCAGATAGCACTAGTGTGCAGGTGTTCGTTGGTGGGCCGAAGGGCCTCTGTCTCCTTGCTGGATCACTAAATCTTCACTTGGTACACTTGATAATAAAGAACCATGGAACCATTAAATCATTGTACGAAAGCTGATGAACAAATATGAGAGGGCTGCCTGAAGGGATATTAAATGACGATGCTTCTGTTTCTTCCGTCATTTAAAATAAACAGTGTGCTTTGCCTGTGTTTGACGATGATCATATTAGTGGATAGATTTGCACTTATGCAAACGTAATTATTTTCTCAATTATTTTTCCCTTGTGAGGAGATACATCATTCTATCTAGGGCAAACTGAGAGAGCTTCTAGGTGTAGCCTTAGATTCATATTTAAGAATGAGAGTAGCATTTGCCTGCAGCATGTCAAAATTTCTTCCTGTGCTTCACCAGTAAGCCAAGCAGACAGATCTCATGAGTACGTGAATGGAATCTTCAAACTATGTTTGTCAAGAATGCAATAAGCCATTTGCTCAAATATGTTAAACAATTTGAATATTCCCCCCTATCATTGGTCTGCATTATGTGAAATCTCTCACAGATATTCTCAGAAGCAAGATTTAGGCACATCATTTTCTAATTTTGCCTACTTGATAACAATTTTCAGTTAATTAGATTTATTAAAATAGTATACCGATTTAGAATTATACAGTCCTCACCGTGAATAATTGCATTAGTTAAAGATAATGTTACCCAAACTTTCTGATGCATATATATATCTATATATGGAGTTAAATATGAAGAATACAACAGGAATAGTGATTTAGACACGGTGCTCGCATAAATCATCCCCGTTTGTGGTGATTTGAATCCTAATTAGACATTCAGGTTGTAACAGGCAGAGTCTTAGTGGTCGGCCTAATGCCACCCACTAATCTTGTTACCAATATTAAGGTTAATTCCCTTTTCCATAATGAGAAAGATTAATACAGACGGAAAAGTGACAGTGAGATGTCAGGAGTGTTTCTGTATAGATGAATACATTATTTATTTGTGTGGACACAAAATGCTGGAATAACCCTTCTTCACTCTATGCTGAGGTTGATGGTCGATGGAAAGAACAAAACTAATCTTGAACCTGTTGGTCACGGTTCTTTTAAGCTCCTGTCCCTGCTTTCCGATGGTACGAGCAAAAATGAGAGAGTGGACAAGGCGGAGAGGGCCTTTGATGGGACTGGCTGCCTTTTTGAAGCAATGCCTCTGGTAGATCTTTTCAATGGTGTGGGTGAGGGGAGGGGGGTTCACTATATTATTTCAAGATCTCCCATCTTGCCAGCTGGGTCTCCTGGACTAATACACAAAGAAATATATATTGTAAATGACATAACAGTATTTATTTCAAGGATTCATTTTAAGGATAAAAGGGTTCTGCTTCGGTTCCACTTTAATATTGATATATTTAAATTGATAAGTAAAAAATACTGTTTTGAGAGGACATTAACATGTTGCACATTTCCACCAGGAAACTTGAAGCAATTGACGAGTCTGTGCAGTAATACAGTCATAGTCACACAGCGTGGAAACAGGCTCTTCGGCTCAACTAGCCCATAGCAATCCACATGCCCCATCTACACTAGTCCCACCTACCCGCGCTTGGCCCATATCCCTCTACACCCATCCTATCGATGTACCTGTCCTAATCTAGTCAACCTCTCTCCTGCTCAGTCAACCTCCACCCGTGTCAGAGTCTGCAAATCCCACACGCAACCCGAACCTGAGTCTGATGAAGGTTCCAGACTCGAAACGTCACCCATCCAGAGGTGCTGCCAGACCCGCTGCGTTACTCCAGCACTTTGTGCCTTTCTTTGTTCTCACACGGAACCTGTTGGTCACCTCAGAATTTGCAGAACTGGAGTGGAAAGACATCATCCTTGGACCTGAGAGATGGCACAAGATGCAGAGATGAGCAGGTTGTCATTGTCTATCTGACTGGTCAGTCAATTGGAACATCAAGTATATTACAAGATATAATTAAAATTACTTGTAATTACTTGTACGATGCATAATTACTTGTGCCATCTATGTACCAAAACCATGATCTGATTTCTACCTTCCTAATTCTCTGGGGGAGGGTTGGTTTATAGTAGTGAACTGTGGACCCCAAACTTGCTGCACTACATTTGAGAGAGCCTCTTCAACCCAGCTACAGCAAGTTATTGATTCCAGATTTCTTTATCAGTCGTGTGTTGAACAGGCTTGATGTCACTGTGCACGGCTCGATTAAAGCATCGCTGTTCAAAGGCACATTGCGATCGCAGCTTTTGACAAATGCTGGAGCTGGCTGCACCACTTGAGGATGTCACACAATGGAATGCAGGTGCGGAGACACAAGGAACTGCAGGTGCAAAATAAAGACAGTGCTGCTGGAGTAACTCAGCAGGTCAGGCAACATCTCTGGAGAACATGGATAGGAGACGTAGTATGAAGGAACTGCAGATGCTGGTTTATACCAAAGATAGACTAAAAGTGCTGAAGTAAATCAGCGGGTCAGGCAACATCTCTGGAGAAAATCCTGCTTGACCTGCTGAGTTACTCCAGCACTTGCTGTCTATCTATGGATAGGTTAATGTTTCGGGTTGGGGACCTGTTTCAGACTGGTGTGTACAGGTCACAGTTTATTGGTTCTCTGCCGGACTGCAGAGGTCTATTGGGACATTGTAGGCTATGCTTGAGGGAGGGAGAAGGAAGATTGGAGATGGCACCAAATCAGCGTGCTTGAAAGTTGCAGACGTGAGGCAGCAGAAGTATCTTTTCCTGTAATGTTGATGGAAACCTGTCCTCTGCAGGTCGTGTCTTCCCCAGAGCCAAGTGTCACTGCGGCCATTGCAATGGAGGGCGCAGCACAGTGCTATCGTTCTGGAGATTCTGGCTGGTGATTATTGAAGGGAGACTCCTGTACTCTGGAGGCACTTGAAGCTGGCTGGACAAGGTTGTCAGGTGCCTCTGATGGTAGCACTCCTGGGACTCATTGACTGGGCTGCTTGAAGAGGCTTATCAGCCATGCTTATCTCCCAGCAGACAGCTGCCAAGGTACAAAAGCATAGTGTGTTACTCAACTTGTAGCCAGCGTTTTGGCAATTGATCCGGAAAAATAAGTGGGTCCCATCTCAGCAGCTATCGAATATTAGAAATTATCATTAAATATGCTGGGACTTAAAAACATTCCAAAATTAATTCAAGGGCAGCACTGTGACCCAATGGTAGGGTTACTGCTTACAGTGCCAGAGACCTGGGTACAATCCTAATGCCCCTGTCCCACTTAGGAAACCTGAACGGAAACCTCTGGAGACTTCGCGCCCCACCCAAGGTTTCCGCGCGGTTCCCGGAGGTTCCAGGAGGTTTTTGTCAGTCTCCCTACCTGCTTCCACTACCTGCAACGTCCGGCAACCACCTGCAACCTCCGGGAACCGCACGTAAACCTTGGGTGGGGCGCAAAGTCTCCAGAGGTTTCCGTTCAGGTTTCCTAAGTGGGACAGGGGCATTACTATGAGTGCTGTCTGTACGGGGTTTGTATGGTCTCCCTGTGATCGTGTGGGTTTTCTCCAGGTGCCCAGTTTCCTCCCAAAGACATACAGGTTTGTAGGTTCATTGGCTTTGGTAAGTTGTAACATTTTCCCTAGTGTGTGTAAGTTTAGTGTACGAGGCGATTGCTGGTCGACACAGATTCGATGGGCTGAAGGGCCTGTTTCTGTATTGTATGTCTAAAGTCTAAAGTCTAATCATGAAATTATCAGGATGTTTAGTTTTTTTTGCTTAATTTAGAGATCCAGTATGGAAAAAAACCCTTCGACCGACCTAGTCTATGCCGACCTTCTATTATCCTGGTCAGCATGGACCACATGGGCCGAAGGGTCTGGTTCCATGCTGTATCTCCAAATGAAATGATTCCTATGTTATCCCACTGTCTCATCCACTCCTTACACACTAGGGGCCATCTTACAGAGGCCAATTAATCTACAAAGCTGAACGTCTTTGGGATGTGGAAGGAAAACGGAGCACCCGGAGGAAAGTCACAGGAAGAACATGCAGACTCAACACAGACAGCACCTGAGGTCAGGATCGAACCAGGTTCTCTTGTGCTGCGAGGCAACAGCTCTGCCATCCGCGCCATTGTCATAGCGTTCCACCTTGTTCACCAATGCGCCTCAGGGGAGGTGTTTTGTGAACCATGGCTCAGGGCCAATGAGGAATGCATAACAAGTGCTGGCGTTGCCGGCAATATCCACTTCTTGGGAATGACTTAACAATGTGAAGAGTAGAGAGGCTTGATGGTTGTAGAAGCAATCTCAGGACCCTTGTTGTGTAGCTAAAGGCCAGTTGGCTATTTCAGAACTGCAGACCCACTAATTGAATGAAAACATAGAAAATAGGGGCAGGAGTAGGCCATTCGACCCTTCGAGCCAGCACAGGCATTTAATATGATCATCCAAAATCAGTACCCCGTTCCTGCTTTCTCCCCATATCCCTTGATTCCGTTAGCCCTAAGAGCTAAATCTACCTCTCTCTTGAAAACATCCAGTGAATTGGCCTCCACTGATGTCTGTGGCAAAGAATTCCACAGATTGACAACTATCTGGGTGAAAACGTTTTTTTCTCATCTCAGTTCTAAATGGCCTGCCCCTTATTCTTAAACTGTGACTCCTGGTTTTGTACTCCCCCAACATCAGGACCATTTTTCCTGCAACCCATGTGGCTGATGATGGATGATGCCGGGATGCCTTGGTGCCCCCTGATTTACAGTTCCAATATACCCTGAGTCACTGAAGAGTCAGCCTGGGCCATAAACCAATGTGCCCACTCATTCTTTATTGCTCTCAAAACATGATAACATTGGAAAGCCCTGGAAACAAGTCATCAGTCACCTTCCTCACACATTTGCAGTCTGCTGCTTACGGTCTCCTACAAATGTCCCCTGCAGAATCCCGGAAGGATCTTGAGGTAAAGAAGATGAGAGCCTTTTGCATCCTTGAAATAAAGGATTGAATTGCATTTGGCATAAATCCAACATGACCCCAAACAGTCACAGTTGGTTTTGCACTGTGAAAATCATTACATTAACCTTCGTTGAGTCACACTTCAGATTAAAACCAACTTCACTTTCCATTTTTTACAAGGACTCAAATTAGCATTAAGTGGCAGGTCAAGGACTGAGTGTGTCTCTTTTGTTGCCCAAAATGAATCGTCTGCATTGTAAATGATAGCTGAAATCTTTTCATTTAAAAGCAATTTAGTGGTATTGTAATGGTCGTCTGAAGCCTATCTTTATAAAATATAAGGTGTTATTCAACGCTATAAGTGTGGTGCAATAAATTGCTCCTTAGTCTACGATACTGTAAGTTGAGAAAGATGCATTTGAGGTCAGTTTTGAAATATGAAGAGCTTCTACTCACTGCCCTCGTCACAAAGTACCACGTTTCAACCGGATACATCATTATGTAAAGTGCAGGTGCCAGTGGTTGTATAAATTTGCATCAAGTACATGTTGTACCGTCATCCAAGGTGCCTTTATACAAGAAAAAAAAAAATTCAACGAGCAGAATTTCATTCTGCAAACCATTACTGAGACAAGGTCTACAACGAAGTTTAAATGCTCGATACAGGAGAAATGGAAAAAGGGCAAGAGGAAAGAACAGGAGAATAGATTAGATTTGGTGGTTCATCTGGGGAAATCGCAGTGCAGGTTTGAGCTGTGTCATTTATTCTCTTTCACACCATGCTATGTGACTTCCAAAATCAGTGGCACTGAGTTGCGTGACAAAAGCTGAGGCTTGTTTTGTGTTGCCAGCTTTTTCACTGCAGTGCTTTTCCGAAATAAAATACCCATCACTTCTAAAATGCTTTGTGAATAGAGTCCTAGTCCTACAGCATGGAAGCAGGCCATTCGGCACAACTTGCCCACACCAACCAACATGTCCCATCTACAATAGTCCCACCTGCCTGCATTTGGCCCATATCCCTCTAAACCCGTCCTATCCATGTGCCTGTCTAAATGTTTCTTAAACATTTCAAAAGTCCCTGCCGCAACTTCCTCCTCTGGCAGCTCGTTCCATACACCCACCACCCTTTGTGTGAAAAAGTTACCCCTCAGATTCCTATTAAATCTTTTCCCCTTCACCTTAAACCTATGTTTATGTCAAATATTTATAAATATTCTGTGTTTTTGCATTAAATTAAATTTTTCTCTTAGCATGAGGGCAGCAAGGTGGCATAGCGGTAGAGCTATTGCCTCTCTTAGCACCAGAGACCCGGGTTCGATCCTGACTACGGGTGCTGTCTGTACGGAGTTTGCACATTCTCCCCGTGACCTGCATGGATTTTCTCCGAGATCTTCGGTTTCCTCCCACACTCCAAAAACGTACAAGTTTTGTAGGTTAATTGGCTTTGGTAAATTGCATATTGTCCCTAGTGTGTGTAGGGTGGTGTTGATGTCGGGAAATCGCTGGTCGGAGAGGACTCGGTGGGCCGAAGAGTGTGTTTCCACGCTGTATCTCTAAACTAAACTGAAAAATAAACATTAATTTTAGATGTCAAATAATTAATTGGAAAATGTAAACAGCAATGGATCACCCCCCTAATTGTGTGTAATCAACTTGGGGTCAAGCCCAGGTAGGAGTCCGGCCTATATTGCATCCATTGAAATATGTAGCTGGTAATTAGATCCGAGCCTCACGGACATGTGCTGCCCTCCTCTTCAGATTTATCTCTATATGCTCTGCCCAGGCGATCGATTTTTCCTCTGACACAGAGGAGGCAGATATGCTCTACGGCACCAGATGACAAAGATCATTTAAAAGCATGCTTCGGTTACAAAATCAATCTGTACAGCTGTGCTATTTATTCTTACTATCGCAGAGTTTCATTCATGTCCAACATGCTTAACACTTTGAGAATCAGTGACAGATTGTGCAGCGTTGTTAAAAGCTCTTTCCCCCTGGTACAGTTTGTATTTCGAAGCCGTTTCAGCTTTCATTGCACTCCATGTGTCGTAACAACAAATGACCTGATTAAGAAATGCGCACCTTCATTTAGTAGTACAATCTTGTAAACAGGTGAAAAAAAATAAAAGGCACAAAATGCTGGTGTAACTCAACGGATCAGGCAGGGGCAGCAATGCTGGGTCGGCACGGTGGTGCAGCGGTAGAGTTGCTGTCTCTGGCTCAGGAGGAAACATGCTTATTAAGAATAAGGGGTAGGCCATTTAGAACTGAGACGAGGAACATCTTTTTCACCAGAGAGTTGTGAATCTGTGGAATTCTTTGCCACAGCCTTCTGAGGCGAATTCACTGGATGTTTTCAAGAGAGAGTTAGACTTAGCTCTTAGGGCTAAAAGAGTCAAGGGACTATATGGAAAAAACAGGAACAGGGGACTTCTTCTGGATGATCAGCCATGGTCATATTGAATGGCGGTGCTGGCTCGAAGGGCCGAATGGCCTACTATTTTCTATGTTTCTTTGCTTTACTAATAAATTCCACTATTGAATGCATGTCCCCACCCAGTATCATTCCCTGTTAACTTTGATGGAGTTGGCCGCAGAAACAGCTCTATGTCAACTCAATTGGTTTTCTGACTGCTGTCTTTGGTTAAAATTGTCCCTGCTGGAACAATGTCAAGTCTGCACACAGGGAGACCAAGCTGATTAGCAGTTAAACCAAGCAGGTAAATTACCTGACAATCTGCCACTTACACACCACTGATCCCAAACTGATCGCCTGAGCCAGTGGCAAAGGCAAGGACTTCTTAAAAAATAATATAGATAAAGTTCATATGATTTAAATCTCTCCCTACTGAGCATTTTATCAGCACTGTAAGCACAAAAGCAGTTGTTGTTTTCTCACTGGCGTTGGACTAAAGTCGGCAGAGGATAAGAAGCAGAGGATAATATAATATGAGGAAAGATTGAAAAGACTAGGCTTGTATTCACTGGAGTTTAGAAGGATGAGGGGGATTTTATAGAAACATATAAAATTATAAAAGGACTGGACAAGCTAGATGCAGGAAAAATATTCCCAATGTTGGGCGAGTCCAAAACCAGGGGCCACAGTCTTAGAATAAAGGGGAGGTCATTTAAGACCGAGGTGAGAAAATACTTTTTCACCCAGAGAGTTGTGAATTTATGGAATTCCCTGCCACAGAGGACAGTGGAGGCCAAGTCACCGGATGGATTTAAGAGAGAGTTAGATAGAGCTCCAGGGGCTAGTGGAGTCGAGGGATATGGGGAGAAGGCAGGCACGGGTTATTGATAGGGGCTGATCAGCCATAATCACAATGAATGGCGGTGCTGGCTCGAAGGCCCAAATGGCCTCCTCCTGCACCTATTTTCTATGTTTCTATGAATCATTCATGGTAAGCTCTTTGTCAAGCCAGCTTCCATAAGGAGAGTGTAGCTGTGCATTTTCCTAAACACCCTCAGTATCTTCATCACCCTTCTTCTCAGCTTGCGAGCTCCACTCTCCACACCACCTGCAGTCACTTGCTGCTCATTCTGTGCACGTCGGTGGATGCAAGAACAAAGGGCGGGTAAGGGGAACCGTGTCTTACCTTCCACACCCTCAAGAGTATAACTTGTGTTGAAATAGCCCTCTGAGACTGTACACAAGAGTCGCCAGGTTTGGGCACCATTTTCAAAGTCCAAGTTGCTTTAACTGCAGCTGGCCATATAGTTGTCCTGGCGACGTTGTAGGGTGGAGCAAAGTTGTAGTTGTCCCCCACCGCTGCTCCACCGCTCCGTGCCGCAGCAGGGCACATCAGGCCTGAGCTCTTGGTCTCTTGGAGCAACATCCGACCCAGTTGATCCCCAGGCTGCTTCAGGGCTTCCAGCCATCACCTCCATCCACATTGTCCATTTTTCCTCTCCTCGCCCGGCCAGCGTTCAGCCCTTGAGCTCTGGGGCACCTCCTGCAGCCGACCGTGTGGGCCCAGAAGGTCAGACATGGTTCCTCTTACCACTGGCTCGGGCGATCAGTTTGAGATCAGTGGTGTGTAAATGGCAGATTGTCAGGTAATTCACCTGCTTGGTTTAACTGCTCATCAGCTTGGTCTCCCGTGTCTGTAGACTTGATGTCGTTCCAGCAGGGACAATTTTAACCAAAGACAGCAGTAACAAAACTGATGAAGCTGATGCAGAGCACGTTTCAAAGCTGGAAACTTATTTTGAAATGGACCACTCACTGACCCTTCAGAATGGGCAGGTAAAAAAAGACACTTCAACTACTTGTGTAGGAAGGAACTGCAGATTCTGGTTTAAACCGAAGAAACAGAACAAAAAGTTGGAGTAACTCCGAGGGACAGGCAGCATCTCTGGAGAGACGGAATGGGTAACGTTTTGGGTCAAGACTCTTCTTCTGACTGGTTAGGGATAAGGGAAACAAGAGATATAGACAATGTTGTAGAGAGATAAAGAATAATGAATGAAAGATAAGCAAGATAACGATGATAAAGGAAACAGGCCATTGTTAGCTGTTTGTGTCTAAATATCCAAATTGAATCTTTTCTTGATAATGGTGGATACAAGGGGTCACAGAAAAAACAACCCTGGATTCAGGCAATTAGAAATGTATTTCATAAACCCTCTAAGTGTTTGGCTCAGTTCACCTCGATGAAATCATTGGAGATCTGTGTGCAGAGATGGTGATGGTGAGTCAGAGTATAGAAGTGAGATTGATCGATTGACCAAATGGTGCCAGCCTATCAATCCGCCTCTCAATATCAGTAAAACCAATGAATTGATTGTGGACTTTGGAAGAGGACGGATGAGGACCCACAATCCTGTTTATATCAACGGGACGATGGTGGAGACGGTCAAAAACTTCAAATTCCTGGGCGTGCATATTTCCAAAGATCTTTCCTGGACCCAGCACACTGATGCAAAGCACATTAACGCTTCTACTTCCTGAGAAGATTAAGGAGATTCGGTATGTCAGAGAGGATTCTCTTGAACTTCTAGAGGTGTACAGTAGAGAGAATATTGACTGGTTGCATCATGGCCTGGTTCGGCAACTTGAAATTCCAGGAGCGGAAAAGACTGCAAAAAGTTGTGACCACTGCCCAGTTCATCACCGGCTCTGACCTCCCCACCATCGAAGGGATTTATCAAAGTCGCTGCCTCAAAAAGGCAGCCAGCATCATCAGAGACCCACACCATCCTGGCCTCATACTCATTTTACCACTGCCATCAGGAAGAACAGGAGCCTGAAAACTGTAATGTCCAGGTTCAGGAACAGCTTCTTCCCTACAGCCATCGGCTATTAAACACAACCTCAAATAAGCTCTGAACTACAATAGACTATTATTGTTATTATTAATATTAATATTATTATTATTATTATTGCACTTCTATTGTTTGTTTTTTGAGTATGTGTATATATGTATATATATATGTGTGTGTGTGTGTGTGTACTTGTGAGTATGTGTATATATACACATTTTAAAAAAATTCTCTCGTTTATCATATTGTTTACAGTGTACTATGTTTACATATTCTGTTGTGCTGCCGCAAGTAAGAATGTCATTGTTCTACCTGGGACATATGACAGTAAAACACTCTTGACTCTTGACTCTTCAACTCATCTGAAGAAGGGTTTTGACCCAAAACGTCACCCATTCTTCTCTCCAAAGATGTGGCCTGTTCCGCTGAGTTACTCCAGCATTTTGTGTCTATCTTCGACCTCTGTTACTTTGGCTTAAACCTAGTACGGCATTTTGCTGTGTAAAGAAATAAAAAATACAAAAAATAATCCTACCACCACGCTCAGCATGACATACTCTGCAGCTCACCACTGCTCAGAAACAGTAGAACTCACATATTCAAAAACATCTCCAGGGAGATTAAATGAAGTTCCAATCAAAATAAAAACGACTTCCCTTACTGATTGAGCAATAAGTGCATCAAGCATGAGAATACACAGTTGTTGATGTTAATTGAAGACTACTCAACTGATAATTCAGATCAGTAGCACCACAAGTGTTATTGGGGCACTACAGGTCTCATCACACTGTATACATGGCAACCACTGCACACATTTGAGAGACACTTTGTGTTGGATGCAATAATGATGAGGATGCAATTAAGGTGTAGAGTGAATGCCAGCTGGAAATTATAAAGAGCTGGCAGATCATAAGTCTGTATTGCTCGTTGATCAAAGTCAATGATCATCCAAGATGGCGCCCAGCTCTTTGTGTACTGGTCACAGAAGTGGGTCTGCAATCAGGCATTACAATCGCTCCACTCTTATAAATCGCTACCCTGATAGTAACATATTCACTTAATCCTTCTGCTGACTGGATTGCACGCAACAAAAGCTTTTCACTGTTCCATGGTACACGTGACAATAAACTAAACTGAACTAAACGTCACAATGTTCCCTTTATCATGTATCTGTACACTGTGGATGGCTCGATGTATTGTCTTTTCGCTGACTGGTTAGCATGCAACTAAAGCTTTTTACTGTACCTCAGTACACGTGACAATAAACTAAACAAAACTAAAGTAAAATAAACTAAACGTGACAATAAACTAAGCTACACCATTTAAAAGTAAATTAAGCTAACTGTCAGTGCTGTCATATTGGAGTTTGCAATGCTCCTAATGTCTTCACTTATCCTCACACAAAACTTGTTATTTAACTGTGCAGGTTAAAAGAAATTGACATATTTTGACACGCCACAAATCTGTAAGTGTTTGGACACTTTTTGCAATCGACTTAAAGAATCTGCAGGAAATAATGTGGTATATACTGAAGACCCATTACTCTGATTTTAAGGCTTCTGCTCTAAACAGACCACTTTCCCATTTGGATTATTAATGGGAATTTCCCTGGTGAATGGAGGATATTTCAGAACAAGAGCCAAGATAGTTTATTCGTCATGTGCAACGTATATGAACCGAAACAATGAAACTCGTACTTACTGCAGCTTTACAGGCACATTCCATGCTGCAACAGCAACGACATATATATTGAATTAATTATCAGTTGTTCTAAATAAAATAGACCATGATAATAGAACTTCCAGCAGAGGTGCAACTGTCTGGGTTGGCATGGGCAAGGAAGGCCAAATGGCCTATATCCGAGCTGTACAGCCCCATGACTCTATCACTAGATGTATTTTTGTTCTACCTCGAAGAACCCAGGCAGCAATATTGTGTTGAGGAGCTGCAAATGCTGATTTACACCGAAGATAGACACAAAATACTGGAGTAACTCAATGGGTCAGGCAGCATCTCTGGAGAAAATCAAATAGGTAACTTTTTGTAGGCAAACCCCTTCTTTAGACTGAGTCGGGGGGGGGACTTTGACAGTGGAGGAGGCCCAGGCCAGAAAGGTCGGTGAGGGAATGGGAAGGGAAGTGTAAAATGTTTTGGCAACCAGTAGATTGCGTTGACCAAGGACCAATATTGTTAATGATGTTCCATCTGCTGCAAATCCTTATCATCAGGAGCGGAGAGCTCTTGGCACAGTATATCTGGTAAAAATCTAAAGGGATGGTCCCACTTGGTGATTTTTTCGGCGACTTTTAGTGATAAACACTGGCTCATTGTCTGACGTATCAGGTCACCGACAAATACGGGGCATGATGCGGGGTGATGACACGTGACGCGGCATGATGCGGGTGATGACACGTGACGCGGCATGATGCGGGGTGATGACGTGTGACGTGGCATGATGCGGGGTGATGACACGTGACGGGGCATGATGCGGTGTGATGACACGTGACGCGGCATGATGCATGGTTTTGAGCATTCATTTCACACTGGTCATTGACTGACGTATCAGGTCACCGACAAATACGCGGCATGATGCGGTGTGATGACACGTGACGCGGCATGATGCGGTGTGATGACGTGTGACGTGGCATGATGCGCTGTGATGACACGTGACGTGGCATGATGCGCTGTGATGACACGTGACGCGGCATGGTGTGATGACACGTGACGGGGTGATGATGGTGTGATGACACGTGTGACGCGGCATGATGCGCATGACATGCGCGGCATGATGCGGGGTGATGACACGTGACGCGGCATGATGCGCTGTGATGACACGTGACGCGGCATGATGCGGGGTGACAGATGACACGTGACGCGGCATGATGCGGTGTGATGACACGTGACGCGGCATGATGCATGATGCGCTGTGATGACGCGCGGTGTTTTTTCAAGTGTCGCAACATTTTTTTTGTTGCCGCTGGATTTTGAAATGTTCAAAATTTTTTGGTGACACTGACATGACGCCGGCAGTCGCCAAAAAAATCGCCAAGTGGGACAGACCCTTTAAGAAGCAGAGCCATGAATGTGGAGAAGTCATTGTTAAAATGTATTTTGTGTGTTTTGTTGCTTTTTATTGGTATGAATGGCAAATCAAATTCCTCGTAAGTGGCAAAACATACTTGGCTAATGAAGTATGATTATGATTATGATGAGGAGGAAGAAGAAGATGAGTGGAGGTTCTCGACCTCATTGTGGACATTGGACATTGTCTATGGATCTGGTCCTCTACAATGCTGAGAACTATATTCTGCACTCTATATCTGCCCCGTTGCTCTATCTGTTGTACTTGAGTTTGACTTTGTTCTATTAATATCTGATATGTTTGGATAGCGTGCAAAACAAAGCTCGGTCGACGTGACAATAATAAACCTCAGTAACATGGGCAACAGGTCTCTGCCTGTTTCCCTGAGGAGTTCATCTGGACGGATGAGAGATTTAAGAAAATGCAATCTCTATTTCACTCAGCCAGTGCTGTTTCCCCTCCGTCACTAATCCTCACAGCTTCCTCTTATCCATGTTGCAAAAAATAAAAGCCAGTGTGAAATGAATGCTCAAAACCATGTTTATCAATGAAAGTATGTCATGCTGCACACGAGAATCCACAAATCAACCTCAAGCATTCCTCAGCGCTTGTTTCTGCATATCCCACGTCTGCCAAGCAGTGCTGCCTCAGTAGCACGCAAGACTGGCTAAAGTGTAATTGTGAGCCAAACTATGCGTAAAGCTGCAGAATCGCAAAGCTGCATCATCGATCATCGAGGAAGGTTCTCGACCTGAAACATCACCCATTCCTTCTCTCCAGAGGTGCTGCCAGACCCGCTGTGCTACTCCAGCATTTTTTGCCTATCTTCAGTATTAAACCAGCATCTGCAGTTCCTTGCTACACATCAGATGGTCGAGGCCACCTGTGTGGGACAGGAGCTGCCCACCACTGCCATGCAGGATAGAGTGGGCTTCACACTCTGATCAAGCTCTGCTCTGAGTTGCTGCTGCATTCCTTTCCTGTCCTTTATGGTGAATGGAAATCTTCAGGCAGGCTTGTTGGTGCACTAATCACTTCACTATGTTCCCTCAGGCATTTTCAACGCTCTGACCCATCAGAGCCCTTGAGGTTTGTATTGAGTTATAAACCCGTGGAGACTGAATTAGTAACTTAACCACTGCACTCCTGTGTCTATAAGTGATAAATCACAAATTAGAGCCTGCTCTTTGTCACGTTATTCTTTAAGGCTTCACATTTCTACTTCAGTTTCACGACATCTGTCTATAACTGCTCGCACCACAAATGGCATCCTCTCAAGAGATGCAGCCCCCTCTATTTATCAGCCCGATTCAGTTTCAATTGGTTCTATCCCGCTGAGTTACTCCAGCATTTTGTGTCTATCTTTCAGTTTAAACCAGCATCTGCAGTTCCTTCCTACATATGCTGTCTACTACCTGCCTCCACACGTGGCAGCAGCTCCCCCCTCCCTCCCCCCCCCCCCCCCCCCCCCTCTCTGGATCCTCCTTTGTCCTTGGTGCCCCCACCCCTCTCCCCTCTGGGGACCCCCCTCATTCTCGGCCACCCGCCTCGCTCTCCTACGATGGCCTAACAGGTGGCATGTCGTCCACAGTGCATTGAAGCACAGGGTTAATGACAAACCTTGGACCCGTTTCCAGTGGCTTCTGACTTCAGCTGCTGCTGTCTTACGCTCATTACTAGTCTATGGCTTCTTGCGGAACTAAATCCTCCAAATACTAATAATGCAAAACCGCTAGAAATCCTCCCTGTCTGTGAATCTTAAAAAGCAAAGTGCAAGGCACCGGGCCTGTGAGATGTGAGCGTGTACGATGCTGGTGCCTCAAGGGATTAAATTAGCATTGCAAAAAAGACTATTGGTATGTCCAGACCCAATGTGCTAATCTGCCAGACATTATTAAGAATATTGCATGCCGGCTGAGGGCAGGTGTAATGTTTTGCATCAGTGTTTTAGTACAGTGTGAATCACTTGTATATCTGTTTCAGTAACCATGCTGAATGGTGTCCTATTCTTTAAACATGCCAGCATCCATAGCAAAGAGTTGTCCCACTCAGCAATGGCTTCAGCAGCTAATGATGTGGCAGGTGGCCTCAAGAACATAATATCTGAGAAGTAGCCTGATATCTACGACCCTATGAAAGAAGGCACGGTGGCGCAGCGGTAGAGTTGCTGCTTGAGACCCGGGTTCATTCCTGACCATGGCAGCTGTCTGAACGGAGTTTGGATGCTCTACATGTGACCCACGTGGGTTTTCTCCGGGTGCTGCGGTTTCCTCCCACACTCCAATGTCGTGCAGGTTTGTAGGTTAATTGGCTTTGGTGAAAGTGTGAATTGACCCTAGTGTGTAGGATAGTGCTAATGTATGGGGATCACTCGTCGTCACAGATTTGGTGAGCTGAAGGACCCTGTAGCCGTGCTGTATCCCTGAAGTCTAAATTATAGTCTAAAGTAAACACCTTTGCAACAGCTGGGCAGTAATCAGTGCTTGTTGAAATCGGCTGCAGAAAAAGACAGGAGCTAACACAACTGGATATAACACTAGCGATATTGAATATGTGGACACTACGAATGTTTTCTCTACGAGTTTGGCGTGGTTTGTTTTTTACATATATTTTAATTCCGAATAAAGTTTATTTTTGAAATGAAAAAAAAAAATTTTGATTGAAGTGCAAGGAATTCCAGAAGTGGGGCACAATTCACAAATGTTACTGCATTAGGGAAGTCCAGGACAAGGGGTCACAGCTTAAGGATAAGGGGGAAATCCTTTAAAACCGAGATGAGAAAAAGTTTTTCTGTGGAACTCTCTGCCACAGAGGATAGTTGAGGCCAGTTCATTGGCTATATTTAAGAGGGAGTTAGATGTGGCCCTTGTGGCTAAGAGGATCAGGGGGTATGGAGAGAAGGCAGGTACGGGATACTGAGTTGGATGATCAGCCATGATCATATTGAATGGCGGTGCAGGCTCGAAGGGTCGAATGGCCTACTCCTGCACCTAATTTCTATGTTTCTATACATTTAATGTACACGAGAGAATGCATTTCTGCTCTCTTCTATCTTTCTGTGCACCTCACATGGCAATTATGCTGTAAAATAATGTTTATGAGGACTACACAAATGGAATTTATCAAAAGGTGTAGCAGAACGCAACTCCAACTTTGCTTGGATTTATTCTCGAATGTGTGTGATATTTCGGGTCAAGGGGGTCCTTCCGAAGAAGGGTCTCGACCCGAAACACCACCCATTTCTTCTCTCCATAGATGCTGCCTCACCCGCTGTGTTACTCCAGCATTTTGTGTCTACCTTCAAATTTGTCTCTCTTTGACTGATTCCCATCTAATCCAGGCAGCATCCTGGTCGACCAGTTCTGGTGTTATCAGAAGTTGGATAAGGACAGCTGCAGACAGGAATGAAACCGCTAATCTCCAGTTTAACCCACATTTTGTTCTGCCATCTGGCACTAGTCTCTGTAAACCACTTCCAAATGGGGCTGAAGAAGGGTCTCGACCTGAAACGTCGCCAATCCTTTTCCTCCAGAGACACGGCCTGACCCTCTGAGTTACTCCAGCACTTTGTGTCTATCTCTAGTAACTGCTGTCCCCTTCCACCCCCCACCTTTCCCCACAGAGTGTTTGTTACTTCTTTTCACATGGTTTTCATGAAGATCTTTCAGATTTTTCTCCCTCTTTACTGAAGATTAGGGTCAGTAGCACAGATGCTGATAGTTGTTGGCAACTAGCCCACTTGGCCAATCTTTATATGTGAGCTTTTTGAGAGCCAATAAAGTCTCGTACACCACAGATGGAGTTTACGGAGTTCCGCACCAAGAGAGTGATGCAAGGATTGTATCAAAGACGGCCTTCAACAGAGTGGCAATCTTGTGAGAGCTGGGATCCTGGTGTCCTGGGACAGGCACTGGCGACTGCAGAGATGAGGAATGGGCTGGTAGGAGAGGGACAGAGGTATTGCCTCCAGCACCTTGAGGGTGAGCTGCATGAAGCACCCTCAGGACATAGAGGTGGTTGGGTGACGGGCAGGTCCTAGGCCTGCAGCAGCCTGGGGCTTACCTGGTTCGGGAGCGCTCCAGTAATTCCAGCACACATTGTGGACTTTGGACTTTGGACTTTTTCTTTTCCTTTGTAAACGGCGCCAAAATATGGTGATTATGTATTTGTGGGTTGGGCAAAATAATTTCACTGTACTGTGCACATGTGACAATAAAGATGGTTCAATGGTTGAATGTTTCAATGGTTCAAAGGTCCTTTCTTGTCCCGTGTACCATTCAAGGTCCAGTGAAATTTGATTTACCATACAGTCACATCAGAAAAAGCAACAAGACACACAACTACATAAAAGTTAATATAATCATCCACCACAGCGGCTCCCCACACATTCCTCACTGTGATGGATGGAAGGCAATAAAGTCTTATCTTCTTTACCTCCTTATTCTCCTGCGGACGGGGCAATCGTACCATCCGCAGTCGGGGCGATCGAAGCTCCCGCGTCAGGGTGATCGAAATTTTGAATTCCCTTTGGGATATCAAAACAAGATCACAAAGACCAGATTATTTCATTTAAAGTGATCGTGATCGTGATCAAAAGGTAAATATTGACCCAGCCAACCAGGCTAACAGGTTGCTAACTCCTCCTGCCCTTCTCTTAGGTGCGTTGGAATCATTTGCTTCCATTTAAAATGGCAGGTAGTTTAGTGTTTATCCAAATGATGCAACCTCTGATGCACACTCTCTTGTTTATGCAACGTAACGGCAATTCAAAGTTCTTCAGTGACTGTAAAGCAATTGGGGTGTGCTGAGGTCATAGTGGGTACACGCAATTCTCTCCTTTGGCTGAGAAGGGATTTAATGCAATACATTCAAGACCAAACTGAAAGCCTGCAGACAGAGGCAGCTAACATGGTTGAATGAACTCAGTAATTTTTATTTCCCTGTCCAAAAGTTACTGTAAAGGAAGCAAACATCTTTTTATTCTGAGGCTGTGGCCTCTGGTCCTAGACTCTGCCACTAGTCGAAATAGTCCACATCCACTCAGTGCAGGCCTTTCATTATTCAGTAAGTTTCATTGAGATCCCCCCTCATTCTTCTAAACTCCAGCGAGTACAGGCCACTACTGTTAAGCGCTCATCATATGTTAACCCAATTATCTCCGGGATCATTCTCGTAAACCACCTCTGGACCCTCTCCAACGCCAGCGCACCCTTCTGCCTGACCCATTGAACAAATCCAGCACTCTGTATTTTCTTTTGTAAACCAAAGTGCTCAGTTCCTTGTTTATACATTAGTAGCTGGATTAGTTAAATACCCTTTATTTGATGGTATCTAGCATTGCATTTGGAAAATATTTTATTTTTGTGAAACTCATCCTGGATATTGACCTACACGTTCTTAGTTTCTTGGTCTCATTATTTGTGGTTGTGGTCATAATTCGTTACACAACAGTGAGCATTCTCTAACTTATTTTATCTTTAGGCTCCATCACTCCCTTGGCCCCAAACTTCCCTAATGTCATTATCTACCTTAGGAAAAACCTGCTGCTCTCAGCAGCTCTCTTTAGTGCTATCTTATTATTTCTCTAGTCAGTCACCTGCACTGCTATCATCGCCTCCATCAATCACCTCCACAGCCGTTTATCCCTTCCTCTCCTTGGATTTTCTAGTCACTAACTTTTAGATTTCAGATTTTAGAGATACAGTGTGGAAACAGGCCCTACTGCCTACCGATACATGAGTGATCACCCCGATCATCCCGTACACTAGCACTATCCTACACACTAGGGACAATTTACAATTTACACAGCCAATTAACTTACAAACCTGTCCGTTTTTGGAATGTGGGAGGAAACTGGAGCACCCGGGGAAAACCCACGTGGTCACGGGGAGAACAGACAAACTCCGTACAGACAGCACCCCTAGTCAGGATCAATCCCGGGTCTCTGGCGCTGTAGGGCAGCAACTCTACCGCTGTACCGCCGTGCAGCTTTATCATTGAATGTATTTTGCATCAGTTATTTAAATCCATATTGACTTCATTCCAAATCGATGCAACTTTTCTTGAACTTATAATAATTATTTAATCTTCTCACCAAACCTATTGCTGGGATAAAGTTCACTTCAAGATGGCCTGACGTGCAGATGAGAAATTACATCTAATGGGATGGCGCTATTAATTACGATACAGATTTTAATAGCATTGGTTGCGTTTATCTTTTCTGATTATTTAGCACCTAGTCACGCTATCATTAAACACCGAGCCTATTTACCATTCAGGAACTATAGGCTTTCAAAGTTGCTCAGCAAATACCACAACAACTATGGAAAGCTTTAGGTTTTATTACATTATTTTTGTGTAAAACATGCACGATTCGCTGAGCTAATGACTCCTTTCATCATTTCCAAAAGGGGTTGCTGGACGGAACTGGAGCAGAATATTTTTATTTAAGACTCACTGAGCCGTTCTCTGGAACCTTTCCAATTTATATCATTGCTGTCACGGTTGTTATCTTACTCTGGAAAGAAAGTTAGATTTGGGCTGTATGTGGCTCTGCTATATAACTTGTAAAGACACAGGAAACCTGATTTATAAAATGAATGGCAGAGATAATCAAAACTTTTGATCTGAAATTGAATTTCTAATAAACGCCTTACTAAGCTGAAGAATAAAAGGGCATACAATTCATAAATGGAAAGATGAAGAATTTATATTAAAACACATTTATATTCTACTGTATGTATTATACAGTAGAGGGAGAACAAGGAGGGAAGAGACGGAGACTAAGACTTTGCCTCCATCACAGTGAGGATGTGCTTGGTGAACTCACTGTGGTGGATGTTTAATTTGTGTTTATTATATGTTTTGTTTTTATTGGTTCTGTGTATGACTGCAGGCAACATAATTTCGTTCAGACCGAAATGTCTGAATGACAATAAAGGAATCTAATTCTAATTCTAATACAGTTCTCACTGAGGCCAAAAAAAGAGTTAGCTTCCTTTCAAGTGTTCAAGTCAAGTGAGTTTATTGTCATGTGTCCCTGTATAGGACAATGAAATTCTTGCTTTGCTTAAGCACACAGAAAATAGTAGGCATTTACTACAAAACAGATAAATGTGTCCATACACCATGATATAAATATATACACACATTAATAAATAAACTGCTAAAGTGCAAATAGCAGAAAGTGGTTAATAATCAGAGTTTTGTCCGAGCCAGGTTTAATAGCCTGATGGCTGTGGGGAAGTAGCTATTCCTGAACCTGGTTGTTGCAGTCTTCAGGCTCCTGTACCTTCTACCTGAAGGAAGCAGGGAGATGAGTGTGTGGCCAGGATGGTGTGGGTCTTTGATGATACTGCCAGCCTTTTTGAGGCAGCGACTACGATAAATCCCCTCGATGGAAGGAAGGTCAGAGCCGATGATGGACTGAGCAGTGTTTACTACTTTTTGTAGTCTTTTCCTCTCCAGGGCGCTCAAGTTGTCGAACCAAGCCACGATGCACATTATTTCTAACATTAACACGATTTCACTCTTGAATATCAAGTTTAACCTGATGTGCGGGTAGTGGACACTTGCAGAAACATTTATCTGTTCTTCATTAATATAAAATGCTGTATTATTTTGATCTAAAATAGGATTAGAAATTAGTTTGGTTCAAAATAGTTTAATGATCTTCTACACTTCGCACCTCACAGCGCCAGAGGCCCCGATTCAATCCTGACCTCAGATGCTGTCTGTGTGGAGTTTGCACGTTCTCCCTGTGACTGCGTGGGTTTCCCCCGGACGCTCCGGTTTCCTCCCACATCCCAAAGATGCGTAGGTTTGTTGGATAATTGGTCTCTGTAAATTGCCACGAGCGTGTAGAGGGTGGATGAGAAAGTGGAAGGAACGGGTGATCGATGGTCGGCGCGGACTTGGTGGGCCAAAGGGCTTGGTTCCACGCTGTATCTGTAAAGTCTCAGTAAACACTAAACTATAGAAAGGACTAGACAAACGTGAAGGATTGCTCCAAAATAATAATGTTAGAAATGGAATCATCCCTTGACACGAAACGTCACACACCCCTCTCTCCAGAGATGCTGCAAACATGCAGAACGTTATGTGCAAGGTAAGGAAAGTCCTGAGTTTTTGTGTCTTTCTTCAGTTTAAAACAGCATCTGCAGTTCCTTCCTAAACATATCATTTGGGTAAGATAGACTTATCTTATAGACTTGGGCAAAATGCTGGAGTAACTCAATGGGACAGGCAGCAACTCCTGAGAGGAGGAATGGGTGACGTTACGGGAGTGAGACCCTTCTTCAGACTCTCTCAACTAGACTAAACTAAACTCAGTTACAAGTAACGGAGGAAAACCTAAAGTTTTTGAGATAGGTAATATAAATTTTATGTGAAGCATGTTCGATAAAAATTTACAATTCTCTTCAAATATATGAAGAAACTTGGAACTGCAATCATTCACAAGCATGTCCTGTAAAATGAAAGTCCAATTGCTTACTATTAATAGCAACTCAATACAAATCAGGGCCTCCTCTCCCAATAGTCAGTGCTGTAAGTTGTCCCCATATTGCTGCTGCAGTTTCTCTGTCCTGTTACGCCTGACAAATTCCAATCAACCTGGACGGAGCCAAAAGTTATTATGTGCAACATTATGGAGCGTGTTCCTCACCTGGTCATCATGTAAACACAAAGCCTGAGCAAAACGACAATCTCCTGTACCAGGTTTATTGAATGTGTAAGAAGGAATTGCAGATGCTGGTTTAAACCGAAGGTAGACACAAAAAGCTGGAGAAACTCAGCGGGGCAGGCAGCAACTTCGGAGAGAAGGAATGGGCGACGTTTCGGGTCGAGACCCTTGTTCAGTCTCGACCCGAAATGTCACCTATTCCTCCAGAAATGCTGCCTGTCCCGTTGAGTTACTTCAGCTTTTTGTGTCTATCTTCGGTTAGGTTTTAAATTCTGCAGCTTACAAATGAAATGCTAACATTACAATGCCCCACCTAATATCCACATAACTTGTTGATTTTACTTTCAGATTTCATTCAAAATCGGAGGCTTCAGATGCACGTGTTTTGAAACACGCTTTATTTTGTCTTGAACTGATTCAGGGATGTTATATGGTAACTCATTGTGCTGGGAGATATTCAAACGGTGGAAGATGGGAAGTGCTTGTGAGGGCATTGTTCGCATCCCTGTATCCCATCGTAATCACCTCTTCCCCAGCCAACAATGGGCCATTGTGGGCTCTGCCCTTCCTTGCTCTTCACTTGCCGGCCCTGATTTGTTCTGGCCTTTTCTTACCTCAAGTTCCCTCCGCTCTCCTTTCAGTCTGAAGAAGGGTCCCGACCCAAAGTGCCACCCATCTTTTTTCTCCAGAGAAACCGCCTGACCTGCTGGGTTACTTCAGCAATTTGCGTCCATCTTCTTTATGAGGGGGGAAGTCAATTCTGTTCCCAGTTTGTTGGAATATTTTGGACAGGGTGTAATTGTGAAATATTCACAGTTGATATGGCTTAATTGCTGTGGAAATGGATTGGTTTCTTCACTTTTAAGGAAACCTGCTGCATAAGAAAAATGTTGGCAATCCATTGTAGCTGCCGAAGGAACTCTCATGTTGTATCTGTATTAAATTCCTTGCGCAGTAAGGTGTTGAAATGTTTCCCAAAAGGATAAAGAGAATAGACTAGGTACGGAATATGGGACAGGGAAGAAACATTGAACTAATTATAGAACAGTAACGTGCAGGAACAAGCCCTTCACTCTACAATGTCCACGCAGAACATGATGCCTAAATAAATTGATCTCATGTGCCTGCACATAATCCATATCCGCCCATACCCTGTATATATGTGTCTATATGTTCATATATGTGCCTATATGTACATATATGTGCCTATATGTACATATATGTGCCTTTATGGACATAAAATCAGCTTTTGTTCCACGAGCAGTAGCTCCACTCAATAACCAAAAGTCTGTAGCCTCCTTTTGCTCTGGTATTTTATTTCATTCAAATGTTTAAAGTATAATGTTTTATTCATAAAGTTTTAATGTTTTATGTCTTATTCTTAATTGTTTACTGTAAGTCGTGTTGTTACTTGCGAGCGGAGCACCAAGGCAAATTCCTTGTATGTGTACATACTTGGCCAATAAACTTATTCATTCATTCATTCAATCATTCATTCATTCATTCATTCATTCAATCATTCATTCATTCATCATACATTCATCATTGATTCATTCATTCATCCATTCATTCATTCAATCTAAAAGCCTCTTAAATGCCACGATCTGGTGGAATTCAGTGCACTCCTGGGTGGGCAGGTGGGTGCCAGGAATCCAGTGCATTCCTGGCACCCACCACTCTCTGTGGAAAAAAACTTGCCCCGCACACCTCCTTCATACTTTGCCCCATTCACCTTTTTGCAATGCCCTCTCATCTTTGTCATTTCGACCTGGGAAAAAGATTCTGACTGTCTATCCTCTCTATGCCTCTCTTCAAGCCAGGTCAGTCCATCCTCGCCTTGCAACCTATACCCTCTAATCTAGGCAGCATCCTGATCAAACAAACACGCTCCATTCTCTCTGTGATTGTGTGGGTTTTTCCGGGTGATCCACTTTCCTCCCACACTCCAAAAACATACAGGTTTGGAGGTTAATTGGCTTTGGTAAAAATTGTAAGTTGTCCCCAGTGTATAGGACAGTGCTAGTGAATGGGGTGATCACTGGTTGGCGTGGACTGAATGGACCTGTTAGTTTTTACTAAAGTAAAGCAAGGGCTAATCAGATCTTTTAACCACATAAACTTTGACCACTTTACAGTTCAACGACCAATCTTACTTTGGAATATATTCAGAGATACCTCTGCTCTTTTCAGCTGAGAATTCCAAAAACCCAAGACCCTTCAAGAGAAAAGATTCCTCTTCATCTCCATTTTAAATGTGTGACCCTTTATTCTGAAACTATGCCATTTAGTTCTAATTTTTTCCACAACGGGAGGAATCCTCTCAGCATTTATCTCATTAAGACCCCTCAGAATCTTTCAATTCATTAAGTTCACCTTTTGATTTTCTAAGGAACAAAGGCCCCAGCTTCTCAGTTTTTTCCTCAGAAGACAGTTGTTTCTCCCCAAGAACCAGTCCAGTAAACTCCCTCCAATTCTAGTAGGGAGACCAAAACTGTTTGCAGTATTCCAGCTGTCCCCATATTACTGATGTGTATAATACTAGCAAGACTTGTAGTCAATCCCCTTGCAGTAAAGACTCCAGATGTTGAGTTTGTCTTCATAAGTTCATAAGTTCTAGGAACAGAATTAGGCCGTTCAGCACATCGCGTCTACTCTGCCATTCAATCATGGCTGATCTATCTTTCCCTCTCAACCCCATTCTCCTGCCTTCTCCCCATAATCCCTGACACCCTTACTAATCAAGAATCTGTCAATCTCCACCTTAAACATATCCATTGACTTGGTCTACACAACCGTCTAGGGCAATGAATTTCACAGATTCACCGCCCTCTAAAGACATTCCTCCTCACCTCCTTTCTAAAGGTATCTCCTTTTATTTCTGAGGCTATGACCTCTGGTCCAAGGCTCACCCACTAGTGGAAACATCCTCTCCGCAATAAGACTGGTTAACGGACTGTGTCCCCTCCCCATATATCATACACCAACATATCTAACCTCGCCCATACTTTGACAGCTAGGCACCTGTCAAAGTAAAGCCACTGTTTGGTCTAAATGTCTGTTTTTATTTCAATTTTTAGGCCTATTTTAGATATGGTAATTTAAATTTTTTTAAAGCTATATGTATTTATTCTGTTTTTATTAACCGCACTGATGGGAACTGATTGAGAATTTTTTTTTTTCGTTTCATCTGTGTATGTGAGCATTCAGTTAAAATGACATTAAAGTAAATACTGAATTCTGAATACATTCACACTATCCAGGCCTTTCACTATTTGGTAAGTTTCATTGAGGTTTGTAGTTTAATTGGCCTCTGTAAATTTTCCCCGGTGTGTGTCGGATGGAACTAGTGTGCACGTGATCGCTGGCCGGCGTGGCCTCGATGGTCCAAAGGGCCAGTTTCCACACTGTATCTCTCCAAACTAAACTAAACTAAAAATCATGATTAGTTGCTCCAAAATATGAAGGTACATATTTATTGCCTTCTGCAGAATGTGTGTGTTTTACTTTCCACACATACAAGTGACACAGATATTTTTAGTATTCATTTTCATATGAGTGGTAATGTCAATAAACAAAAGAGGATTTCTTCAACATCCTTACTCACCACCGCTTCCACAAAAGGATTTACTAAGGTTTGTCATCTGTTATATTATTTTCTTGAATCATTCTCATCAAACCCTTAGTTAGACACAAAAAGCTGGAGTAACTCAGCGGGACAGGATCTTCTCCTGTTAGCTAGGAGAAGCTAACAACAAAGCAAACAGAGATAACTCTTATGTAGGAAGGAGCTGCAGCTGCAGCTGCTGGTTTAAACCAAAGATAGACACAAAATGCTGGAGTAACTCAGCGGGACATGTAGCATCTCTGGAGAGTAGAAATAGGTGATGTTTCGGGTCGAGACCCTTGTCCAGAGATAGTGAAGTGATTCAAAGCAGTATGTAGTGAACCTGCTCCCATCCACTGGCAGAAATATGTCCAGGGACACTGTACAAATGCCACATTACGTCTACATCTTAGAAATGCATAGATAAGAGTCCAATCATTGAAGAGACCATTTACTTGTGTTATTTAATGACTAATTACGCAGTAGCTCCAGGCTACCGACTCTTGGCAAGGATATTATTTTCCTTCATCATTTTAGTCGCATCCACATGCCTCATGTAATTTACAACCAAAATCGCCCCTGATGTTGAAAAACTTAAATGTAAAAAAGCAATTAATTTCCAAAACATTACTTACATCCAGGATTCAATGTATTGTAAATTACTGAGAGTCTTTAACGTTGAGCAAACCTCATTTGTTTCCTTTCATTAAAAGAATTATTGATGCACATTCTTGTAACGTCATATTCAATGGTGTTTTTATGACCAAGTCAATTGGTCTGTGTTAAATATGTCAACAATTGAACCCAAAGCAGCATTTATTGAAACTCCCTGGCGCAGCATGCTGTAGATATTCTCTGTCGATATTTCACACCTTTAAGTGACATTTTTATGAGACAATTTAATTAATTATTGAAGACATTTTTCTTCCTAAAGCACCTATCATGTTTCACATCTGAAGGCCACAAGTTACAAGTATACGTTGTTAGGGATAAGGTTCATCAGATAACATGCAGACCTGGAACAGTCACTACAAGGGCTTAGAACTACTCTGTCATTCTGTTGGACAGCAGGGCTGTGAGAATGGACTTTTAATTTTGAGTCATCGAGTCATACAGCATCAATACTTTCCCTTCAGACCAACTTGCCCATGCAAGGAACTTGAGGGGCAACTTATTCACACAAAGGAAGGTTAACATATGGAACGAACTGCCAGAGGAGGTAGTTGAGACAGGTACTATCACATTTGGAGAGGTGCTTGGATAGGAAAGGTTTAGAGGCATTTTGGGCAAGCTTGGGCAGGTGGGACTAGTGTAGATGGGGCGGCATGGCCATGTTGGGCTGAAGGGCCTGTTTCCGTGCTATATGACTCTATGAATTTATTTGGACGACCCAAAACTTAGGTAAAAGCAGAAGTCTAGGGACTGGATTAAGGACCAATTCTTCCTCATGGTTGATGCACTGGATATTCAAGCAGGGCCTGGGGTCGAGAGGAATTGGGACCTGGACCTGATAGATCGCTGTGTGGCAGGGTCAAGAGATGGTGGGTGGAGTTATGAGTCGGTGAACATGGAGTTAAGTATTGACAATGGAGTGGTTAGGGGGTGGAGGGGTTGGGGCACGAGGAATAGCAGAAACATTAAGTAAATTAAAAGAGAGTTACCCAATTTGCGTTGCTGGTACCGGAATGGGGCGTGGTCAGAGAGGCCTCTCAAATTAGGCTGCTTCAAGATCATCATCGGAACTGGACAGTTCTGAAGAAGGGTCTCGACCCGAAATGTCACTCATTTGTTCTCTCCTGAGATGCTGCCTGTCCTGCTGAGTTACTCTAGCATTCTGTTTCTATCTTAGGCAGGGATTTCTATGTTGATTGTTATCTTTTGGTGCTCTGAGATCATGGAATAACAGTTAAATCCCCGATTACAGCCTCGCTGACCCTTGTTCTGCCAGCCTCAATGGACAATGGAAACACATATTTCCATGAATGTTCATGATTGTTCTGTTGATGTGACCATTCTTCATGCATGTTAGTGCCTAATATATGGGATTTTATAAGTTCTGAGGTAGAATAAAAATTAAAAGTCAAAGTGGCACAGTGGCAGAGTTGATGGAGTTGCTGCCTCACAGCGCAAGAGACACCAGCGCAAGAGACTCCAGCGCCATAGGTGCCAGAGATTCAGATTCAGATTCAATTTTAATTGTCATTGTCAGTGTACAGTACAGAGACAACGAAATGCATTTAGCATCTCCCTGGAAGAGCAACATAGCACATGATTTGAATAAATAATAAGTGTCCGGGGGGGGGTGGTGGTTGGCAGTCACCGAGGTACGTTGTTGAGTAGAGTGACAGCCGCCGGAAAGAAGCTGTTCCTCGACCTGCTGGTTCGGCAACGGAGAGACCTGTAGCGCCTCCCGGATGGTAGGAGGGTAAACAGTCCATGGTTGGGGTGAGAGCAGTCCTTGGTGATGCTGAGCGCCCTCCGCAGACAACGCTTGCTTTGGACAGACTCAATGGAGGGGAGCGAGGAACCGGTGATGCGTTGGGCAATTTTCACCACCCTCTGCAATGCCTTCCGGTCGGAGACAGAGCAGTTGCCATACCATACTGTGATGCAGTTGGTAAGGATGCTCTCGATGGTGCAGTGGTAGAAGTTCACCAGGATCTGAGGAGATGTCAACGCCAGAGATCCAGGTTTAATTCTGACTACGTGGAGTGTGCATGTTTGCCCCGTGACCACGTAGGTTTCCTCCGGGTGCTCCGGTTTGTAGTTTAATTGGCCTATGTAAATTGCTCCTAGTGTGTAGGGGTTGGATGAGAAAGTGGATAACATTGAATTAGTGTGGAAACAATGAACTGAAGATGCTGGTTTATCAGTCTGAAGAAGGGTCCTGACCCAAAACATCACCCATCCTTTTTCTCCAGCGATACTGCCTGACCTGCCGACTTACTCTATCATTTTTAGTCTAATTTTTTAATAGAGTTAGTGCGGACAGGTGATTGGCATGGACTCGCTGAACTGAAGGGCCAGTTTCCATGCTGTATCTCTAAATTAAACTAAAGCAATTGAGAATCATGTGAACTAATTTCCCCAGCACAGCATGAGAATGAATTCAATAGATCTGTATTTGAACATGTCATCCGCATGAACAGAATTTGGAATCACTAGTGCTAGCTGTAAGTTGCAGAGGGACACAATTGACCCAGAAACTATTGTAGCTGCCTTCCACTCCAGAAAAACATCAATTTTATTACTTGTACTACTAGGAAATATAGCTTCAGCATCTAAATTCCTTGGGCCATTGCTCAGAAAACCTTTTGAGGTCAACTCATCCAGACTGAGGGCAGCACAGTGGCACAGCGGCAGCTGCTGCCTGAGAGGGCCAAAGGCCCGGGTTTGAGCCTGACTACGGGTGTTGGCTGTATGGAATTTGTGAGCTCTCTGTGTGTTTTCCCTGGGCGCTCCATTTTCCTCCCACGTCCCAAAGAAGTACAGGCTTGTAGGTCAATTGGCTTCTGTAAGTTGTCCCAAGTATGTGGATAGAACGAGTGTATCGGTGATCGCTGGTTGGCACGGAACTGGTGGGCCGAATAGCCTGTTTCCACGCTGTATCTCTAAACTAAACTGAACTTTACTAAACTAAAATGATTTAATGTATTCCCTTCCAAAATCCCATCAAAGCTTCACTGCTACCCTATGTCCCACTGCCCCTTAATGTAGGGTTATGTTCCCTTCCACGGCTCTGCCCAACCTGACCTATACCATCCCTTACATTAATCTCAGTATGTATGCTCTGCTCTGGGTCTTCTGGAATCTTGGCATGTTCTTCCACCTTTTCGACATCAGTTGCCCCTTATTTGGTCATCTTGCCCGTGTCTTCTGGAATTGACTCTGATGGTCTTGCATCTGGTAAACTATTCCTCGGTTCATATTTCCTCAAACTTCCCACTTCTTCTTTAGTTTAGTTTTGAGATACAGAGCGGAAACAGGCCCTTCGGCCCACCGAATCCGCGCCGACCAGCGACCCCGCACACTAAAGGGCCTGTCCCACTTTCCCGAGTTACTCACAAATTCTCCCGAGTTTTCCCCTTGATTTAAACTCGGAGAAAGTCCGTAGACATATCGTAGTGGCTCATTATTCCAGCCGTAGGTACTCGGGGCATCAGGTAAGTCGGGACATTTTTTCCAGCATGTCAAAAAAGTCCACGAGTAAAAAGATAGTCGGTAAGAGGAGTTCGTAGATCACAAAAATCTTGATTTTTTTTTAAGGTCCTTTCAACTCGGCAGAGGACTCAGGAAAGTGGGACAGGCCCTTAATATTATCCTACACACGCTAAGGACATTTCTTTTCAAAAATTGGACCAAGCCAAATTAACCTACTAACTTGCACGCCTTTGTAGTGTGGGAAGAAAAGTGCCGGAGAAAACGCACACAGGTCACGGGGAGAACGTACAAAGTCTGTACAGACAACACCCGTAGTCAGGATCGAACCCAGGTCTCTGGCGCTGTAAGGTAGCGACTCTACCACTTTGCAACTGTTCCACTCCAGTTTTATTCTGCCAGTGTCCATGGTATCCTTTATTTTCTTACTGAAAAATATTCTGAGACGCCTTTCTGCACATGGGGAATGCTAAACCAGTACAGGGGTTGGCAGATATTTGGCTTGAGGCCAGGTACCTAGTCTATCAAATTTAGCCGTGGAAATACAAATCAGGTTCCTTCCACAATGAGTGGTTGATGCACAATGCCAAAGTGACAAATTAAAAACGAGCCTTATTGTGTTGCTGCCCTTCTTAATTATCGCCTCGTTTACACTTGTTCCATCAACCATGATGGACATGGGAAACGCATCACTTTCATGTTTATTCATAATTATTCTGTTGTCATGGTCATTATTCATGCATGTTTGTGACTAATAGATGGTATTATATCATTTTTGAGGAACAAAGAATAAAAATTGAAATTCAGAATGATTGTGAATACCTCTGGATCATGGTCAAGAGTAAGGGAGAAGAAGGGGGATGGATGTACTCAGGTAGGAAAGCAGCGGAGATTGACACAATATGTTGGAATGACTGGGGCAGCAAGGTGACGCAGCGGTAGAGTTGCTGCCTTATGCCCCTGTCCCACTTAGGGAACCTGAACGGAAACCTCTGGAGACTTTGCGCCCCACCCAAGGTTTCCGTACTGTTCCCGGAGGTTGCAGGTGGTTGCCGGAGGTTGCAGGTAGTGGATGCAGGTAGGGAGACTGACAAAAACCTCCGGGGACCGCACAGAAACCTTGGGTGGGGCGCAAAGTCTCCAGAGGTTACCGTTCAGGTTTCCTAAGTGGGACAGGGGCATTAAAGCGCTTGCAGCACCAGAGAAATGGTTTGATCCAGACTATGGGGTGCTGTCTGTACGGAGTTTGTACGTTCTCCCCGTGACCGCGTGGGTTTTCTCTAAGATCTTCGGTTTCCTCCCACACTCCAAAGATGTACAGGCTTGTAGGTTAATTGGCTTGGCATAATGTAAATTGTCCCCAGTGTGTGTGTTGATTCATGTCAATGTGCGGGGATCACTGTTCGGTGCAGACTCGGTGTTTCCGCGCTGTATCTCTAAAAATAATCAATAAAAACTTAATGGGTCAGACAGCATCACTGGAGAAAAGGAATTGGTGACATTTTGGGTTGAGACTCTTCAACAGACTGAGAGTGTGTGCTTGAGTGAATGTGTGTGGGTGCATGTGTGACAGATTATGGAGTGATGTTTACATGCGTTACTCCTGCGAATGAGCATTAATATCCATGCAGCAGCACAGTCTGCTTCCCAGTTGCATTCAATCCACTTGTCATTGGATCGAGATCTTGCTGTCGGGCTGGTGTGATTGCTGGTACAAGGTTTATCTCAATTAAGGACGGCACGGTGGTGCAGTGGTGGAGTTGCTGCCTTACTGTGTCAGAGACCCAGTTTCAATCCTGACGACGGGTGCTGTCTGTAGGTAGCTTGTACGATCTCCCTGTAGCCACATGGTTTTCATTGCTTTTTTCCCACACTCCAAAGACGTACAGGTTTGTAGGTTCATTGACTTCAGTAAAATCGTAAATTGTCCCTGTGTAAAGTGTGCAGGATACCGCGAGTGCGCAGGGATGATCACTGGTCGGCACGAACTCGGTGGGCCGAAGGGCCTGTGTCCATGCTGTGTCTCTCTATCTCTGAAGCAAACCTCATGATAACCTTACTAATCCATGTACAGATACTTTGCATTTTACGCTATCACAGTTTAACGCTTACACAGTTGGTTGTCAGCTGGTGGACATGTTGGAGGAAACCGGAGCACCCGGAGAAAACCCACATGGTCACAGGGAGAAGGTACAAAAACTCTGTACAGACAGCACCCGTAGTCACGATGGAATCCGGGTCTCTGGCGCTGTAAGGAAGCAACTGTATCACTAGAGCTCTGCTCTAGCCACTGTGCTGCCCCTGAAATACTATGAAGAGTTTCTGATATCTGCACTTAAATCTCACAACTTAGGTAGCTGTCTGTGTACCTTGAGTGTTCAGAAGGATTTGTGCTAAAAGACACAGAGTAGAAAGAAGCAATGTGTAGGAAGGAACTGCAGGTGCTGGTTTATATTTCCGGTGGACCGGGTCTGGGATGGACCAGGAAGTCAATGAGGGTTGGAGAGGCGGTGGATGTTGGTGTTAGTCCTCGTGACGGTGATGGCCACTATTTAAACCAGCATTTTGTGTCTTTCTTCAGTAAGAAGCAATGGTTCTCTGGCTGAAATGTTTTAATATCTTCCATCTAGAGGAACGAGCAAGCGTTGACTTTGCCATTTAGAGTGAAAGAAAATTGGACTGAAGCAGGAACATCGTTATAAGCGTTGTAGACAACTTAGCCATTTGTGCAATTACACTGCGATAGAAGCATTTGTCACTGAAGAATCTGGTAAGGTCCATGGACATGTTAAATTTTGTTCCATTTACATTAGGTTTGTGTTACCCTTTTCTTCATCATGGATCTAATATTCAGCAACCAAATGGTGCAGCACCATTGCAATGGAAGAAGGTTTTATGGAATAAGAAATGTGGCTGATAAGATAGTTGCTTAAATTACTTAAGTAGAAAAATACTTAACTTGCACTATGTATATACCGGAGTGAAGGGTGAGAGAGGGGGAAGGTTTAACAGAGAATTACATGGTGAGTTTTTTCACATTGGGTTGTGGGTGCCTGGAACAAGCTGGCTGGGGCGGTGATTGAAGCTGATATGATAGCTGCATTTAAGCAGCTTTTAGACTGGCACATGAACAGGTAGGTAATGGAGGAATATCAATCACGTGCAGGCAGATGGGATTAATTTAATTTGGCATCATGTTCAGCACGGAATTGAGGCCAAGAGGTTTGTTCCTGTGCTTCAGGCAAAAGGTATAGAACCTCCAAGGACAGTTTCTTCCCAGCTGTTATCAGGCAACTGAATAATCTCACCACAACCAGAGAATCAACTACTATCTACCTCATTGGTGACCCTCGGACTATCTTTGATCAGACTTTGCTGGCTTTACCTTGGCTTTACCTTGCACGAGATGAGAAAAACATTTTTCACACAGAGAGTGGTGAATCTGTGGAATTCTCTGCCACAGAAGGTAGTTGAGGCCAGTTCATTGGCTATATTTAAGAGGGAGTTAGATGTGGCCCTTATGGCTAAAGGGATCAGGGGGTATGGAGAGAAGGCAGGTACAGGATACTGAGTTGGATGTTCAGCCATGATCATATTGAATGGCGGTGCAGACTCGAAGGGCCGAATGGCCTACTCCTGTACCTATTTTCTATGTGTCTATGTTTCTGCTGACTGGATAGCACGCACCAAAAGCTTTGCATTGTACCTTGGTACGAGTGACAATAAACTAAACTCAATTGAACTGAACTGTACAGTTCTAGGTTCTAAGTTTAGTAAAACAATGTAAATGTTTCCATGATTTCAGATCTTAGTAAAATCTGTTCATTTTATCAGATATGAGATCATTTGGAAGGTCAGTCTTTATAACTTCCTTATAGACTTCTTAAGGCCAGTCTTTATAGACTCTAGACTTTAGAGATACAGCATGGAAACTGTCCCACCGAG
Organism: Leucoraja erinaceus; assembly: GCF_028641065.1. Taxonomy (NCBI): domain Eukaryota; kingdom Metazoa; phylum Chordata; class Chondrichthyes; order Rajiformes; family Rajidae; genus Leucoraja; species Leucoraja erinaceus. The sequence goes on along the minus strand of NC_073401.1, from coordinate 9,455,870 downwards.
TCCATGCCAACCAGCGACCACCCGTGCACTAGCTCTATCCTGCACACTAGGGGCAGTTTACAATTTACAGAAGCCAATTAACTGACACATTTTCATGTCTTTAGAATGTGGGTGGAAACTGGAGCGCCCGGAGAAAACTCATGAGGTCACAGGGAGAACATACAAACTCTGTACAGACAGCACCCGTAGTCACGATCGAACCTGGGTCTCTGTCGCTGTGAGGCAGCAACTCTACTGCTGCATCACTGCACCACCATTTGCATGGCCCTCCAGAGCTACTAGGCATTCAGTGGGGAGTCAAGAGGGAACATATTGTTGCAAGATTAGAAACAATCTCTGTAATGATTGGTGGATCACCATCACCAATGCTCTTCAGTCCTCACTGGCCTGGCTCTGTATCACTCTAATCCTACAGCAATATGTTCTCTCTTGACCCCCCTCCGAATGCGTAGTGGACTCTGGAGGACCATGCTAATGACGGCACAGTGGCGCAGCGGTAGAGTTGCTGCCATTTAGCGACAGGGATCCGGGTTCGATCCTGACTATGAGTGCTGTCTGTACGGAGTTTGCATGTTCTCCCTGTGACCGCATGGGTTTTCTCCCGGCGCTCCGGTTTCCTCCCACATTCCAAAGACGTGCAGGTTTGTCAGTTAATTGGTTTCTGTAAATTGTAAACTGTCCCTAGTGTGCAGTGTAGTGCTAGTGCACGGGGTGATCTCTCGTTGGCGTGGACTCGGTGGGCCGAAGGGCCTATTTCAATGCTGCATCTCTAAAGTCTCTATAGTCTAAAGTCTAAAGGGTTATAAAGGCTGGCCTTCCAAGTGATTTCATACCCGATAACATGAACAGATTTTAACAAATTACACTTTCTCAGGTATTGTGAATCAAACAGGCTGGGATTCTGTGATGTTGATGCCTCCTCCCATTCTATCTCCCACCTAGTAGAAGGTCAGGAGATTCCCACTCTTCAGATGACTTCATGCAGGTCCTGACTGCATATTGAACCTGGGCTCAGATGATTTGGGATGAGTGTGAATCATGGCAATGTTTGGATCTAGTGTCATTCTGCTTCTTTCAGGAACAACAGAAATAGAAAGCATACTGTTGGATTGCTTCACCGCTCGATTTGGGAACAGCTCTGGCCATGACTGCATGAAATTGCAGAGTTGTAGATGTAGCCCAGTCCACCCCTCAGCCCAGACTCCCCACCATTACACCTCACTATGCCTCGGAAAAGCAGCCAATACAATCGAAGACCCTGTCATTCCTTCTTCATTCTGCTACTGTAGGCCACAGGTACAGAAGCTTGAAAGCGTGCACCACCAGGCTCAGGAACAGCTCCTTCCCCTCTATTATCAGGCTTCCGAACAGTCCTTCTATAAGATAGGGTGCTGTCCGATTCTCCACTACTCCATTGCAGACATTGGACTTTGTCTATGGAACTGGTGCAATACAATGCTGAGAACTATATTCTGCACTCTGTATCTTCCCCTTAGCTTTACCCAGTGTACTTGAGTTTGACATGATTGTATTTATGTGTGCAGTAAACCCCTGCTATAACGGATCTCTGCATAGTTGATTTTGGTTCCAGCGGACAGAAGTTGCACCGCTCCACTCCACTTCCGCCAGTTACCTAACGAGCCGGCGCTACGTGACGTGCTTACGGGTTGCGGGAGTGGAGAGAGCAGCGAGCAGCGTGAAGCCCGTCCCTGGGTACACTGCGTGCCCATGAGCTCTGCCACTCCCCGTCCTGTGAATTCCTGCTTGTTTAACCACGCCACTCCCCCACAACGTCGCGTTGCTCCCCTCCCAGCCTTGGGTTAAACTTTAACCCCCTCGCTCGGTTACAATGGACAATAACTGACATCGTCCACCCCACCCGTGGTCTGTTATTGCGAAGTTTTACTGTAATAATATCTAATCTGAATTGGATAGCAGGCAAAACAAAGCCTTTCCCTTTACTTTGGTACACTTCGACAATAATAAGCTAACCACAAACCTGACAATGGCCACTTTTACATCTTAAATTAAATGATTCCCATTATGCTGCCTGCTTTTCCCAAGCACTGACTACCTAATACTTTTTAAACTGCAAGAGGCTTTGTTATGTTTAACAAAAAACTTGGTGTCCAGACAATTTTCCCCCTCGCTCTTTCCTGTGCCTCTCCTCCCCCAGTAAGGCACGCACGTTTCTCCTTCTATCCCCCTCCCCGTCCCTACATCCCCTACCACGTACATCCCTCCCTCTAGCTTTACACTTCACTTCTCTCCTTACCTGACGCCCCTTTTGTCTCCTCTCCATCTTGAGCCTTTGCCACTTACTCCACCCACCTGCCAATCATCCCCCCTCTCATCTATCCACCTATCACTTGCGGAAACAAAGAACTGCAGGTGCTGGTTTATGCCAAAGGTAGACACAAAGTGCTGGAGTAACTCAGTGGGTCAGGCAGCATCCAGGGAGAAAAAGGAAGGGTGATGTTTTAGGTCACAGGGCTCTTCTTCAGACTAACCACTCAGGGCTGGCCACAAATGACCTCTGGCAGGTCTGAAGAAGGGTCCCGACCCGAAACGTCACACATCCTTTTTTCTCCAGAGATGCTGCCTGACCCACTGTGTAAGTCCAGCACATTGTGCCTATCCACCCATCACTTCCCAGCCTTTTTTCCTGCCCCTACCACTTTTCTAACTTTCTCCCGTTATGGGGCTGTCCCACTGTATGAGCTAATTCAAGAGTTCTCCCGAGTTTCCCCTGATTCGAACTTGGAGAATTACGGTAATATCTGCACGTGGGTACTCGGGGCTCTCGTGGACATTTTTCAACATGTTGAAAAATCTTCACTAGTCTTCACAAGCTTACCGTGTTTCCCGAGTACCTGCCGTTAGCGTTATAAGCCGCTAAGAGACGTCCCGAGCTCCGACGTACCCGCTATGTATATTCTACGTGCTTACCAGGAGTTTGTTTTTTTTAAACTCGGGAGAGCTCTTGTGTAAACTCGTATAGTGGGACAGGCCCTTTACTATAAGCATTCTGAAGAAGGTTCCGATCTGAACCGTTGCCCATCCGTTCCCACAAAATTGCTGCCTGACCCACTGAGTTCCTCCAGCTCTTTGTGGTACACCCATTATAAAAAGGTTTGACTTGAATTGTAGCTACATTTCAAGACACGGTACAATGTAATGGAGGGACAGTCAATTCAATGTATTAAATCGTAGGTTTGGAAGCTAACAGAATAAGAGAAGCTGATCAAAGAACATAAAGTAACCCCTGATTAACATGAGGTTACCGCATGCACTGCCAAATTGATTGAAACTTTGACTTGACAATATATAGGTGGAATTTGCAATGGGAAAAATCTTGCAGGTGGGTGAGACTTGGATGAACCTTTCAAAGAAAGTAATCTGATAAATGAATGAGCAATTTCTCTTACAACAGAAAGCCATTTCAAGCTGGTTCCCACTCAAACTATAGGACATTGGCCTGGTTAATTATCGGGGTTATAATACTGTATATTGCACTTGGATCTCTGAACAGTATTTATCTTGCAATGCAACTTTATTCTCCTGTCCTCATCATTTCCCCTTCCCCTCAATGTTAAACCTTCCTTGGAGCCTTTGCATGATGACTTACAGGGAAGAGGATGACAGCACAGATGTGGCTTTATAACTCCACTCTGGAAGCCTACTGTACCTGAGCAATATCTGTCTAATCAATGCCAGGAGCCCGCATTCGTGATTGTTGAACCCAATGGAATAGTTACATACCCAAAGTATCTGGATAGCCGTGGGTTTTTCCTCAATCAGGATTCTAACCTGTATATTAAATCAGCGGTTGCCTTGGATCGCCAGTGACCCTGGTTTGATCCTGACTGTGGGTGCTGTATGTACGGAGCTTATGCATTTTCCCCATGACTGCATGTGTTTTCCACGGATGCTCCGGTTTCCTCCCACACTCCAAGATTGGAGGTTAATTGGCTTCGGTAAAGATTGTAAATGGACCCTTGTGCGTATGATAGTGCTAGTGTACGAGGATCGCTTGTCGGCACAGACTCGGTGAGCCAAAGGGCCTGTTTCCATGCTGTATCATAAGATCATAAGATCATGATAGAAGCAAAATTAGGCCATTCAGCCCATCAAATATACTAGGCCAGAGCGTCACTGCGCCCGTGGAGCCTCCGTCCCGACTCTCGCCCGGGGTGTCCCCGACCCACATGCAGGAGCTGCCCTCGACCATTCTATTCCTTCCTCCGGTCCTGGGGGGGGGCCTGTGGCGTCAGCCTAAACACGGGCCACTCATGCTCGAACCCTCGTCAGGAGATGCGAGGGCGGGCACATGGGCTAGAGGGAGTGTCCTGGTACTAAAGGTCTCTCACCTCGAGACCTTGAGGAGTCAACCGGTAGCTGAGCCCGAGAGAACAACCTCGCTCAGCTACAGCAACAACGTAATATAGTTAGCGCACCAACCTAACGTGTCACCACTGAATAAACGACACTTTGAACCGGCCTGACGTCTCATTTTTATTCACCATGTAAGTTGCTGCTACAGCTGATATATCTCTCCCTCCTAACCCCATTCTCTTGCCTTCTCCCCATAACCTCTACATAGAGCTGTGCAGTGATAGTCACAAAAGCTCGGAGAGTTTATTGTTTGAAGAGATTTTTGAACTGAAAAGTAAAAACAAGTAGGACTGATCTGGACATGTTCACTGAAGCATCCGAGGTATAATGGGAAATTCATGGAGCTCAACTCTTCTTTGATGTAATAATTGGATACAACAGGTGGATCAGACAGTGCAGCTACGTAGCTTCTTATTATAATTTACTCGAACGTACATTGATCCGACATGAGTGCCGACTCAAACACTTCCATCTGTGTAAACATTATGGATGAAAAATACTGTTAGGGCTGATGACCATGGAGGAAGGGGCTTTTCTAAAGATTTCCTACTTGTTATCGAGAGAGCCCTCCAAAAACATGTAAAAATTGGAACCCTACAGACAGCAGCACTACTGCAATTTTTAATGGAGATATGGACATCCCGTGATGCAGCCTATTTTTGCTTTGTGGAAAAATGGCCATTAATCCTTTCTAATTTGCTTGGAGCGCAGAAAGCTGAGGGGTGATCTTATAGAGGCGTATAAAATAATGACGGGGGTAGATAGGGTAAATGCACAGAGTCTTTTACCCAGAGTAGGGGAACTCTGAAGAACCAGGAGAACATGGGTTTAAGGTGAGAGGGAAAGATTTTATAGGAGCCTGAGGGGCAACTTTTTCACACAGCCTGAGGGGCAACTTTTTCACACAGAGGGTGGTGGATATATGGAACGAGCTACCGGATGTGGTAGTTGAAGCAGGTACTATAACAGCATATCACTCTAAACCTTTCCTCTCCATAGGATAGGAAAGGTTTAGAATGATATGCACCAAACACAGGCAGATGGGTAGATGGGGTATCTATGCCGCCATGGCCAAGTTGGGCCCAAGGGCCTATTTCCATGCTGTTTGACACTATGACTTGATCTGGACGACCCAATACATAGGTGGAAGCAGAAGTCTAGGGACTGGATTAACGACCAACACTTCCTCATCGTTGATACTGGATATTCAAGCAGGGCCTGGGGTCGAGAGGAATTGGGACCTGGAGCTAGTAGACCATAGTGTGGCCGGGTCAAGAGATGGTGAGTGGAGGTATGAGTCGGTGAACATGGAGTCAAGCATTGACAATGGAGTGGCTGTTCGGGTTAACCAACTTGGTTTCAAGTTGAATATGGACCAAACGCAGGCAAGTGGGTAGATGGGGCATCCAGGTTGGCATGGGCAAGGGTCAAAGGACTCGGTTTTGTGCTGTATGAATCTACGACTTTAATGTTATCTTTGTGGTGGATCAGTAAGCCTTCCCATCTGGACATGAATATATCAAAGCCATTCTAGGTCCATGCTGACAAACCTACCATGGCATGTGGCTAGCCAGTGATATCTGTCTCAGCTGGTATACACGCACTCATTCACCGGCCATTGCGTTTTGGAAATGCAACTCACCAGGTCAAATTAACGCAGGTCCTTTTTTTCCCCATTTATTCATTCTTCGAGATATGGCATCTATTGCTTATCTGTCGTTGGCCCTAAGAGTTGGTCAGCCATCTTTTTTTTTAACCTTTCTGTCTTTTAGCTGGGCTGGGAATAATAGGATATGAGATCGAGCAGTGGTGATGAAACACTTCAGGGGAGACTCAACAGACTGCAGAGGCTGGAATCTAGTCAAAAAACACACCAATGGAGGAACTCAGTGGGTCAAGCAACAAATCTGGAAGAAAAGGGATGGCCAATGTTTTGTACGTTCTCCCCGTGCACGAGTTCTATCCTACACACTAGGGACAATTTGCCTGGGTATATATTCCCTGATATATTCATGTCCAGATGGGAAGGCTTACTGATCCACCACAAAGATAACATTAAAGTCGTAGATTCATACAGCACAAAACCGAGTCCTTTGACCCCTTGCCCACGCCTTTGGAATGTGGGGGGAAACTGAAGCCCCTGGAGAAAACACACGCAGGTCATGGAGAGAACATACAAACTTCAAACAGACAGCACCCGAGGTCAGACGCCTCTGTGCCATGTTCTGAGTCTATGGTGGCAGACCTAAGCTAGTAGTCTATGACTGGGCGGCACAGTGTCGCAGCTGGTAAAGACCCGGGTTCAAACCCAAGCTCGGGTGCTGGCTGTGTGGAGTTTGCATGTTCTCCCTGTTACCACATGGGTTTTCTCATTGGGCTCCAGTTTCCACTATGCTGCATGGATAGATGCACTGTCGCAAATATATTAGTTTAGTTTAGTTTAGAGATATAGTGTGAAAACAGGCTCTTCTGCCCACCGAGTCCGCACCAACCAACGATCGCCGAATACTAACACCATCCTTTAGACAATTTACACTTATACCAAGCCAATTAGCCTACAAGCCTGAACCTCTTTGGAGTGTGGGTGGAAACCGGAGCTCCTGGAGAAAACTCACGCAGGTCACGGAGAGAAAGCACAAACTCCGTACAGTACAGGATCAAATCAGGGTCTCTGGAGTTGTAAGGCAGCTACTCTACCGCTGTGCCACCGTGCCGCCCCTTGGTGCTACACCTATATTAGTGGGGATGAAGTCAAATAGGTTCATCTTTAATTTAGTTTTCTCACTACCTGCCTCAGACTCAGTGCGGCAGCTATGTACTTCAGTCTGTGGTGGTGTTATCAAGCCACTCTTGGTGATGGATATTGAAGTCTTCCATCCATGGTGAATCATGTGTCTATGCTACTACCAAGATTGTTCAATAGGGGGAGCACTGGTTCAGCAGCTGAAGGAGGAAGATAGCGTGTAATCATCAAGAGATTTATTTGTGTAGGAAGGAACTGTAGATGTTGGTTTACACCAAAGATAAACACCAAATTATCTCAGCGGATAAACTCAGCGGGTCTGGCAGCATCTCTGGTGAAAAGGAACACGTGACGTTTTTGGGTCGAGAACCTTCTTCAGATGGAGGTAGACAAAAATGTTGGAGAAACTCAGCGGGTGAGGCAGCATCTTTGGAGCGAAGGAATGGGCGATGTTTTGGGTCGAGACCCTTCTTCAGGCCATTCTTCCTTGGAATAAAGACCCAGCCTACTCAACCTCTCTCTATAGCTCACACCCTCTAGTCCTGGCAACATCCTCGTAAATCTTTTCTGAACCCTTTCAAGCTTGACAATATCTTTCCTGCAACGTGGCGCCCAGATTCCATCAACTATTCCTCCACCCACCTGGTCAATCAACCCAGATCCTGCTGCAATCATTCACAACCACATAGGATGGTATTGGCTCACGCAAGAACAGTTTGGATAAAACCTTCATGTGAATGACATGCAACGCACTACATTCAGAAAGTATTCAGACCCCTTCACTTTTTCCACATTTTGTTACGTTGCAGCCTTATCCTAATGTGGATTAAATTATTGTTTTTAAATCATCAATCTACACACATAATAATATGTTTAGAAATGCTGGTAAAGTAATTAACAATAAATAACTGAAATATCACATTTACATAAATATTCAGACCCTTTGCTCAGTACTTTGTTGAGGCACCTTTGGCAGCGATTACAGCCTCATGCACTGTCAACTGTGGGACCTTATATAGACAGGTGTGTGCCTTTCCAAATCATGTCCAATCAATTTAATTTACCATTGGTGGACTCCATTCGTTGTGGAATCATCTCAAGGATCATCAATGGAAACCAAAGCTCAATTTTGAGTGTCATCGCAAAGGGTCATAGAAACATAGAAACATAGAAATTAGGTGCAGGAGTAGGCCATTCGGCCCTTCGAGCCTGCAGCCATTCAATATGATCATGGCTGATCATCCAACTCAGTATCCCGTACCTGCCTTCTCTCCATACCCTCTGATCCCCTTGGCCACAAGGGGACATCTAACTCCCTCTTAAGTTATAGCCAATCACTGGCCTCAAGGATCCTCAATGTGGCAGAACAGAGATTCACCACTCTCTGTGTGAAAAAGCTCAATTTTGAGTCCCCCTTATCCTTAAGCTGTGACCCCTTGTCCTGGGTCCTAGCATTGTATCTCTTCTAGCTTCTGCTTTCTACTTTCATAAATTTCTCTTTTTATTAATTGTGTGGTTTCTTTTTGTACTGTCCATATCAGATCAGTGATTTCCCATTTATTAAGTTGCAAGGTGTTGATTCCCTCCCTTGAGTTGTTACAGCTCAATACAGTTGAAGACCTCTGAATGAATGTGCAGGAACGTCATTTAGGAAAATGCAAAACGGACCACTTTTGCAAGAAAAGAACGACACGCAAAGGCAATTGGACTTCCAAAGATAGCTGGCACTTTGAAAACAGTTCAAGCAATGCACGTGTATTTGTCCTCCCTGATATTGATAAATGGTTAGTGTTATTTGTCTGACAATTGACATTTTCTATGAGAAGTTCGGCAGCAAGAATGGCAGGAATTGTATTTTGTATGCAAACTATAAAAAGCGCAGTTCACAGGAACAGTCTAATGATCTTTGGGCTAAATATTTAGATCATGCAGAGATGATGTGATTGAAAATGTATTTCCTACTGAGTTAATCGGGTTAATGACCATTTCTGGGCTATTTTGTATCATTCTCCAAATTTATTCCAGCCCTTCCTTGCCTGTCATGCTGATACATTGGCATAATTTCCACATCATGTATGCACCAAATTGCTTCATTCGCCATGCTATGCCTGGGAATTAGTCTAAGTGGTCTCGGTAATGCTCACTGTTGGGCAATCCTGAGACAACTAGTTCTTTGTAACACAGCAGTGGATCCAAACCTCACCAAGGCAGGTCCAACAAGAATGATAGAAAGTCTGTTTTTCAGTTCAATCATCAGACAGAAGTTGTCAAGCCTTCTCTAACGCTGCCTCCCATTCTTCAGACTGAACTTCTGCCGCTAAATGCCATCGCTGAATTTCTAATATGTTAGTACGGTGCTTTATAACATTTGCTTTATTATATTTCCTTGTAATAAAGCAACGTTTGTGTTTACAATAGATACAAAGTGCTGGAGTAACTCAGCGGGTCAGGCAGCATCCAGAGAGTTGCTCCAGCACCTTGAGTCCTTTTGTGTGAATCAGCATTTGCAGTTCTTTGTTTCTACATTTTGACTTCCTCTTTTTCAATATGTGCCATAAGGTTTCTCTCCTGCAGATTACTGTCATATCTCTCCACTAAAGACTTCCACTGCTGCACTGACGAAAGAGTCCAGCTTTGTATCCCGACATTGTCATTGTGTTCAGGTACGTTTGTGTATCCGAACACCTGTGGGTTCTTGCTACAGCACCCCCACTCCCTCCCCCCCCCCCCCCCCCCCCCCCCCAACGTCCCTTTGAGAGTTGTGCTCACCCAGAGAGTTGTGAATCTGTGGAATTCTCTGCCACAGAAGGCAGTGGAGGCCAATTCTCTGGATGTTTTCAAGAGAGTTAGATTTAGCTCTTTGTGCTAACAGAATTAAGGGGTATGGGGAAAAAGCAGGAACAGGGTACTGATTTTGGATGACCAGCCATGATCATAATGAATGGCGGTGCTGGCTTGAAGGGCCAAATGACCTACTCCTGCACCTATTTTCTATGTTTCTATGTTTCTATGAGAGGTGTTGACTGGCATTAATACGCCCAATATTGGGCCCACGGTGAAGGTGACCACTGGTGAATAGTTGGTGTACAGCAGGTCACTGCAGCTTGCCCGCAACACTCAGGCAAACGCTGCAGTGCCGATGAAGCAGGTCTGAAGAAGGGTCTCAACCCAAAACATCACCCATTCCTTCTCTCTAGAGATGCTACCTGTCCCGCTGAGTTACTGCAGCATTTCATGTCCATCAAAGCAAGTATAATAGGTTTAGATTGAACGTTTATCAAATCATAGTGCTGGTTTTCAGGCTGATTAGTTCAGCATTTTTTAATGTTTTCATTTGTCATTTTCTGCTGCAACCTGCGCACAATTTCCACCTGATGCCAAGCAATTCATCATTAAGCAGAACTGGTTTATGTTTATGTTTGGGTTTGGGTGTATTATTGTCACATGTACCAAGGTACAGTGGAAAGCATTGTCTTGCGGGCGAGACGAGGAGAGAGAAGATGATTCGCTGGACGGAGGCGACGGCTACAATGGGCCTTTATGGCCAGCTGCAGCTGGGACAATGAATATGGTGCCAAAAGCTGCCGACTCTTGCATATGGATACAGTGGGCTGTTTCTATCCATTGTGTACTTAATCAAGGATTGTACATATATGGCAATAATCTTACTGATCCGTATGCAATAAAATAATTTCACTGTACTTTGATACATGTGATAATAATGAACCATTGCATGCTATCCAAACAGATCAAATATACCATTCATAGATACAATCAGCTCAAACTCTAGCACCATAGATAGAGCAAAGGGGAAGATACAGTGAGAAAGAGATTGAGAAGTGTGGAGCGAATGTATCGGGTGGTAGTAGATCCTTCTCCGGAAAGTACGGGCAAAGCGTAGTCACGTACTGGCGCAGTCTTGAGCGACTAACTGCGTGGTCAGCGGCTCAGACAGCATCTATTGATTTTGATTTCGCCCAAATATCGCAGAGAAAACATTCAGATGCTGTGGGGATGCATCACATAATTAACATCTCAGCTGCTCATCACAATCGAGGCCACTTAAAGATGCTGTGACTGCATCCTTTCACACACAAAATAGACAACCCCTCATCTGATCTGTCATTTAGCCGTATCATCTGCCAGGCAATTCCTCCCTCGCCGTCCACGAGTGCTCATCTCATTCTCTAATGCCACTGCTACAATGATGATTGAAATGTCAACTGCACAAACAGATCTCCTGTTATCTTCAAATCTTGCTTGAAATTCTTCACTGTCAATACTTATCAATGTCAATTATTATCTATTTGTCACATCTCAACCCATTTTCCACTTAACAATTTATTTTGATTGCTAAACATGGTTCTGATTATTTTTGACAATATTCAAACATTTTGTCTGCAGCATGTCGCATTTAGAAATTGATCAGGATATAAGTTATTTGCTTTCATAAAAATGCAAGCGGCAACAGATTCTAGCCAGTAGATTTTGTATCTAATTTTGTACAAAGTGCAGGGCAAGATCTGAGTATGGTCGATGTATTTGATTGTCCAATTTATTCTTTGGCCAAATGACTTGTCAGTTACATTTAGCCAAACTGAGTGATCAACGTACGATAATAAATCAAAGGAAAGCTGAAGAATGACTTGATGTCTCCAACAGTGGAAGTCTCTCTTTTCTTTTACTGGAGGTCCTTTCACACTGGATTGTATTAACGTACATATTCAGAATGAATACAATAAAGAAATGTCTGTAATATATAATTTCAGAGAAACAAACCTCGAGGCTGCAGATAGCAAAAACTAAACCTGAAAATCCAGTGTGTAAGTAAACCAGAAGGCTAAGGACATTCCGTATGTCTCCAATGACTCTTACTGATCTCTGCAGATGCACCATGGATCATAACTTGGATTGGCAAGCGCTGTGCTGAAGACCGCAAGAAGTTGTATGTGGGAGGAAACCGGAGCACCCGGAGAAAACCTACGTGATCACACGGAGAACGTGCAAGCTCTGCACAGACAGCACCCGTAGTCAGGATCGCACCCGGGTCTCTGGTGCTGTCAGGCAGCAACTCTACCGCTGCGCTACACTATACATGATTACTACCAAGTCGTCCACAATGCAGAGATACAGGATAAAGGGAATAATGTTTAGCACAAGATAAAATCCCGTCTTGCCGAGATATCGTGAGGTGTAAATGGAGTCAATGGAAGGGGGGGGGAGGTTAGTTTGCTTGATGGTCTGGGCTGCGTCCACAATTCTCTGCAATTTGTTGCGGTCATGGATGGAGCTGTTCCCAAACCAGGCTGTGATGCATCTGATTCAAATGCTCTGTACGGCGCATCTGTAGCGGTGGGTGAGGGTTGTTGATTAGATTAGATTAGATTTGTTTATTGTCATTCAGACCTTTCGGTCTGAACGAAATTCTGTTTCCCTGCAGTCATACATATAATTAAAAAATGACAAAAACACACAATCAACACAAATTTAACATCCACCACAGTGAGTTCACCAAACACCTCCTCACTGTGGTGGAAGGCAAAATCTTAAAGTCTCTGGCTCTTCCCTCTTTGTTCTCCCTCTGCGCCGAGGCGACGGTTCAAACTCCGCTGCCGCCGCCTCCGTCACAGCCTCGGGGCTGAGTCAGGTCTCCGCCGCCGCCGCCGCCGCCACATCTTCGGTGCCAAGCCAGGTCTCCGCTGCTGCTGCCGCCGCTACAGCTCCGTTGCCGCCAGCTCCGCCATTAGGCCTCGGCGCAGACGGAGACGGGGGACACGACCGAAGAAAAAGTCGCATCCCCCGAAGGAAGAGGCCAAAGCATTGTTTCTCCCACCCCACCCACATACATACACAACTTAATAAAACAAAATTAACTAAAACATGGCAAAGAACAAAACGAAAGCAAAAAAAACAGACGGACTGCAGGTGGGCCGCAGCTGTTAAGCCAGCGCCGCCATCTGGGGACATGCCGAAGCATTGAAAGGAAGTAGAGGCGTTGGTGTACCAAGGTGGTCCAGGAGAAGTTATTGGTGATTTGCTGGGAATTTGACAAGTCAACAAAGGTTTGAGGGTGCAGGCTGCAACAATAACTGCTGAGCAAAATGCATGTGTGTGGTTGGGCAAGAGAGCTGAACATTGAGTGACTTACAACAGGTTCTTGGTCGAAACAATTCAGGTTCAAATACCCGAGGACGACTTTCGTCAACTTCAATTTTGAACATAAAATGAAAATGAAACGTTGTTTTACAGACGGTGATTATCAATCCCATTTCTCTTGAGGGTTGTCCTTTTAACCAGGAAAATCTAAAAGAAAAAAACACATTTTTACCTCTTTTTTAAAAATGTTTCTACACTTTTCTTTTGAAGGATGCAGCCATTTCTTCTGATTAAAGTTTCAGTACATTCTGCACCATAAGATTTGAATTACTTTACTCAAATATTCAATTGAAATGTCATTAGTACCATACTCTGACTCATTGAATTGTTAGTGTGCCCGAGTCAGTTGTGGTAACTCCCTGGGGAAAAAAACTAAGGTCAATGCTCCAAATTTGTGAAGTTTTCATGACTTTATATAGGGGGGAGTTGATGAAAATGTGGGAAGAATTTAAAAAATGGGATCATTGTAGGAATAGTGTAAAGAAATAGTGGTTGATGGTCATGTGTGGACTTGGTGGGCCGAAGGGCCTGTTCCGGTGCTGTTATGGCTCTCTGAAACGACTCCACTGAAACCAGAAGGGTGGCCTGGTGGAGCAGCGGTCGATTTGCTGCCTTACAGCACTAGAGACCCAGGTTCAATCCTGACTACGGGTGCTGTCCGTACTGAGTTTGTACGTTCTCGGTGGGACTGCTTGGGCTTCCTACAAGTGCCCTGGTTTCCCCCAACTTCCCAAAGACCTGGAGGTTTGTAGGTTAACTGGCTTCTGTAAATTGTCTGTAGTGTGTAAGATAGAACTAGTGCACGGGTCGGTACGGATTAGGTGGGCCGAAGGGCCTGTTTCCACGCTGTACCTCTAAACTAAGTAAACTAAACTAGTGTATGGGGAGAAGGCTGGAGGCAAGAGTGGACTTGAGTGTCGCCCCGGTAACGGAGAGAGAAAGAGGCAGGCAGCAAGGTTGCAAAAAGTGGAGGCCACAATCAACCACAGCATGGATGGAGGCTTCTCTTAAAGTTGGTGACACATTTCTATTCTCCCTGACTCACTAGGAAGCTAGAAAAATACATATAGCAGCCCATGGTCAATCAGATAGTCAAAATACATACAGCTTGGTGGCACAGTGGTAGAGTTGCTGCCTTACAGCGAATGCAGCGCCGGAGACCCGGGTTCGATCCCGAATATGGGTGATGTCTGTACGGAGTTTGTATGTTGTCCCTGTGACCTGTGTGGGTTTTCTCCAAGATATTCAGTTTCCTCCCACATGCCAAAGATGTACAGGTTTGTAGGTTAATTGGCTTGGTAAATGTAAAAACTGTCCCTCGGGGGTGTAGGATAGCATTAATATGCAAGGATCGCTGGTCGGCGGGGACCCGAAGGGCCTGTTTCCACACTGTATCTCTAAACTAAACTTAACTAAACTAAACTAAAGATAATAATAATAATAATAATAATAATAATAATAATAATAATAATAATATAACTTTAATTGTCATTCAGGTATACACATAGACACAGTGCACATTGAACGAAATTTCGTTGCATTGACTCTTCAAAGTAGCAGCAGAATATAACATTTATATCAGGCGATCAGTAAAAGTGCTTAGTGTGCCCATAAAAAGTGCTTCATGTGCATAGTTCTGTAAAATAGATATATAGGAAAGTTTTTAAAAGTGGCAATGTATAAGAAAGTTCTAGCATCGGTTTGATTGTGAGTTCAATAGTCTTATGGCCTGGGGGATGAAGCTGTTGCAGAACCTGGTTGTCCCGCTCTTCATGCTGCGGTACCTCCTCCCAGAGTTCAGCAGTGTAAACAGTCCATATTGTGGGTGTGTGGGGGCTCTGGTAATGCCCTTAGCTCTAATCAGACAGCGTTTGTAACCAATGTCCATGATGGAAGGAAGAGAAGTCCCAATGATTTTTTCCGCTGTCCTCACCACTCTCTGAAGGCACTTCCAGTCCGCAGCTGTACAGCCGCCGCACCACATAGAGATGCAGCTGGTCATGACTGATTCAATGGTGCTTCTGTAGAATGTGGTGAGGATGGGAGGGTGGATGCGTGATCTTCTCATCCTGCGGAGGAAGTACAACCGCTGCTGTGCCCGTTTTACCAGAGATGTGATGTTTGTAGTCCAAGTTAAGGTATCCGTTATATGCACTCCCAGGAACTTGATGCTTTTCACCTGCTCCACTGCTAAGTTGTTGATGCACAGCGGAGTGTCACTGGGCTGATTTTTCTTTCTGAAGTTGACGACAATCTCCTTGGTTTTGTCCACATTTAGGAGAAGGTTGTTCCTGCTGCACCAGCTCACCAGCTGCTCCACCTCCTCTCTATATGCCTGGTCGTCATTGTTGCGGATGAGGCCCACTACTGTTGTGTCATCCGCGTATTTGATGATATGGTTAGTAGTGGACCTGGCGACACAGTCATGTGTCATCAATGTGAAGAGCAGCGGACTCAGGACACAGCCCTGAGGGGAGCCGGTGCTCAGTGCGATGGCCGAGGAGGTGTTCTTCCCCACCCGCACAGACTGGGGTCTTTCAGAAAGGAAATCCAGGATACAGTTGCATAGTGTGGTATTGAATCCTAGGGGTGCCAGTTTGCTCACCAGATGCTGGGGGATTATTGTATTGAATGCTGAGCTGAAGTCAACAAACAGCATCCGCACGTGGGTGTTCTTCTCCTCCAGGTGTTGTAGGCTCAGGTGGACTGCAGAGGAGATAGCATCCTCTGTAGAGCGTTTCGGGCGATAAGCAAACTGGAACGGGTCAAAACTGGAGGTGAGTTTAGAGACCATGTGCTGCTTAATAAGCCTCTCAAAGCACTTCATTATTATTGGTGTGAGTGCTACGGGGCGGTAATCATTCAGGCAAAGAGGGATCCCAACCTGAAACGTCATCTATCCATGTTCTCTGGAGATGCTGCCTGACCCTCTGAGTTAATCCAGCATTTTGTGTCTTTTTATTAAATTGTATTGTATTGTATTGTATTCAATTTATTGTCATTGTCTCAATTTGAGACAACGAAATGAATTTCCCGTACAGGCAGTATCGTTAAAAAAAAAAAAAAAATCACAAGAAAAATAATAAAAATAAATAATAAATAAATAAATAAACATATTAAAAATAAAATTGAAATTGAATTAAAAATTTTTAAAAAGCACAAACACAGAAAGTCCACGACACAACATAACATAAATGGCACCCAGGTGAGGAAGGCAACCATAGTCCAGCCAGCCTCCCCTCCGTGTCCATCCGTAGTCGGGGCCTTCCGAGCACCTGCAGTCGCCGCCCCGGGTGGCCCGATGTTCAGGCCCTCACGCCGGGCTGGTGGAACGCCGACGCCGAACCCCGACGGTGAGCAGCCTCCTCCTCAGCGGCCCGGACCTTCTGATCAGCCGCCTCCCGCTGCCGGAGTCTGCAGCTCCTGAGTCCGCAGGCCGAGCTGGGCAGAGTCACAGGACCCCGCGCTGTCCATCAGCGCCGCCCGCGTTGGGAGCTCCGCAAACCGCAGCTCCAGGATGTCGGTGCAGCAGGTCCAGCACTCCGGGCTCCAGACGGCGACCCCCGGTAAGGCATCGCCAGCCCCGCGATGTTCCAGCGCTGTCCCGCCGCTGCTGGAGCTCCGGTCGATCCCGGCAGGAAAGGCCGCGCCAATCCAGGTAGGTAGGCCGCTGTGGGGGGGGTGGGGGGGGGGGGAGGACGCGACTCGAATAATAGTCGCGTCCTCACCAGGAAGCGGCTGAAGGACGGTATCCCCCGCACCGTGCCCTCTTCCCCCACATAAAAACACCAAAAAACACAAAAAAATACACTTTAACATAACTAAATAAACAAAAAAACAAAAAGATACCGGGCTGTAGGTGGAGGCTGCTGGCACCAGCGCCACCGGAAGCTACTAGTATATGAAGTTCCTTGTATTTACATTGAGTTTTTGCTTTAGAGATTCAGCTTGGAAACAGGCCCCTCGTCCCTCTGAGTCCATGTCAACCAGTGATCACTTGTACAACAGTCCCACCCTGCACACTAGGAACAATTTACAGAAGGCAATTAACTACAAACACGCATGTCTGTGGAATGTAGGAGGAAACGGGAGCAGCCTGGGAAAACCCACGCAGTCACAGGGAAAATGCACAAACTCTGCACAGGCAGTGTCCGAGGTCAGGATCGAACCTGGGTCTCTGGCAGTGTAAGGCAGCACGCTGTGCCACCGTGCTGCCCTGTGGGACTGGCGAATTCTGATCCCCTTTCATCACTGGGTTTCCCAACCTGTGGAAAACCAAAAACAAGTGATTCTTAAATCACTCTTTGACATTGGAGCATGGGGTGGATGGGCTGAAGAAGTCTCTAACCTCCTCACAACTGGACTCATAAATAAATTCCTACCTTAAGACACTATCCCCATAATAAAATTTGATTCCTTCATCTTGTGTGAGGGGGGGGGGGGGAACGGGGGATGGGGACGGGGCGGGGGGGGGGGGGGGGGGGGGGGGGGGGGGGGGGGGGGGTGGGTGGGTGGCTGATGATTAATATTGATGCCAATATGACTGATAAATTGTACGACTTTAAAAACATTTGATGATCAAAGCATGGTCCTGGCCCAATACGCCAACCATTCTTTTACCCCAGAGAAGCTGCTTGACCCGCTGAGTTACTCCAGAACTATGTGTCTATCTTCGATGCTCAAAGCAAACTCATTGCTGATCAGCCTTGGCAGTGAGTCGCAGGAATAGGTGTTAATAAACTATTCAGATGATGGTTATATACCTGAAGAAGGGTTCTGACCCAAAAGGTCGCCCATTCCTTTCCTCCAGAGATGCTGCCTGACCCGTCGAGTTACTCCAGCATTTATGTGTCTATCATTGGTTAAATATCAAATGCATTTCAGGTGATGCACGGGTGCAGATATCTGCACCACCGCTGCAAGGACAAACATGCACAGATGCTGCTTCCCGCCCAGATGACATTGCATTATTACAGCCCACCAACATGCAGTTAAACAAAAATAAAATCTCATTAACTGTGCATGACTCCAATAACTACCAAATGATCATCCAGTTGATGATGCTTCAGTTAGCTCTAAAGCTAATACCACTGCAATTAGGAGGAGCAACAGAATTAGCAAAGAGAACCATTGAAATGTGTCTTCAGGTTTCGAAGCTTTTTTTTACCGAGAAAAAGAAACTGTAGCAGCAAGGATGTGTGCCACTGGCTGCAAGTTATATGACTACACTGTGCTGTTAAATGCTGTTCAGAATAATAAGTGGAAAATAATTGGAAACCATTGAACAAAGAGGAGTAGAGCGCAGGAACAGACCCTTTGGTGCCAAATGTAAAACCAAGAAAAACTGATCTATTAAAAAAAGACACAAAGTTCTGGAGTAAATCAGCAGGACACGCTGCATCCCTGGAGAAGATGGAGAGGTGATGCAGATGAGCAATATCCTTCAATTCTCTGCATATCCATGTACATGTCCAAAAGCTTCTTAAACGCCACTATCACATCTGTCTCCACCACCACCTCCGAGCATTGTTCCAAGTACCCAGCACTCTCTATCGAAAAACCTTGCCCTACACATCTCTTTTAAACTGTGGCCCCTCTTACCTTAGTGTTATGCCCTCTAGTCTTTGATCTTCACACCCTGGGAAAAAAAGATCTGTGTCCACCCGATCTATGTTTCTCGTAATTTTATATACTTCTATCAGTTCTTCCCTCAACCTGCAGTTTTCCATATGTAACAATCCAAGTTTTTCTCGAGATCGCACCTTCTACCAGGCAATGCCCTGTCATTTGTAGCTGGTCCTGATTGCTCCTGGTCTTTACTCATCTCCATCTCTTCACCCCCTACATTCAGTCTGAAGAAGGGTCCCGACCCATCCTTTATCTCCAGAGATGCTGCCTGACTTGCTGAGTTACTCCAGCATTGTGCATCTATCTTTAGTTTAGTGGTCCAACTATTACTATTACTTGCAAGGAGAGATTGGACAGACTTGAGGTAGTTACAAAGTACTGGAATAATTCAGTGGGTCAGGCAGCATCTCTGGAGAAAAGGAACTTTTCAGGTCGAAACCTCTTCAGATCCAAAACGTCACCTATTTATTTTCTCCAGAGATGCTGCCTGACCCGCTGAGTTACTTCAGCACTTTATGTCTTTTTAGTAAACTAGTATATGAAGTTCCTTTTATTTACATTTAGTTTTAGCTTTAGAGACACAGTGTGGAAACAGGCCCCTCGTCCCTCTGAGTCCATGTCGACCAGTGATCACCTGTACACCAGTCCTATCCTACACACTAGGGACAATTTACAGAAGGCAGTTAACTACAAACATGCATGTCGTTGGAATGTGGGAGGAAACGGGAGCAGCCTGGGAAAACCCACGCAGTCACAGGGAAAATGTATAAACTCTGCACAGTGTCCGAGGTCAGGATCGAACCTGGGTCTCTGGCAGTGTAAGGCAGCAACTCTACTGCTGCGCCACCGTGCTATATTTTGTGGCTATCTTTTTTGGAAGCAGTTCCTTCGTACACTTTTGGACCACTAAACTAGTTTAGTTTAGTTGAGTTTAGAGATACAGTGTGGAAACAGACCTTATATAGCAATGTTACAAAATTTTGAGATTTAAAAAATCAAGTCTGTAATTCATCCCTTCAGATAAAGCATAAAAAGAAGTTTAATTTGACACCTAATTCACTTTCATATCACAAGTATTTAAAAGGTTATGGCCATTTTCATACTCGGAAATTAGCATCTTGTTCCCTATTGATTTTCTATGAACATAACAAAAAAGCTGTGATCGTGTGCTGTCAAAAGGCCATAACCTTCTTAAAAATTAAGAGAACTGAATGAAATTTTCAGTTATCGTAGATTGAACCATTCTGAAACAAATATAAAATAATCTTACTTGGATGACCTGAAATTAAAACATATAATTAGTTAGTTACCCAAGTGTAGCTAATTTCAAACTTCAATTACTAGATCTAAACATCTATCCATTTCTTAATAAATGATTAACATTTTTAAATAGCCCAAGTGTCCAAATAATATTCATAAATAATTCACAATAAAACATGATTTTGAAATCTCATTTACATTAATTTATAGGCCAAATGGAAGGAATTTAGTGTTCAATTGCTGTAAATTAAAGTCCATTTAAATCAGCTTTCTAGTGGGATCCTGTGAACGCGCTGGTTTAGAACGTTCACATTGCGCTAGATTTGTGCCCTCAAATGCCCAGAAAAATACTGCGGGATATAAAGAGCCCAAAATGAGCTACTCGCAATAGTAAACTTTGTATAAAGTCTTAAGAAGCCCCTTTTTAATGTAAAAATAAGCTGCATACCTTCTGTATACAGCTCCATGCGACCCTGTGGTTGCGTGAGGTCGCGGGTTTAGAGAGTGATTTTTAAACTATTATAACTATTATACAAGGCCATAAAAACTAATAATACCTTTTGCGACGGGGTCTTTCAGTGATTTTTCGTTAATGATTTACTAGGCTGAACATCTTCGATTGGAACAGCCTAGTGAAAATCGCGTTTTAAACCCGCCCCCCTCCAAACGGCGCCAAAATCGCGCACACCCGCAGCGCCAGATTTTCAGTCACGCTTCAGGTAGGCTTTGCAACATACCTACATTATAGCCCACCGAGTCCACGATCCCCCAAACACTGGTTCTATGTTTACCCAGTTTTGCATCCTACACATTAACAAGCGGCACGATGGCGTAGCGGTAGAGCTAATGCCTTACAGCCCCAGAGACCCGGGTTCAATCCTCACTGCGGATGCTGTCTGTACGGAGTTTACACCTTCTCCCCATGACCTGCGTGGGTTTTCTCCGAGATCTTCGATTTCCTCCCACTTTCCAAAGAAGTAGGTTTGTAGATTAATTGGCTTAGTATAATTGTAAATTGTCCCTAGTATGTGCAGGACAGTGTTAATGTGCGGGTATTGCTGGTCAGTGCGGACTCGGTGGGCCGAAGGGCCTGTTTCCATGCTGTATCTCTAAAACTAATAAATAAAACATTTATAGAAGCCAATTAACCTATAATGTGGAAACCAGAGCATTGGAGAAATCCCACTTGGTCACAGGGAGATCATGCAAACTCCATACAGAGAGCACCCGTAGTCCAGATAATAAATCCAACTTCTGTCGGATTTATTACATTAACTGTTTATATCAATAAAAGGGTTGATGGCATTAGGAGTTCTTCAAAGTCAACGAAACAATCTTCTCAATATGAATGTTGTTCACACCAACTTGTGTAGCAAGGGGAAGTTCAAAATCCATTTTCTTCCTGTCACTACCCCTTGCTCTTCAGACCTGCAATTCATTTCAATTTTCAAGGTTGGCTCTTGTCATTCACAGTCCCGTCACACATCACAGCCTCTGAGTACCTGAAACATTCAGTGTTGATGTGCACGACACACAATCAATTGCACTAAAGATTGCTTCATTTAATGGATTAAAAAACAAAGAAAGAAAAACTACAAGGCACTGCAACAACTCAAAGCCAAATGTAGGGCATTTTATTTTGGTGTCTGTCCAAACCGTTTGCGCAAATAGGGAATAACTAGGGAAAAGTAATGTTGTTGAAAACATCTCAATGCTGCCGCCTTCATTTGGCAGATCACTGTCTAATGCATTAATCCTGATAAATTTGATGTGAATTAGAAATTGAGTAGTTTGTCAATAGAGGGCCTGGGCTTATTTTCCATAAAGAACCACAGAAGCAGGAGTGGTCCATTCAGAATTCATGTCGGTTCTGCAATTTAATTAGATCTTGGCCGATCTTTTACCTCAATGCACAAAGAAAAGATCATCAGCGCCTCCTGAGATTTGGCATGTCGCTCAATACTCTAGATTTTAGACTACAGATACAGCGAGAAAACTGTCCCTTTGGCCCACGGGTCCACTCCGAACAACCATCACCCTGCACACCAGCACTATCCGACACACAAGGGACAATTTACAATTTTACCAAAGCCAATTAACCTACAAACCTGTTTAAGAAGGAATTACAGATGCTGGAAAATCGAAGGTACACAACAAAGCTGGAGAAATTCAGCGGGTGCAGCAGCATCTATGGAGCGAAGGAAGTAGGCAACGTTTTGGGCCGAAACCCTTCTTCAGATTGATGGAGGGTGGGGGGGGGGAGGGGGCTGGGAGAAGAAAGGAAAAAGGAGGTGGAGGAGCCCAAGGGCTGAGGGAGAGATAGGAAGGGGAGGAGAACAAGGGCTAACAGAATTGTGAGAATTCAATGTTCATGCCACCAAGATGCAGACTCCCCAAAAGGGGTTGAAGAGCTCCTGGAGTGGGGCCTAACATCACTGCCCCGCGCGGCTGGAACGGCCGCGGGACACTGCGAGCGCACACCGGGGGCTCCAACATCAAGACCCGGTGTGCGACCTTGCACCACCCGGCGTGGCTTTAATGGCCGTGGGACAATTGCCATCGCCAGCCGGGGGCTTTGACTTTGACTCTGACATCGGGGGGGGGGGGGGAGAGTGCAGTGGAGAGATAAGTTTTTTTTTGGCCTTCCATCACAGCTATGTGATGGATGTTTATGTAAAATTGTAAATTATGTTGTGTCTGGGGTCTATTTGTGTGTAATGTATGGCTGCAGAAACGGCATTTCATTTGGACCTCCAGGGGTCCAAATGACAATTAAATAGACTATTGACTATTGACTATTGAATATGAGGTGCTGTTCCTCCAATTTCCGGTGGTGCTTACTCTGGCCGTGGAGGAGGCCCAGGACAGAGAGGTCGGATACGGAATGGGAGTCAACCTACAAACCTGTACATCTTTGGGATGTGGGAGGAAGCTGGAGCACCCGGGGAAAACCCATGTGAGCACAGGAAGAACGTACGAACTCCATACAAACGGCACCTGCAGTCAGGACTAAACTGGGTCTCTGGAGCTGTAAGGCAGCAATTTTACCACTGGGACAGGTATTACATCATCTGCCGTTGCAGGGGAAAGTAATTCAGTTTTGCCAAACACTTGCACTTGGTCTGCACGGGCTTGGTGCACCTCCCATTTGTGAGCCATTATAATTATAACTTCCCTTCCACTTCCCACACCGACCTTTCATTCCTGGGACTCCTCCAATGCCAGATTGAGGCCAGACACAAACTGGAGGAATGGCACCTCATATTCTGCCCAGGTAGCTTGCAACCCAATGGTATGAACATTGAATTCTCCAATTTTGTGTAAAGACTCTACCCCCCTTCCCCGCCCCACTTTTTCCCCCATTTATTTGCTGTGACCCAGCTGGATGCACAAGTAGTTCTCCTACAATCTTGCCCCCCTATTCCCTGTCCCTCCATCCCCTTTCCACCTATAATCCCTTCTCTGGTTTCACATTTCACACCTCTTCTCTTTTTATCTCACGACTTTGTTTTGTGCTTTCTCCACCCATCTGCCAATTACAACCCCCATCACCTGTACCCACCTATCACTCCCCACGCTCTGTCCCGCCCCCACCTCTCTTCCCGCTTTCCCTCTCTTGCTGCAATTAATCTGAAGAATGGTCCCGACCCGAAACGTCGCCTATCCATGTCCATCGGAGATGCTGCCTGACCCACTGTTAGTCCAGCACTTTGTGTCTTTTTTGCAAACTAGCTTCTGCAGTTCCTTGTGTCTAAAGTAGATTATAAGTCTGTGTAAAGGAAACCTCTTCAGTCCCACAGCAAAGATATGCCTCCATTTATCTTCAGAGCTGTTTATTATTCTGCATCTGAGTTATCGCTAACTTTCGAGCATCACAAATAGCAATAGGCTTAAACATTTTATTACATATACATCCACATAAAATCCAATAAAAAAGGAGGCACCATGCAAATTAATGACCAACAATGAGACTTTCAATTAGTGATCTTCCAATTGTTTTCATTTAATTATTTTTATGATGGTAATATTTTAAACTCTATGGCTGCTTTCTTAATAATCTGGGCTGGTCATTTTCAATGTGTGGTGATGTTTAAGTTTTTTATGATGGAAACTATTTATTGCTGATGTAGAGTTGCTTGAATCATCATTAAAGTAAAGTAAGTAAAGTAAACTTTATTGTCAATTCAAATAATGCAACAAGTAGTTACACAGAGGATTGAAATTGCGTTTCCCCATACTCCAAATGTGCAAGTAATATTTATAACACAGACAGACTATATACCAATAAAAATGGACAGGACATATACATTATATAAAATATTCACAGTGTGCCAGAGTGTAGTAAAAAATAATTATCTTTTTACATCACAGATCTAGCACATGCATTAAACATTATTAACTATGTACCAAATGACAAAATAGAACAACTACAAAAGTAAACAGTGTCTTCAATGGGAAAATGTGTAGAAAGGAACTGAGAAGGACGGAGAAGTGAAAGTGTGGACACGCGGAGAAGGAGAGGAAAGTGTGGACTGACGTGTGGGTGAGGAGGGAGAGTGTGAATTGATGAGGGGAGGGACGAGGGACATGTAGAGGAGGTGATAGAGGGTGGGCAGATGGAGAGGAGGGGGAAGCATGGACAACCATCTGAAGGGACAGGGAGCATGTAGACGGATATTAAACACAATGCCCAGAAACAATTCAAGTCAGGATAAGAAGGCAAAACATATTTAGTCTTGAAGAAGTCTTGAAGCTTTCCTGATATTTATCGAAGTTCAAAATCTCGGTACCATCATATTGCTTGGGCGCTTCAAACACAGGAGATGCTGACAGGATGAGTGAGATTTTTCTCCCCAGTTTGTGCCCGGTATTATGACAGCGGTGACAGCAAGGGGTTCGGGACCCCCCCGACCACAGGTGAACAACAGAGGACAACAGAGGAGGATGACTGAACTTTAGTGCCTTCCCTCACAGTGGGGAAACTTTGATTCCGCTGTGTGGGGATGTCTATGTTAAAGACTATCGTGTTCTGTGCTCTTTTTTATTCGTATGGCTGTATGATGTCCACACATTTCACTGTACCAATTGGTACATGTGACTATAAATGTCTCTTGTCTTGTCTTGAAGGATTCCTCCTGGACCATTTCTATTTCACTTATGTGTTTGGTCTTTTCGATAATTCCAGGTGTGGGGTGGCAGAATTTCACTCCAACTCTTATTTTTTTTAGTTTAGAAATTCAGCGTGGCCCTTCGACCCACCAAGTCCACACTGACCAGCGATCCCCGCACATTAACACTATCCTACACACACTTGAGACAATTATACATTAATACCGAGCCAATTAACCTGCAAACCTGTATGTCTTTGTAGTGTGGGAGATCTCAGACAAAACCCACGCGGTCACAGAGAGAACATACAAACTCTGTACAGACAGAATTGAACCCGGGTCTCTGGTGCTGTAAGGTAGCAACTCTATTGCTGTGCCACTGTGGCGCCCCATTTGCCACTGTGCAGCCTGTAGCATGTGGCATTGGTCACAAAGATAGGATAAAGATAGGCAGCAAGGTTAGACGCCTTGTACATATATTTTACATTTTGTTCTACCATTCCCTTTGTCTTGTATTCAGTTTATCAGCCTTCATCTGCCGCCCCAAACCATTTGTCAATAGAAAGGAAATGTAATCAAATATGCATAAACCATTACATTTGCATTGAGTAAATCTAATTAGCATACTATTTGTGATCAGAGAAATATCCTGAGGATTATTGTGGAAAGTCAGAAAAATATTGCAATGGAAAATTTGTTTAATTTAGTTTAGTTGAGAGATACAGCGCGGAAACAGGCCCTTTGGCCCACCGTGTCTGCACCGACCAATGATCCCCGCACACTAACACTATCCTGCACACACTAGAGACAATTTACACTTGTACCAAGCCAATTAACCTACATACCTGTACGTCTTTGGAGTGTGGGAGGAAACCGAAGTTCTCGGAGAAAACCCACACAGGTCACGGGGAGAACGTACAAACACTGTACAGACAGCGCCCGTAGTTGGGATCGAACCCGGGCCTCCAGCGCTGTAAGGCAGCAACTCTACTGCTGAGCCACCGTGCCATCTCTTACACGGTTCTACGAAGGAAAGAAAGTCGTTGGTAGAGTCAACACTCAAACCTTGTAATTCAGTAATCTGTTCACCTGTACATCTTCACATTTATCCCCTACTCGAGCGGCACAGTGGTGCACCTGGTAGAGCTGCTGCCTCATAGCACCAGAGACCCGGGTTCAAACCTGACGTTGGGTACTGTCTCTATGGAGTTTATGCGTTCTCCCTGTGACCATGTGGGTGTTCTGGTTTTCTCCCACAACCCGAAAATGGGCCGATTTGTAGGTTAATCAGCCCACTGTAAAATTGCCCCTGGAGTGTCGGGAATGGATGAGAAAGTGGGATAACAAGTGGGATAACAAGTGTTCCCGATGTTGGGGAAGTCCAGGACAAGGGGTCACAGCTTAAGGATAAGGGGCAAATCCTTTAAAACCGAGATGAGAAAAACTTTTTTCACACAGAGAGTGGTGAATCTCTGGAACTCTCTGCCACAGAGGATAGTTGAGGCCAGTTCATTGGCTATATTTAAGAGGGAGTTAGATGTGGCCCTTGTGGCTAAGGGGATCAGAGGGTATGGAGAGAAGGCAGGTACGGGATACTGAGTTGGATGATCAGTTATGATCATATTGAATGGCGGTGCAGGCTTGAAGGGCCGAATGGCCTACTCCTGCACCTAATTTCTATGTTTCTATGAAACAGATGATCGATGGTTGGCGTGCACCCGATGGGTCAAACGATCATTTTAAAGATGTCCGGATACAGTATTCACATTTTAATACATGGAAAAGCCACCCGTTTGTTATCCTGTCTTGACCTGCATACCTAACATTTCTGATATTAATCTTGTAAATCTTCCCAGCAACTTTTCCATCTCATTACTTTAGACATTAGAGATGCAGTGTGGATTCAGGACCTTCAAGCCACCGAGTCCCCACGACCAGCGATCACCTCCTACACTGGCTCTCTCCTACACACTAGGAGCAATTTGCAATGTTACTGTGGCCAGTTAACCTACAAACCTCTGCATCTTTGGAATGTGGGAAGAAACCGGAACACCCGGAGAAAACCCACGCAGCCACGGGGAGAACAGCCACCACCCGTAGTCAGGATCGAACCCGGGTCTCTGGCGCTGCAAGGCGGAAACTCCTCCGCTGCACCACTGCGTCACCCTCATCCATGTCATTTTTATTAAATGGCAATTTGTGTGCCAATCTACTTATCTTGCAGGCTGGCTATTTGTTGTTTTTCCTCACGATTGTCCACCTTGTAAAATAAATTGGCAGCTAATGGTTCTTTAGGGTACTTAAGGGTCAACCACATTGTTGTCTCAGGGCACAGCAGATTTGCTCAACTAAAGTGCAGGTTTTTAACAACAACCAAGAAGAGTTTCGGCCCCAAACGTTGCCTATTTCCTTCGCTCCACAGATGCTGAGTTTCACCAGCATTTTTGTCTACCTTCGATTTTCCAATATTTGCAGTTCCTTCTTAAACAGGAGTTAAATGGCTGTTATTAGTAATGACTAGTTTTTTCTTAAATTCCAGGCCATTAGTTATGATGATGGGATTTAAACCTGGATTGTTCATTTGTTCATCCAGGATTCTGGATTACAGGAAGAATAACGTGGCTGCTGTGTTACGACATGCCATATGTTTAGTTTAGTTCAGAGATGCAGCATTGAAACCAGTCCTTTGGCCAAACGAGTCCCTGCTGACTATCGATCACCCACTCAGTCTTGGCCTCCACAGCCGTCTGCGGCAACAAATCCCACAGATTCACCACCCTATGGCTAAAGAAATTCCTCCTCAACCGCTCTAAAGGTTTGTCCTTTTATTCTGAGGCTGGTCCTAGACTCTCCTGCGAGTGGAAACATCCTCTCCACATCCACTCTATCCAGGCCTTTCACTATTCAGCAAGTTTCAATGAGGTTCCCCCTCATCCTTCTAAACTCCTGCGAGTACAGGCTCAATGCCATCAAACGTTCATTATACGTTGACCCAATCATCTCTGGGATTATTCTCGTAAACATCCTCTGAACCCTCACCATTGCCAGCACGATCCCTCCTCAGACATGAGGCCCAAAACTGCTCACAATATTCCAAATGCAATCTGAACAGTGCTTTGTAAAGCATTAGCATTACATCCCTACTTTTATAATGTAATCCTCTCAAAATGAATTCTACCAGTTCACACTAGTTTAGTTCAGCTTAGGTTAGAAATACAGCGTGGAAACAGGCCACGCAGCCTAGATAGAGATCAAGATACATTTAATTGTCATTTGGACCCCTTGAGGTCCAAACGAAATGCCGTTTCTGCAGCCATACATTACAAACAAATAGACCCAAGACACAACATAATTTACATAAACATCCATCACATTGCTGTGATGTAAGGCCAAATAAACTTATCTCTCCACTGCACTCTCCCCCCCCCCCCGATGTCAGAGTCAAAGTCAAAGCCCCCGGCTGGCGATGGCGATTGTCCCGCGGCCATTAAAGCCACGCCGGGTGGTGCGAGGTCGCACACCGGGTTCTTGATGTTAGAGCCCCCGGCGTGCGCTCGCAGAGTCCCGCGGCCATTCCAAGCCGCGCGGGGCGGTGGTGTCAGGCCCCGCTCCAGGAGCTCTTCGACCCCGCAACTCGGGCGGGAGAAGTTGCCGTTGCGAGAGCCCTGAAAAGCAGTCTCCCTCCAGGGACCCGCGGGCTCCCGGTGCCGCCGTCCACAGACCTGCCGTTGAAGCCTCCGACTCTCCGGTCGGGCCGCAGCAGCAGCAGCAGCAGCGCTCCTCCACCGCTCCACCCGCTCCGGACTCGGCCAGCCCCGCGACGGCGACGGTGAGTCGTCGGCACCAGAGTCCCCGGTCTCTTCCTGTTGGAGGCCGCTCCTCGTTGCAGCCCCAACGACAACGGAAACCCGACGAGAAAAGGTCGGGTCTCCCGTGCAGGGAGAGATTTAAAAAGTTTCCCCCCCCCCCCCCCCCCCCCCACCCCCCCCCACACACACACCCCAACAAAAAATAACAAAAACTACATAAAAACATAGACAGAAAATAATAAAACGCGGACAGACTGCAGAGGCCGCTGCTGACGAGAGTCGCGCCGCCCACCAGCCTACCGGGGGCGTGCCAACTCACTGGGGTCAATTTCACCAAGCCAACCATCGTAGAAACCTGTACATCTTTGGAGTGTGGGAGGAAACCGGACTTCCCGGAGGAAACCCACGCAGGTCATGGGGAGAACGTACAAACTCTGTACAGGCAGCACCCGTGGTCAGGATTGAACCCGGGTCTCTGGCGCTGTAAGACAGCAACTCTACCGCTGCGCTACTGTGCCGTTCCTAGTTCTATGGTACCCTGCTTTCTCATCTCCTCCCTGTGCTCCCCCCCATCCCCCCCAGGGATAATGCAGTTCTCTCAGGTTTTCATCTCCTCCATCCTGTTACTGAAGTGCAGATCCACATTAAACTGCCACAAGCATAAATGCAATTAATTTCTCATCTCATCCATGAATGCAAAAGCCTCTTGTGTACTGACTGAATGAGCAATGCACACTGGGGAAATCTGGTACATTTTGGCTTTCAGCACTAACGTCACAGTAGCCTGCAGTCCTACATCAGCTTGCCTGAAGATGCATGTATTTTGCATCACTGGTTACTTACTACATCAAGTTTATACAAGTAACATTTATTTTAGATGTTTATCTATTTCTGTACAAATATAAAAGCCCTGCTCTCTCCACAAATCCCTTTTAAAAGCATTTTCTGGAAGCTAAAATTCCCCAAATGATTTGATTCCATTTGTATCGTTATTATTTTGTAGTATTGCTTCACAGTCGTCTGTCCTTTCTATAATTTAATGTTTAGTTAGACTTTAGAGATACAGCGTGGAAACAGGCCCTTTGGCCCACTGAGTCCGTGCCGACCAGCGACCCCCGTACACTAGCACTATCCTACACACTAGAGATAATTTACAATTTACAGAAGATGATTAACCCACACACCCGCACTTCTTTGGAGCACCTGCAGAAAACCCACGCGGTTACAGGGAGAACGTACAAACTCCACATAGACAGAACCAGTAGTCAGGATCAAACCCGGCTCTCAGGCGCTGTAATGTAAGGTGGCAACTCTACTGCTGTGCGACTGCACCACTGTTGTTTTTTAATGCTTTATCCAATCAAAAATTGATTTTGTGCAGAGGATATATATGATATTGGCCTTTCCCCAATTAGTTTTTGTAGCACCAGAATAAACTCATTGGTTCCATTCAGTCATAACTCCCCCCCCCCCATCACACCCCAATGTGATTTCCATCTGGGAAATGCCAGGAACAGACAAACCGAGTCATATTCAAATAGTGTAAACTAGCAGGGTTCACAAAAAGTTAACATGTGTCAGAGTGATACAGCGGGGAAACAGGCCCTTGAGCCCAACTTGCCCACACCGACCAACAAGTCCCATCTACACTAGTCGCACCTGCCTGCATTTGGCCCAGATCCCACTAAACCTGCTATTCATGTACCTCTTGAATTGTTTCTTAAACATTGCCATAGTCCCTACCTGGCAGCTCGTTCCTTACACCCACCACCCTTTGTGTAAAAAAGTTATCCCTTTGATTTCTATTAAATCTTTTCCCCTTCACCTTAAACTTATGTCCTCCAGTAAAAATCTTACCATACATAGGCACACTCATACTTAAGTACGAGAGTGTAAAACCCCTGTCCCACTTAGGAGACCTAAACAGCAACCTCTGGTGACCTTGCCCGTCATCTAATGTTTCCATGTGGTCACCGGAGGTTTTGGTCACTCTCCCTAATGGTTGAAAGTGGTTTCCGTGTGGTCGAGGCTTCATCTAGGTTGCTGCTATTATTTCATTATGTTTAAAACCGGCCTCGACTAAAAACAGGTTGCCGTTTTAAAAATCGATGATTGTTTAGTCGCAGGTCTAGTCGAAGCCGGTTTTCTTCGTAGTCGAGGAAGGTTTTCAACACATGCGTGGGAGGTGGTAGGAAGTTGCAGGTCACCTCGACCGTGATTTTTTTTTGGGTGGTGGGCAAGGTCACCAGAGGTTGCTGTAAGAATAGTAGATTACCCTGAGGCAGTACACAAATGTTGCCCCGTTTCCAGCACCATCTTGTATTCTTCAAAGCTCAACGTTGTTAAAAATGTCGAATCTTAACTTGGCCATAAAGACCCGTTGTCCTGGCGGCGGCGGCACGGGGTCGGAGTTGCTGGGGTCGGCCTGGCCAGGCGATGTAGTTGATATGCTTCACCGCTACCCTGCCACCCCGAGACTACCTGCAGGTCATGATAATGCTAAAGAAGCATGGACATATTTCCAAGCACGTTCCAGGTTTTGGTCTGAGTGCAGGTAGATGGGACTAGGGCAGAATAAGTGTTCGGCACGGACTAGAAGGGCCGAGATGGCCTGTTTCCGTGCTGTAATTGTTATATGGTTATATGGTTCTATGGTTAATGGTTACATCACTGCATTAGTATCAAATACATGAATTTTCATCCCAACATGCCATTTGGGGATTTTAACTCAGTTCATTAAATAAATCTGTAATAAAGAACTAGTGCTCAATTGTGATAAGAATTTGTGTGCCTTTCAAAGAAAGAAATTATAATCCTTAAATACTTGGCCTTTCACCAATGTGGTAAGTAGATACTTTTAATATCTGCTGAAATGGAAAGGAATAAACTCAGGAGCAACTAGGGGTGGAAGATTGCAACCTTTACGTGGTCCGCCCTGTTTCGACTAATGCAATCAACTCGACGTGCGCAAACGGAAGATCAAATCGAACAAGTTGTCCAACAACTTTAACAACAAATTAAAGTGGAGAATAAATGTTGGGCTTACAAGTGATAATAATGTTTTATTTAGCTTAGTTTTAGTTTAGAGATACAACGTGGAAACAGGCCCTTCGACCCACTGAGTCCACACCAACCATCGATCACCTATTCACACCAGTTGTACGTTTGCCACCCTAGATTCTAAGGGCAATTACAGAAGCCAATTAACCTAGAAACCACATGTCTTTGGAATGTGAAAGGAAACCGGAGCACCCAGGGAAAACCCACGTGGTCACAGGGAGAAAGTACAAACTCCGGAAAGGCAGGCAGGTGGAACTAGTGTAGATTGGGCATGTTGGTCAGGGTGTGCAAGTTGGGCCTGAGGGCCGGTTTTCACGCTATCCGACTCTATGACGGCATCCATAGTCAGGATCAAACCCAGGTCTCTGGTGCTGTGAGGCAGCAGCTCTTCCAACTGTGCCACCGTGCCGCCTATCCTGCAAAAGAATAAAAAAGTAATGCATCTATTTCATTGTTGCAATGTTTCTATGTATCCAACTATTGCATACCAGACTTTCTCCGGCCCCCAACACTTTTCCAGCTTTCTGTCCCTCCAACTGAAGAAGGCTCCCGATCCAAAATGTCACCCATCCTTCCTTTCCGGAGATCTGCCCAACCCACTGAGTTACTCCACAATTTTGTGTCTATTTTTTAGTAAAAACCAGCATCTACAGTTCATTGTTTCTACATTTATGCTGCCTGACCCGTTGAGTTCCTCCAGCACTTTGTGTTCTATTCCCCATTGGAGTCACGGTGCTGCTGCCAGCACTTGCTCCAGCAATATTGCAGTTCAGCCTTAACAAGATCGATAGTAAGTGTTGAAAACAATCATAGATGGCACGGTGGTGCAACTGGTAGAGTTGCTGACTCACAATTCGGTTCGATCCTGACCTCGAACACTGTCTATGTGGAGTTTGCACGTTCTCCCTGTGACTGCTTGAGTTTCCTCTGGGTGCACCAATCCCATCCCAACATTCCAAGGCAATGTAATTTTGTAGGTTAATTGACCTCTGTAAATTGTCCCTAGTGTGTAGGGAGTACGTGGGAAAGTGGGATAACATAGAATTACTGTGAACTGGTGATCGATGGTCAGCATGGCTTCGGTGGGCCGAAGGTCCTGTTTTCATGCTGTATCTTTCAATAAATCAAACAATGAATGGAGTGACAAACAGAATGATTGTGCCAAAGAGTTAACCCCACAGAATACTTCCGTACTCGGTGTGTGTTGCAGCACTTTATATTATTATTTTAGAATTTTTGTTTATTTGTAGTCAAAGTTGCCCACTATTGGCTCCCTGCTGATGAATCCAGCCAATCACCAACATTATTAGTGCTGGCTGGGTGCTGAAATTATTCCAATCAGCAAGCTGCATTAAGTTGGCATGCCGCTGGGACTGTAATCATTGGTTGATGGCAAACTTTGACCCATTTTTATGCATTGTCCAATTTAACCCCTGCAAATTAAAAACATTTTACTAAGAAGAGATCTCAGAAAATTCTGACCTGTTCAGTTTAGTTTATTCCAGTCCAGTTTAGTTTATTGTGATGTGTACCGAGGTACAGTGTAAAACCTTTGTTGCGTGCTAACCAGTCAACAGAAAACAATACATGATTACAATCGAGCCACAGATACATGATAAGGAAATAACATTTAGTGCAAGGTGAAGCCAGCAAAGTCCGATCAAGGAGAGTCTGAGGGTCACCAAAGAGGCAGCGAGTAGTTCAGCACTGCTCTCTGGTTGTGGTAGGATGATTCAGTTGCCTGATTTCAGTTTAGTTTATTGTCACGGGTACCAAAGTAGAGTGAAAAGCTTTTGGTGCGTGCTACATTTACTAGAATGTTGCCTGGGTTTCAACAACTAAGTTACAGAGAAAGGTTGAATAAGTTAGGTCTTTATTCTCTGGAGCGCAGGAGGTTAAGGGGGGACTTGATAGAGATCTTTAAAATGATGAGAGGGATGGACAGAGTTGATGTGGATCAGCTTTTCCCTTTGAGAATAGGGAAGATTCAAACAAGAGGACATGACTTCAGAATTAAGGGACAGAAGTTTAGGGGTAACATGAGGGGGAACTTCTTTACTCAGAGAGTGGTAGCGGTGTGGAATGAGCTTCCAGTGGAAGTGGTGGAGGCAGGTTCGTTGGTATCATTTAAAAATAAATTGGATAGGCATATGGATGACAAGGGAATGGAGGGTTATGGTATGAGTGCAGGCAGGTGGGACTAAGGGAAAAAAGTTGTTCGGCACGGACTTGTAGGGCCGAGATGTACTGTGTCCGTGCTGTAATTGTTATATGGTTATATGGTTACACAGCCAGCGGAAACACCTACGATGTCAAAGCTATTAATCACTAAAGTGGCAACAAGAAATGTTGTGTTTAATGGAGTTTTCATGTAAGTTCCGAATGGTTTTGTAAACGATTTTTCTGATGAACTGAGAGGACATTAAAAGTTTATGCTCCCAACAGCCTTGACCTTTAAACCTTCAATAACCATTCCATCCAAAAATGCCTAAAAATGTAAAGTCAAAATGTTTCTGTATCAGAATGTGACAAAATGCACGTTATAATTCTACATGGTACACAGATGTATTTGTTCACACAATCCCTCAAAGATAACAGTTTTGAGACTTTCAACACAGAGGGATCCAAGCTCTTCATTTTGTGAACCACAAGCATGTGTTTCATTAGGCCGGGAGCCATATGCAAAACTGAAAGCGATATTCCGTTCATCTCCTGTCCGATCCGGTCAAAGGCGTGGAAGGAAGGCCGTGCAGAAGCCTGGGGCTTACCTGGATTAGGAACCACTCCAGCAGACCGAGCGCGTGGGCGGACTGGACTTTGATCTTTGAAAATGGCGCCAAAACATGGCGGCACCTGCATTTGTAAATATGCAAAAATAATTTCACTGTGCAGTTTTATATGTGACAAATAAATTGACCCATTGGTGCTGGAGGGTTTTTGTGTTCTAATTTTAGGTTTATCCACCAGTATTTTCAATCCGTAGGTATTTGCAAACCAAGTCCTTTCAACAAGCCCAACTACAAAAAGGATTGATTCCCCACTTGGAGCTGGTGCTTTGGAAATGAAATCAGGGGACATCTTTTCAGAATAAGGATAATGGAAATCCAGATCTCTCCCTCTCAAAGAGCCATTGATGCTTGGCCAGTGGAATGTTTAAAGGAGATGTGTGGGGCAGGTTGTTTTAGACAGAGGGTGGTGAGAGCCTGAACTGCAATGCCGGGGATGGGGGCAGATATGACTGTGCCAATTAAAATACTCTTGGAAAGGCACAGTGGTGCAGCGATAGAGCTCCTGCCTTACAGCACCAGAGTCCCGGGTTTGATCCTGGCTATGGCTATTGTCTGTACGTTCTCCCTGTGACCATGTGGGTTTTCTCCAGGTGCTCCGGTTTCCTCCCACACTACAAAGATGTACAGATAAAATTGTAAATTGTCTATAGTGTGTATGATAGTCAGTCTACAGGGTTATCGCTGGTCGGCCTTGCTCGTAGGGCTGAAGGGCCAGTTTCCGCGGTGTATCTCGAAAAAAGCACATGGATGTGCAAGGAATGTAGGGATATAGGTTTTGTTCTGGCAGGCAAGAGTTGGTTTGACATCTTGTTCGGCACAGATATTGAGGGCAAGTTCAGGTGCTGTACTGTTTGCTTATGTTCTATGTTCTATGATAGTTTCCAAAACTGAGGTCAAAAGCGTTTGCTGATTAAGAGTCACAAGAGACGTGTCAAAAGGTGACAGTGAGGATTTGAGGTTCAGATCATGTATGAACCCACTGAAATCTTGGCCTAAGTTGCTGCTTTGCATTAAAAGCACAAAATGCCAGAGTAACTCAGCGGGTCAGGCAGCATCTCGGGAGAACATGGATAGGTGACGTTTTTATTTGGGACCCTTCTTCAGCTTTTGAGAAGTAGTAATGAGTATGGACTACTGATCCACCTCGAGTCAAGAGAGTTAATTCAATGCCCCCAGGTCTATGGGGTTCAGAGCTTATGCGGAGGTTGTAGTGTTTACTAGCCTGATGGCTGTAGGGGAAAAGCTGCTCCTGAACCTGGATGTTACAGTTTACAACCTTCTGAACGTTCTTCCTTATGGCAGGGGTGAAGTGAGAGCATGGTCAGTGCGGTGTGGGTCTCTGATGATGCTGGCTGCCTTTATGAGGCAGCGATTCCTCTAGATCCCTTCAATGGCGGTGAGGTCAGTATCCATGATGGACCATGCATTGTTCACCAACCTCAGGTTCCATTGGTGAATAGTGGCAGAAGTCATGTCTGAATCAAGGGATGGCTGATGATGGCAGTAAAATCAGACAGGACATGGGCAAAGCAAACCAGTATTGTGAGGTTATTAGTCTGGTGAATGTTTTGAAAGGATTTTTCAGTGTCCATTGTCATTTGTATGCAACCCCCCGAGTCCTGGGACCACCCCGGTAAACCTTCTGCCCACCTGTTCCATCTTAATAACTTCCTTACCATAGCACCTTTTAGACATTTCTTTATTTTACCTGCCCATGGATATTCTATAAACCAAATGCTAATGAATGGGGTTAATCTGGATAGGTAACCGATGACCAGATGTGGTGGGCTGAAGGGCCTGCTTCTGTGCTCTGTAGATCAACGATTGCACAATTCACCTCTTAACTGGTAGCAGTTTGATGGTTTTTTTAGATGCCTTTCTTTATGAGGCCGGTGTGAACTGTAATCTGCAGCACACAGAACTGTAGATATTTTGTGAAGATGTAGCAACATTTCCGCTCCTTTTTATTCCTGGACGCCAGATTTAAAATATTTTGATATTAAATAAAAACACACCAGCAGCAAGACTTACTAATACTTCCAAGAAGCCAACTCATTCTAAGAATATGCGGTGAATGAAAGACCATTGAAGATTAGGTCTTGCTACCCTTCTCCGTCTCGTTCACATTAACATCCGTACGTCTCGCTACATCTGTCGCTGAAATCCTTGGCTCACTTCCTCCCCACTTCCAAATTAGTAACCTCTTTCCACATGCTGAGTGGAACACACCCTCAGGAAACCTGCCACTAACATCACCCGGCAAGCCCTGGAATGGAACCCCAAAGGAAAAAGGAAAAGAGGTCGCCCAGAAACAGCTGGAGATGAGGTGTCCAGACAGAAATGTCTGAGAGTGGACTCAATAGGAACTTGAAAGAACTGCCAACAACCGAGTGAGATGGAAGACATTTGTCGATGGCCTAGATGCTCCCTAGAGGAGCAAAGGGCTTAAGAAGAAGAAAGACATGCTGAGTTGGGAAGGAGAAGGGAGAGAGAAGGAATGAATATCATTGCGACAGATGTGAGCGACTATTTGCCTGATGGTCTTTTTTATTCTACTCTTTTTTCCCCTCTTGTTACATTTTCCTTTCATTTTGTTGATTGGCCCAAAATAAGTTAACGATGAATTAGAATTAAAAAAACTACGGAACCAATGAACGGGGGGAATTAGCCAACAGATGGGAACTACTTTGCGGCTGCACAACGGTGCAGCTGGTAGTGTGGGGGTGCTGTCTGTGTGGAGTCTGCATGTTCTCCCTGGGATTGCGTGGATTTTCTCCGGGTTTGCTCCCACATCCCAAAGATGTGTGGGTTTACAGGTTAATTGGACTCTGTAAATTGGTCCAATTGTGTAGGGAGTGAATGCAAAAATGAGATAACATAGAACTAGTGTGAACGGATCGGTGGCGGGTGGTCAGCATGGATTAGTGGGCCATAAGTTCACAAGTTCCTTGTTTATTGCAGCAGAGTTAGGCCATTCGGCCCATCATTCCGCCATTTAATCATTGCTGATCTATCTTTCCCTCTCAACTCTATTCTCCTGCCTTCTCCCCATAAAACACCTGACACCCGCACTAATCAAGAAGGCCTGTTTCCATGCTGTATCAATCAATCAATCAATTCAATGCCAGCTGCTTACAAATCCTTCCATGACCAGCAAGGGGAAAGTAAAATTGTCACATTTCATAAAGATATCTCACAGACCGAACAAAACAGTTGGAGGAATGTTGAATAAATGAACCTGTCACACTGTCGGGGTGTCACTACGCACTTTGTGGCCAAAGAGGTTCTGTGCCCTTATAGGCAGAGTGTTGATGAAGAGATAATCTTTATGTTAGGCAAGGGAGAAATCCCAGTCATAATATCGAGGCAAGTCTCCCCCTTTTTAAGTGGTACCTTGAGATCTTAGATCCACTCGAGACAGCACTCAGATACCTGTGTAATGGCTCTAAAAACCAGCAATATTGCATGTCAGCCTGCATTAGATGCTTACGTTTCAACAATGGGGTCTTAGCTCACAGCTTTCTGGCTCAGAGGCTCAACAGCATTACCACTGTAGCCAGAGAGAATAAGTTGTGAATGATGGGCCTGGCACAGATGCCACGCAGTGTGCCCGTCAGCTGAACATTGACGCACCATCTGTCCTTCGCGGTAAGGTTCTTCCGGGACACCTTCGGCCACAAGTCCATCAGGCAGTGGTCAGCACGGAACATCCTGCAGGACAAGGACTCGATGGATCCAGTGGTGTGATTCACTGAGCAGATTGTCCAGTTTCTCTGGTGAAATATCTCATCACCAGAACTCACCAATAAGCACCAAGACCTGGCTTGGTTGGCGGCGAAGGGAGCCCTCCCTGTTAGATTCTTCCTGCACCATCAGAACCTCACTACCAGCGCACGCTGCCCATGGGACGGCTGCTATGGAGAGGACACGGTTGCCCACCTCTTCACAGAGTGTGGATTTGTGAAGAGAGTCTGGAGAATGATGCGAGGGTCCTTGTCACGGTTTATCCCGAACAGCACAGAACAGACGACTCTCTGATTCACGAGTTGTTCCCAGGAACACATTTGGACATGGATGTCGAGTGCTGCTGGAAGATCATCATCTCGGTGAAAAACTCTCTTTGTTCTGCCAGAATCTTTGCCTCGCAACAGAGCAAGATGTCCATAAGCGAAAGTTGCCGACTTGCCCATTCCAGACTGCAGGAGTACGTGATAATGGACGCACTGAAGCTCGGTGCAGCCAACACCAATGCTCTGTGGGAGAGGACCACAGTCTTGTATCCTGCTGCTGCTGGGCATTAGGGGACAGAGTGTGGTGAGGAAATCCCTCACACAAGGGAAGGGATATCACCCAACGGGGGCACAAGGGTATTTAATTTAAAGGCAGGTGCAAACACTACTATAACATTGTTGAATCTACAGAGAATATATGAAAAGATTTTGCAGAGTTTGTATTTCATATGTATTTTTAACGCTGAATAAAGTATATTTTCCAAATATCAGAACAATCTAATTCCAAAAGGACACAAGGTGCTGGAGCAACTCAGCGGGTCAGGACACCACCCTGGGGAACATGGGTCGGTGACAATTCAGGTCTGGACCATTCACCCAGGTCTCTGGCGCTGTAAGGCAACAATTCTACCACTGCACCTGTGTTATTGATCAGCACGATGAGCGTTTGATGGCTCTGGGCACTTGTACACGCTGGAGCTTGGAAGGATGAAGGGGGGGACCTCATTGAATCCAGTTTCCTTCATTTGCCGGTCATCAAAATGCTGACTTCTCTCAAGGTAAAGCTTAAATAGAATAAATATGATATCTAAGAGAGGTGCGGCTGAGACAAGTGATGGGAGTAGATTTCTGTTCTTTACTTCCTTCTGGCAAAGGCGTGAAGTGCCGACTGTGGTGTTGCAGGGAACTGGAGAATGTTGGATGCTGGAGAGAGCCAACAGTGACAGATGCTTGAAAACAAAAGCCGAGTGTGCAACTGCTGCTAATATTGCAACGGGAGAGACTTGGGAGACATGAGAGAGGTGGTGGCTGGTGCCAACTAGGATGCCACTAAAAAGTTGCAATGAATGAGACACACTTTGGCAGCGAGCCTGTTGCACAGCCTCAAGCTGGAGGGAGACGGTGTTGGCCCATTAATAAATAAACATAAAGCATTAAACATTTTAATTGGGGTGAGGTGAGCGAAAGCAAGAGCCTCACAGTGGCAGAGGCCACTTTGTTTATTTGTGAACGTTTTACATGATCTACAGGCCTGAAAACCACAGATGATATAGTGGTTGGCCTCCGTTTGAAATATTTGAAACCATCTAATGTTATAATTTCGGCAAGTGTGGGTGGAAGTACCTGAGGTGCAGCAGGATCCACTTAATACATTTACATTAAGTTGACAATGATAGCGACAGTGTGTGGAGGAAACCAGGCAGAGAAATGTGGTGGGAACATTTTGCATTACTAGTAAGTAGTTTATCAGTGGCAGAAAATTCTCAACCTTCCTTTCAGCTTCAAACAATTCCCTAAATATCTACCACTATTTTAGACTTTAGACGTTTGACTTTAAAAATACAGCATAGAAACGGACTCTTCGATCCACCGAGTCCGCACTGACCAACGATCACTCCGTACACTAGCAATATCCTAAACACTAGGGACAATTTAAAATTTACAAAAGCCAATTAACTTACAAACCTGTACGTCTTTGGAATGTGGGAGGAAACTGGAGAAACCTCACATGGTCACA
Source organism: Leucoraja erinaceus (assembly GCF_028641065.1). Lineage (NCBI taxonomy): Eukaryota > Metazoa > Chordata > Chondrichthyes > Rajiformes > Rajidae > Leucoraja > Leucoraja erinaceus. Next base: position 9,415,174 of record NC_073401.1, on the reverse strand, counting down.
GGGAGAACGTACAAACTCCATACAGACAGCACCCTTATGCCCCTGTCCCACTTAGGAAACCTGAACGGAAACCTCTGGAGACTTTGCGCCCCACCCAAGATTTCCGTGCGGTTCACAGAGGTTGCAGGTGGTTGCCGGAGGTTGCAGGTAATGGAAGCAGGTAAGGAGACTGACAAAAACCTCCGGCAACCGCACGGAAACCTTGGGTGGGGCGCAAAGTCTCCAGAGGTTTCCGTTCAGGTTTCCTAAGTGGGACAGGGGCTTTAGTCAGGATTGAACCCGGGACTCTGGTGCTGTAAGGCAGCAACTCTACCGCTGCGCCACTGTATTGATCAATACGATGAGCGTTTGATGGCTCTGAGCCTGTACTCATTGGAGCTTACAAGGATGAAGAGTTCCTCATTGAAACTTACAGGATAGTGAAAGGCTTGAATAGACTGGATGTGGAGAGAGGATGTTTCCACTAGTGGGAGAGTCTAGGACCAAACAGCACGATATTAGAATAAATATTGGACATACCTTTAAAAAGTTGTGGAAGAATTTCTTTAGACAGAGGGTGGTGAATCTGTGGAATTTGCTACCAAAGGCGGTGGTGGAGGTCAAGTCATTAGGTATTTTTATAGCGATTGACAGGTTCTTGATTAATGACGAGAGTCGCGCCGCAAACAGCACGATATTAGAATAAATATTGGACATACCTTTAAAAATGTGTGGAAGAATTTCTTTAGACAGAGGGTGGTGAATCTGTGGAATTTGCTACCAAAGGCGGTGGTGGAGGTCAAGTCATTAGGTATTTTTATAGCGATTGACAGGTTCTTGATTAATATGGTTCACAAAGGTTATGGGGAGGGCAGGAGAATGGGGTTGAGAGGGAAAGATAGATTAGCCATGGTTGAATGGCAGAGTAGACTCGATAGGTCGAATGCCCTAATTCTGCTCCTATGACATGAACATGAATTTAGTTATTAAAACACCACTTAGTGTAGATACTTCTCTCTGTCGTTTCTTGGTCCGAGATCAACATAGTGAAACAGTGGCTTGTTAATATCTTACATACAAGTTGCCAGAGTCTCCCCACAGATGAAATGTATATTTGAAGCATATGGGGGAGAAAATATTTGTTGTTCTGCAATGCTTCTGTTCAGTAGGTGGGGGGAGCAGGGGTACAAACAGAGACAATTAAAGTTACCTGTAGTTGCACAATCCACCTGATATATAATCTATTGAAATCGATCATTCTGATTAAACATGCAAGCAAATGTAGACACATGGAACTGCACATGCTGCTTTATGAAAAAAGACACAAGGTGCTGGTTTAACTCAGCAGGTCAGGCAGCATCCCTGGAGAACGCAAGCCAATGCAATTTTGTCACTGTACTTACTTACCGCAAATCACATCTTAAATAATTTCACCGCCATGATGATTATATAGTCCACGACAAGATGGCGGAAACCAAATGGAGACACAAGGAACTGCAGATGCGGTAATCTTGAGCAAAACGCAAAGTGCTGGAGGAACACAGCAGGTCAGGCAGCGTCTGTGGAGGGAATAGACAGGTGACGTTTTGGGTGGGGACCTTTCTTCACATGGGAGCAGCACCTTGCTTACCCTTTTGCTTTGAATGCCAGGCTGTATATAAAGCAGGAAGGGTAGACACTCAGAACCTTTTTTCCAGGGTGGAAATATAAAAAATTAAAGGATAGAGATTTAAAGTGAGAGGTATTAGAACCATGTATCACCATCCCGAATAGACCAGACTTGTTGGTTAATCCCGTAACAGGGATAGCCACCCATGTCATAACTATTTGAATTTATTAATTCGTAGAGTTTTAAAAATACCTCTACTACAGCTGGGACTGACGGACCGAACAATGAATATGATTTCGGCGGCCCAAAGACAGTCCACCAAAAAACAGTATCTGGTCAATATCAGGAAGTGGGAGATGTATTGTAACAAAAACAGCATCACCTACAAAGATATGAACATCCCGTCTGTTCTGGAATACCTGGCAGGCCTCCATTATGATGAGGGCCTCAGTTATAGTGCCATCAACTCTGCCAGAAGTGCCTTATCGGCTTATCTATGGCAAGGACCAGAGCGTCACTCTGTTGGAACTCACCCACTGGTAACAAAACTTATGAGGGGAATTTTAATACCAATCCCCCAAGAACCAGGTACTCCCAAATATGGGATGTGAGTATTGTCCTGAAGATGCTCAGGAATTGGTCTCCAGCAACAGCTCTGTCCCTACATAGACTGACATTAAAAACAGCCATGCTTATGGCATTGGTCATGGCACAAAGGGTACAGTCATTACATAAATTAAGACTGGACAACGTGACTTCTTCATCTGAAAACATCACGTTTCATATTTATGAGTTAGTGAAACAGAACAGACAGGGATCAGCGGGCCTCAATATCAAATTTAGGTCTTACCTAACAGGTGATCGTCTCTGTATAGTAAAACATTTGTCGTTATATATGGAGAAAACGAAATTCATCAGAGGCAATGATAAGGCACTTTTAGTCAGCTATAAGCAACCACACAGAAAAGTGTCGGTCCAGACCATCTCAAGATGGCTGAAACAGGTTCTAACACAGGCTGGGGTGGATACTAATATTTTAAATCTCATTCCACCAGGGCTGCAGCTACATCGGCAGCAATGCAGTTGGATGTACCAATGGACCAAATCCTCAAGGCAGCAGGATGGTCAGGGGAAAAACACTCCAACTATTTTATCATAAACCAGTCATTAAACCTGGAACATTTGCAGAAACAATTTAAGTTCTGTAATTTAATTACCCCATAAATAGGGGCTATAATTTGTGTTAATCAATTCATGGATTTCAATGTCGGATTCATGTCTAAATTATGTTGACACAATTCCTCCTAAAGTCATCAAGGCAGATGTGATGCATGGACTCGTTTCCACGGCATGAAATCACAGAGCTTTAAAATCTTCACGTAGTCACTCACGTGACTCCGAAGTAAAATAGTAAGATTAAACGAGAACTTACCAGTTTGAAGTTTGATCGTTATTTTATGAGGAGTAACGTTGAGGGATTACGTGCCCTCCGCTCCCACCCTTGATCATATACTCAACTGGTATCTCTTCTCTAATCTTACTATGTTTAGTCATTACAGTTATCTGTGATTTCACACCGCTGCTTTGAAGAATGACACGCATGCGTCCTGGCGGGGTTCTTCACGTAATCCCTCAACGTTACTCCTCATAAAATAACGATCAAACTTCAAACTGGTAAGTTCTCGTTTAATCTCACTATTCTTCCTCACTGCAGGAGTAATACTGGAGGATTAGATTACTAACATACGGTTGTTTAAAAGGGGAGCATGGGAGAGCCCAAGTAATTACAGGCCAGTTGGCTTAAACTGTGGAGGACAAATTATTGGAATAGATTCAAAATGCTGGAGGAACACAGCAGGTCAGGCAGCGTCTGTGGAGGGAATAGATAGGTGACGTTTTGGGTGGGGACCTTTCTTCACATGGGAGCAGCACCTTGCTTACCCTTTTGCTTTGAATGCCAGGCTGTATATAAAGCAGGAAGGGTAGACACTCAGAACCTTTTTTCCAGGGTGGAAATATAAAAAAATTAAAGGATAGAGATTTAAAGTGAGAGGCGTGACATTTAAAAGAGATAGGTTTTTTTTTACATAGAGAGTGGTGGGTGCCTGGATCACACTGTCAAAGATGGTAGTGGAGGCATATACGATAGTGGCATTTAACAGGCTTGTCGACAGGCACATAGATATGCAAGGATATGGATCACGTGCAGGCAAAGATGCTTAGGTTATCTTGGCATCAAGTTCGGCACAGACATTGTGCGCTGAAGGGCCTGTTCCTGTGTTGTGCTGTTCTATGTTCTACATTCTGATTGGAAATACTGACGAAGCTAGCAAATCAAGGTGGCCTGGCCTTTTAAGTTTCTGAAAGCAAAATATTGTACTTTTGACATATTTAAAACTCCCTACACCAAAGTGAACATGTGCATGAAATGGCCAGCAATAGGACAGTTAGGAGGAGTAGGCAACAGTCAATAGTGTTTATAGTTTTATGCAGCAACACACCAATGAACATTGTACTCTGTACACACCACAATAAACAAACAAGTCCCATAGGGGTAGGAAGAAACTGCAGATGCTGGTTTAAACAAAAAGCTGAAGTAACTCAGCGGGACAGGCAGCATCTCTGGAGAGAAGGAAAAACACACACACACACACAAAAACACACACACACACACACACACACACACACACACACACACACACACACACACACACACACACACACACACACACACACACACACACACACACACACACACACATGATTTTTGCAGTCTTCTTTGTTCCTGGGCATTCGAGTTGCCGAACCAGGCCATGCTGCGACCAGTCAATATGTAAACCCAGTTAACCCAGTCAGGATAACAAGGATAAAGCAGTTTCCCCAGTTGGCTAACTGTACTTTGCAATACCCATATTCAGCATTTTCTGACTTTCCCCCCCCAAACTACTTACATCAAGGATTAATTCACTAAAAATTTAGGACAAATCTTCACGTGAGTATTCCTTGAGCAGCAGCTTGTCTCTAACAGCTTTTTTCACGACACAGCTTTTGTAAACAAGATTGTGCATCTCTCTCCAGCAGTACAGGAACGTATTTGATGCTTCAAAGCTTTCCACGCCGGAGTTTTTTGGCAAGCATGTTAGTTTTAGCTTTATCTTTCAACAGGCATCTGGCTGGAGGGATTTTCTGAACCATCTAATTCATCAAATTCAGCCACGTTACGTTCACAGGTTACTTCCACACACTGTTCCTCTTGTTCACACCTCAGTGAGACTAAACATAGACTGGGCGATCGTTTCGCTGAACACCTTCACTCAGTCCGTCTGGACCTACCTGATCTCCCGGTTGCTAAACACTTTAATTCTCCTTCCCATTCCCACACAGACCTTTGTGTCCCAGGTCTCCTCCATTGTCAGTGAGGCTAAATGTAAATTGGAGGAACAGCATCTCATATTTTGTTTCGGCTGCATGCAGCCCAGTGATACGAATATTGATTTCTCTAATTTCAAGTAACCCCTGCATTCCCTCTCTCTCCATCCCTCCCCACCCAAGTCACACCAGCTTCTCATTGTCACCCAACAAACAGCTAACAATGGCCTGTTTCCTTTATCATCGTTACTTTTTTGCACATCTTCATCTTTCATTCATTGTCGTTTAACTCACTACATCATCGTCTATATCGCTTGTTTCCCTTATCCCTAACTAGCCTGAAGAAGGATCTCGACCCAAAATGTCACCCATTCCTTCTCTCCAGAGATGCTGCCGGTCCCGCTTAGTTACTCCAGCATTTTGTGTCTACCTTCGAGTTAAACCAGCACCTGCAGTTCTTTCCTACCTAATTTAATAGTGGTTCAAAACCCAAATTGCAGATGCTAGAATAATGAGATACACACAAGTGCCGGAGAAACTCAGCGTGTCAAGCAGCATCTGTGGAGGAAAAGGAGAGGCAATGTTTCATGTTTGGATCCTACTTGTCTGAAAAGTAGCCTCTCCGTTTTTCTCCATAGATGCTGCCTGACCTTCTGAGTTACTCCTGAAGTTTTGGTTTTGCTCAAGGTTTCTGCATCGGCAGTTCCTTGTGTCTCAATAATGGGTTCCATTTTATTAAAAATACAGCTATTACTAGACCAAGTGCAGACCCGTTGGGTCTGTTCCCCCAACGTGCGGTTGTGAGGGGGGAGGCGGCATGCAGCGTCACACACACTAACTACCCCCCCCTCCCCCGCACTCACGCTAATTACCCCCCTTGTTATTTATATTAATATTATTAATTTGCTCCTTTTAGCCCATAACCACCCTATCTACTGACGCATAGCCCCTAACTTGCAGTCGCATCTAGAGAGGGGGAGGGGGTGAGGGTAGAGAGTGAGGGCAGAGAGAGAAGGGGCAGAGACACAGAGAGAGTCAGAGACAGAGAGAGAGAGGCAAGAGGGAGAGGGGGGTGGAGGGGAGGAGAAGAGAGAGGGTGGTTGAGGGGGGAAAGGTGGGGGAGGAGGGGGGAGAGAGGGAGGGGAGGAGAGAGAGGGGAGGGGGAGAGAGTGGGGGTGAGAGTGAGGGGGAGAGAGAGGGGGTGCTGAGAGGGGGTGAGGGGAGGGGGGAGAGGTGGGGACCAGGGAGGGGAAGGGAGGGGGGAGGGTGGAGGGAAGAGGGTAGGGGTGTGGAGGGGAAGGGGGTTAGGGGAGGGAGGGGATGGAGGGGAGGAGGGGGAGAGAGAAAGAGAAAGAAAGGGGGGGGGGGAGAGAGGGGGGTAGGAGAGAGGGGGAGCGGGGGGAGAGGGGGGGGAAGAGAGGGGGAGAGAGAGGGGGTGCTGAGTGAGGGAGAGAGAGAGGGGGTGGGAGTGAGAGGGGGGAGTGAGGGAAGGGGGGAGAGGTGGGGAGCAGGGAGGAGGGGGAGGGTGGGGGGAAAGGGGTAGGGGGCTGTGGATGGGGGGGGGCATTAGGGGGAGGGAGGGGGGGGGGAGGAGAGGAGGGGGGGGGGAAGAAGGGGGGGAGGGAATGGGGGGGGGAGAGGGGGAGGAGGGGGGGGGGGGAGGGGGGGGGAGGGAGGGAGAGGGGGGGGGGGGGGGGGTGGGGGGGGGGGGGGGGGGAGGAGGGGGGGGGGGAGGGGGGGGGGGGGGGGGGGGAGAGGTGGGGGGGGAGAGGAGGAGAGGGGTGGGGTGGGGGAGGAGAGAGAGAATGCCTTTTAACCAACCCAAACCCCCCAAACAACTATTTGCAGGCAGTGCCTTTTTACTTCAAACCAACCATATTTTCATTTTCAGACCACATTAAGGGCACTCACAGTTGAGTAGACATATGTTCAGTGTTATTCAGAGCTCCGAGAGACGTGACCTCCATCTTGCAGAGACTGAGTGAGGCACACCACTTCCTGGTTTTATAGTCCCTCCCCCTCCCTCCAGCAGGAGCAGCAGAGAGAATGGTGATTTAAAAAAATATATTAATATCTCTCTGATTTTTCATCGATGGGAAAAATCATCTGGTCCAGGAAGGCAGACGTGGGCTCTGAGCGAGGTGGCCAAAAATGACGGCCGTAGGTGGCGGCGTTCTCTCGGAAATCGCAGCACAGTGGGCCAAAAGCGGTAAAGATCAGATTTTTAGTAATATAGATACTGTGCCATGGCAGAGAATTGCAGCTATGATTAAGCCATGATTAACAAACGAGGCGACAATCAACTGATTATAATAAGTGCAGAAAATGGTGGCAATATTCAGCAGGTCAGCCTGCATATGTGCAAAGTGAAAGCAGGTTAAGATTCAGATTCAATTTTAATTGTCATTGTCAGTGTACAGTACAGAGACAACGAAATGCATTTAGCATCTCCCTGGAAGAGCGACATAGCACATGATTTGAATAAATAATAATAAGTGGGGGGGGGGGGGGGGGGGGGGGCTGGTGATTGGCAGTCACCGAGGTACGTTGTTGAGTACAGTGACAGCCGCCAGGAAGAAGCTGTTCCTCGACCTACTGGTTCGGCAACGGAGAGACCTGTAGCGCCTCCCGGATGGTAGGAGGGTAAACAGTCCATGGTTGGGGTGAGAGCAGTCCTTGGCGATGCTGAGCGCCCTCCGCAGACAACGCTTGCTTTGGACAGACTCAATGGAGGGGAGCGAGGAACCGGTGATGCGTTGGGGCAATTTTCACCACCCTCTGCAATGCCTTCTGCTCGGAGACAGAGCAGTTGCCATACCATACTGTGATGCAGTTGGTAAGGATGCTCTCGATGGTGCAGCGGTAGAAGTTCACCAGGATCTGAGGAGACAGATGGACCTTCTTCAGTCTCCTCAGGAAGAAGAGACGCTGATGAGCCTTCTTGATCAGAGTAGAGGTATTGTGGGTCCAAGAGAGGTCATCGGAGATGTTGACTCCCAGGAACCTGAAGCTAGAAACACGTTCCACCTCCGTCCCGTTAATGTGGATGGGGGTGTGCGTGCCGCCTCTGGACTTCCTGAAGTCTACAATGATCTCCTTGGTCTTCTTGGAGTTAAGGGCCAGGTTGTTGTCAGCGCACCATGTTGCTAAGTGCTGGACCTCCTCCCTGTAGGCCAACTCATCGTTGTTGCTGATGAGGCCAATCACCATTGTATCATCTGCATACTTGATGATGGTGTTAGTACCATGTACAGGTGTGCAGTCATGAGCTTAATGTTTCAGGTCAGAAACCTTTCATCAGAACTAAACTGATTATCCTCCCTTGTCTCAACACATGTAACATGAACATTTAGCAATTCGAAGGTCTATGGTATCAACATTATCACAAAAAATGCTCCTTATATTGTTTTTAAAATGTCTGCTATGAACATTTTCATGGTGCTAATTACTGTTAAAACACTAAGAACTTACTGTTAAAACACTAAGAACTTAACCAAGAAAGCCAAGCTCAATGCCAAAGTAGTATCTAAATTACCTATACATACTTATGCTCTAGGACAATAACTAACTCCATATTCAGTAATTAGCTATTCAGTATCTACTTGTTAATATAACAAGTATAATTATATTTTATATTCTTGGTGTTTGTAATATTTGAGATACTTAAATATTATCCTTTATCTATTATCCTTTGTATTAGCTTTGCTCTGCATGTTTGGATTTAGCTTTGCTCTGCATGTTTGGATTAGCTTGTTTATGTTGAGATAAGACATTTGTGCAAGAAATTTGTGCTCGCCTTTGTGTGTTTTGTTTACATACATTGGGGGGGATGGCGTTTGGGTTCTGCTAGCTCAACACTTAGCGTAAATCAGTTGTGACAGTTATATGACCTTTGTGACTTTGTAACACCCCTAGTTGAGATGACTAAGAGAGATAAAGGAGGCCAAAGATAGGAAAGTCAACTTTGGGTTCTGCTAGCTCAACACTTAGCGTAAATCAATTGTGACAGTTATATGATGTTTGTAACTCTGCATCAAGCCCTAGCTAAGAGAAATAAGGGGCCCAAGAAGGGGAGGTCATGTGATTTAAATAGGAATTACAGAATGGAAAATAACTGGGAATGAGGAGAAAAGTAAATGCAAGTGATTGGTTATTGCTAGTTTGCAAGTGATTGGTTATGAATAAGGGAATGTCTGCAAGTGATTGGGTATGGCAATGCACCAGGGGTGGGACATACAGAGTTATACTTGCTATAAAAAGGGGCAGCTCTTTGTTGGGAGTGAACTCTCAAGTCATTTACTCTTTGAGTGTTCCAGCCTCGATTGGCAAATAAAGGTTTGAACTTCTTGAAGAATTCTCCACGTCGCCTGAGCTAATTTTGAGTATCAGCAACCACAACATTAACAAACAGACAAGCTAAATGTTTAGCCAAGAAACCCAATCTCAATGCCACATGAAAATCTAAAATGCTTTTACACAGTTAAACTATGGTACAACAACAGCGTGAGTATCATTGAGGTTATCAAGTGGGCACCTCCCTTCACTGGTGTTTCATTGAGTTGGGCCCATGACACCTCGGGAAGGCTCAACGGTTAGTTCTGGTGTTTCAGAACAACTCCGTCAATCCTTCTCCAGGTCACGACCCAAAACGTCACCCATTCCTTCTCTCCAGAGATGCTGCCTGTCCCACGGAGTTACTCCAGCATTTTGTGTCTATCTTTAGCTAACTATGTAAATATGTGCTAATGGAAACTACAGACGATTAATTCAACACTGAAATTAAGCCATATTGTTCGTCAAGGACGAATGCTTGGTTACCTCAGTAAATCATGTAACATGCTGGCCACTGAGTCATTAATTTAGGCAATTGCCTGAAACCAATTTCCAGTTACTCTGCATGTGTTTTCCTTCAGTCTACAGCTATCGCCCATTCATTTAACACCACGCAAGCAAACAGATCAATAAAAAAATCAAGCTGAACATAACACCAAAGTTAAAACCAATATGAAGTTTCATTGCTTGCATTATAATAAATCTAAAAGGTTATAATATAACTTCTGCAAATATTTCACGTCTTATTGCTAATGTTTAGCCTACGGGAATTTACGTGAATGATTGTGGTGCTTCCTCCGGCATTCTGATAACATGCATGCAGATGGGAACAGTTAACTTCTGCAAGCAACTCCAAAAACGTACAGGTTTGTAGGTTAATTAGCTTTGGTAAAAGAATTGTAAATTGTCCCTCGTGTGTAAGATAGTGCTAGTGTACATGGTGATCGCTTGTCGATGCCGACTCGGTGGGCCAAAGGACCCGTTTCCGCATTTTATCTTGAAAGTCTAAAGTCTAACGTCAGAAGAAATTACAGATAAACTGATTTTTCTGTTGAACTACAGAGGTGCAATGAACAAGATGATGTGTGACCTACTAGCCATTTTAATAATTTGACATACAAGTTATCGAAATAGCAGAATTAAAGGATTGCATACCATTGCAAGGCTGGGTGAGATAGAGATAGCATGGAAACAGGCCCTTTGGTCCAGAGACATGGAAACTGGCCCTTCAATCTACTGTCCATGCTGACCATCAACCATTTACACTAATGCTACACTAATCTAATCCAATGTTATTCTCTCCATATTATTATCCATTCCCCCAGACCTAGGTAGAAAGGGCAGCAAAATTAACACCGGCAAATGTTCTACTCGTATTCTCATGTTCCATCTCTTGTTCCAGCTCTCAGAAGAATTCTATCAATTCAATTTTCCGCTTGGTTCCCAGTAACCTATTCTCTCAGGCATGCCTGGTAATTCTCCTCCACATTTTCCAACCACCCACCTATGCAAATGTACTGTACAGTAGATAGCCCGAGCCCCAACCCCTCCACCGACCACCACTCCATTGTCAATACATTTACTCCATGTCCACCAACATACAACCCTTGGGCTAACAATCCACCCACCATCTCTTGATCTGCTAACCAGTGATCTACTAGCTCCAGGTACCAATTCCTCGCGACCCCAGGCCCTGCTTGAATATCCAATTCATTAGCCACGAGGAAGAATTGGCCATTATTCCAGTCCCTAGAATTCTGCTTCCACCTAAGTTTTGGGTAGAGTCGTAGAGCCAGACATTGTAGAAGCAGGCCCTTCGGCCCAACTCATCCAATCTGACCAAAATGCCCCCTTCTAAGCTTGTCCCATTTGCCTGTGTTGACCCATATTCCTCTAAACCTTTCCTATCCTTGTGCCTGTCCAAGTACCTTTTCAATGGTCCTACAGTACCTCAACCACCTCTTCTGGAAGCTTGTTCCATCTCCCCTCCACCCTCACTGTGAACTGGTGAGTTAACCCACCAGTACAATTTTGGGATGTGGGAGGAAATCAGAGCATTGTGATTAAAACCCCACGTGTAAAGTCCACGTGGACAGCACTCAAGGTCAGGATGAGACCCAGGGCTCTGGATTTGTGAGACACTGACCATTGTGCAGCAGGAAGTGGAGCCACACTGGGTTTGATGAGGAGAGCTATTGCTGCAATCTTACTGTGGGGAATTAGGTGTTAATCCAAAAGTAGTAGCAGTATAATCTGTTGGCTGGCAGAAAGGAAATTAATTGTGGACCTGTTCAGTGGCCAGACATTTGTAAAGCTCCGTTAACATCCCCAATTTGCAGCCGATTAAATATATCAAAGTTGTCGTCTCAATGTGGAAAAAGCAGCCACTAGTTTGTGGACAGTAAACTCCCAGAGAGCATTCTGATAAATTATCCTTTCACATTGGCCTTCATCAGTCAGAGTATTGAGTATAGAAGTTGAAAGGTCATGTTGCAGTTGTATAAGACGTTGGTGAGACCGCATTTAGAGTATTGTGTTCAGTTCTGGGCACCATGTTATAGGAAAGATATTGCCAAGCTTGCAAGGATTCAGAGGAGATTTACGAGGATTTTGCCAGGACTAGAGGGCGGGAGCTAAATGGAGAGGTTGAGTAGGCTGGGTCTCTATTCCTTGGAGCTCAGGAGTTTGAGGGGTGATCTTATACAGGTGTATAAAATCATGAGAGGAATACTGTAGATTGGATGGATGGACAGAAACTCTTGCCCAGAGTTGGGGAATCAAGGACCAGACGACAGGCTCAAGATGAAGCGGTAAAGATTTAATAGGAATCTGAGGGGTAACCTATTCACACAAAGGGTGGTGGGTGTATAGAACAAGCTGCCAGTGGAGAGGTAGTTGAGGCTGGGGCTATCCCAACGTTTAAGAATCAGTTATTTTCTTAACTAAGCTCAATTACGCGATGAACCATAAGAAAAACTAAGACTGAAAATTGGAAATTATTCAACATGGGTCTTCCGAAAAGCTGTCACCACTGTTTATGCATCGTGTCAAATTCTGCAGGTTTAAAATGATGACTTGTCTGTGCCCGATAGACTGTTACCTTGCATTTACCTCGTATTAAGGTGTTAACCTATTATCGACTAGTATATATTTATCTCTGCATTATTGCATTTATGGGCACGTTAAGCGGCAGCAAGCAAGGTTATTGTTCCATTGCCAGCATTTATGACAGTTAAACACTTTTGACACTTTTGACTGCAGTGAAGTTCTAATATCTAGGTTCGGAATAGCACAAGGCTGCGGCCTCACAGGGGAGGGTAAGATTAAAATGGAAACTACCCATGATAAGAATGCGTAAACCATGAAGTGCTGGAGTAACTCAGCGAGTCAGGCAGCATCTGTGGAAGGTATGGAGAGGTGACGTTTTGGGATGGGACCCTTCTTCACACAAGAATACAATCAGTCTGTCATTCTGGCACAAATTTCTGACCAGTTGCTATGACTCGATTAAAAGACCTTGCGACCTTCAAGATATATTCCAGATTTTATGAGCTGTTTATAACCAAAACACAAGCCAATGCTTGTTGGCTGGTAAAACGGAAAAAAATCTTAGTTCAGTTTTCATCCAAGTTGTGTGTATGTAAATAACTCATTCTAAGCTTCCCCCAGTCTAGTTTCAGTCAATAAAATACTGAGTCAAGCACTTGCGCATCTAAACTTTATTTTGGAAAAACACAACAACAGTTCCCCTCTACTATACCTAACCACCGCGGGTTCGATCCTTGCATCAGCTTGGCCGAGCCCTTCTAGCCTCGTGCAAGCAGAGACATTCTAAAAGGTCAATCCCTCCAGAAGATGACACAGGATACACCTTTTAATTCATAAAATGTTAATAATAAATAATTGACAGCTCCCGAACCCAATAATACAATCTTGAATACATTTTATTTGAAAGAAAGTTCTAGAAGGAAGCAAACAAGAATAAACATTGAAACATGTGCCCTGGGATTCAAACAGTTTCTCCAAGGCTCAACTGTTCGACCAATCATCAACTAACAGGATGACCATCTCGCAACATTATTTATACCATTTACAATGCCCTTGCAGCGATCCAGTCGAAATGATGCATTTAGGGTTTGTTTGCAAAACTGCTATACATTTTATCAATTTAGGAGAAACAAGGAGAACACCTGGACTGCTCACCATCCTGCATACCAGTGTGAGCCCAGACTGGCTGGCACCATCCAAAGCCTGTACATTTCAGCTGACAAGGGTTAAGCAATTCTGACAAGTGCAGGGATCCTCCATTTTATGGTGTCTTTAATTTGGCCAGTATTAAAATGTACTTCAAAGCGACCTGTCTGTCTTATTCTTTTAATGGTGGTTAATTCATTCTCTTTCATGGGTGTCCTTCATGATGAAATTTGTGATCTTGTCACTGTTAAATGTGGGTGACTGTAATGTTGTTTTGTGTTTTATTATTCAATCATAGAAAAACAAGGCTGCATTGAAGGTGTTCTGCCTTACAGCACATACAGAGCCAGAGACCTGGGTTTGATCCTGATTACGGGTGCTGTCTCTGCGGAGTATGTACGTTCTCCCCGTGACCGCGTGGGTTTTCTCCAAGATCTTCGGTTTCCTCCCACACTCCAAAGACGTACAGGTATGCAGGTAAACTGGCTTGGTAAATGTTTTTTTTTAAATTGCCCCTCGTATGTGTAGGATATGCGGGGGTCACTGGTCGGCACGGACTTGGTGGGTCAAAGGGCCTGTTTCCACACTGTATCTGTAATCTAAACTAAACTAAACTAATCATACTGGGATGCCTCTAAAGTTGACCTATATATATTTAATCTGTAAAAATGTCATTCAGTTTGTTACATCTTGTATTTAAGTAATTCATTGCCGATTTTTTTGGGAGCGTAATTTGGTTAAAATAATGAACAAATGTGCTTTGAATACAAACATTACTACAATGGAATTAACTTCTCATTAACATTCATGTCATCCCACTTTCTTTCCAGGGGTTTATCATCATTTCATTATGATCTGATCTTATATGAATTCTGACAATATTAAATTCAAACAATCTGATTATTGTGAAGATGGTTTATTGACTGCCTATTTTCAACAAAATTAAAAGTTCAAATGAATGCATTTTTGTTTCCATTATTTGTTATTGATTACTGAAGGCTTCTTCAGACTAAAGAAAGTCATGACTAGCAATAAGGCAAAATCCTTATGAATACTTATATATGTATATTATACTAGACTGTGGGACCCGTTGGGTCCCTGTCATACAGGAGGCTTGGTCGTCCAACGTAATATTCCACCACTCACCCATAGCCCCCAACTGCACAGGCGTAGCTCATTTCCCCTCATTCCTAGCACTCTCTCCCATTCCTCTTCACCTCCCTCATCCCCTCCCCAATCCCTCCCTCACCTCTCCCTTCCTCTCCTTTCCCCTACCCTCAGTCACTCCCTCCCTCCCTCCATAACTCCCAACCCCTCTCTTATCCTTCTATCCCCCCCACCTCCCCACTTCTCATCTCCCCCACTCCTCACCTCCCCCTATCCCCCCACTATCCCTCCCCCACTGCCCTCCTCTCCCTCTATTCCCCCTCCTCCCCCACTCTCCCTCCTCACCTCCTTCCTCTTCTTTTCCCCCTCCTCCTACCCTCTCCCAATCCCCGCCTCACCTCTCCTTTCCCCTACCCTCAGTCACTCCCTCCCTCCATAACTCCTCTCCCCTCCCTACTCCTCTCCTAACACCCTATCGCCTCTCCTCCCCCACACACCCACTCCAGGATGTTGAGTTTGCCGCTCCTCTCCCTTCTTGCAGGCCCCAGAGGAGCATCAGCCATCAGCGCCCTCAGAGCCGGGCCTCAAGTCGGCCTGGAGAGAAGGCAGGAGTTAAGTAATGGGTGAAGTTTCGGGTCGAGACCCTTCTTCAGACCCGACCCAAAACGTCACCCATTCCGTCTCTCCAGTGATACTGCCTGTTCCGCTGAGTTACTCCAGCATTTCAAGTCTATCTTTGGTTTAAACCAGCATGTGCAGTTCATTCATACACATATTGAAGACAGTAGTTGGGATGTCATGTTACAGCTGTTCAAGACATTGGTAAAGACACATTTCGAGTACTATGTATAGAACTGGTCTCCCTGATATGGGAACAATATCATTAAACTTGAAAGGGTACAAAAAAATGTACGTGAATGTCTGGAACGTTTGGGAAATAAGGAGAGGTTGAATAGACAGGGTTTTTTCCCCCTTAGAGCATAGGAGACTGAGGGATGATGTTATGGAGGTATATAAAATCATTAGTCATAGATAAGGTGAATAACTACACCCTTAGTGAGGATAAATCTTAAATTAGAGAACATAGGCTTAAGATGAGAGGAGAAAGATTATAAAGGGAACTGAGGGGCTGCTTTTTCACACAAGGGTTGCGCATATATGGAACAAGCTTGCAAGGGAGTGTTTAAGGTGTTACAATTATGACATTGAAAAGACATTTAAAAGATAGGAAAGGTCTGGAGTGATATGGACCAGGCACAGGCTGGTGGGACCCTAGCTCAATTAGGCGACTTGGTCAGCATGGACGTTATACCAAAGTGCCCGTTTCCATGTTGCATAGTTCAATGGCTATGATTCTAACTGCAGGACACATATATTCCAATTAACTACAATGAACAAAGTAGAGATTTAGTTCAATACAGAAAGGGTTTGTTTTGAGTGGATCAGTTATAGTAATTGATCTTTATGGAACTCATCTCTTAGATCAGTGCTTCTTAAACTGGTGAATGGTTCACCGAAGGGCGAATGAAATTATTTTGGGGAGAATGAAACTAGAGGGATGAATGAAGGGTGAATGACTTCATTTGTTCAGATATTTATATACTTTTTTCTATACCTAAAAAAGGCATTGCCATTAAAGTGGTTAGTAAGCTCTTATTGATTTTAATGGCAGTGGAGCTGGAACTTTGATTTTTTTTTTTCTCTCGACCTATGGTTGTCTATTTTCAAAGTAGCAGGATATTTCGCAAATTTACCGTGATATAACTTTTCCGGGAAAACCAGACGAGCTAGTGCGATCATAAATTTATAAATGGCAACACTGGAGAATCGCCGTAGGCAACTATTGAACTGTAACTTTACTTTGTGTTGCCAATTTACATACTCCATGGTTTTTTGAGCTCATTTTCCAAGAGTTAAACTGCAATAATCAATCAAAGCCTTTATTGTCATTCAACAATACATCAACAAATGCAAGTCTGAACAAAATGTTGTTGCATCTGGTTCACCGTGCAATATAAAATAACAAAAGGATAAAATAGATAAAAACATAAAATAGATAAAAAGATAAAATAGATAATAATGGCGGCACATTATATGGAATTCAAGAGTCTGATGGGTCGGGGGAAGAAGCTGTTGCAAAACCTGGCCGTTCTGCTCCTTATACTGCGATGCCTTTTGCCCGAGGGCAGCAGAATGAACAGTCCATGATGGAGATGTGTGGGGTCTTTTATAATGCTGTTGGCCTTGGACAAGCAACGTTTGCACGCAATGTCCCCGATCAAAGCCCGAAAGGGTAAGACGGGGCTGAAGCCCAGTGTTTAGACATTTAGAGATGTTTTATCATTCTAATAGAATAATTTCCCAACTCTAGTGGTAATTAAACTGATTTTTTGCTCCTAGTTCTCTTTACATATTTTTAGGATGTTCAAAAAATTGAATAAAATAAACACTTAATAAATGAGTCAACATGTTTTTTGCTCATGTGACAAAATAAATTGTGAACAAAATTATACACGAGGGAGAATAAGACAAAAATTATCAAAAAAACATAAGAAAATTTAGTCGAGGGTGAATGAAATTTTGTGATAAAGACTTAAGGATGAATGACACTGAAATAGTTTAGATGCCAATTAACCTATCCTTGGGATGGGAGAGGAAACCGGAGCACCTGGAGGAAACCCAATTATTTGCAGAGAATATGTAGAAAGAACAGAAGGAACTGTTAAAGTATGGGAGGAGAAACTGAGTTAACGTTTGAGATTTGAGATTCTTCATCACATCTGCTGAGTTTTACTGGGGTCTTCTATTTTAATTTCAGATTTCTAGCATCTGTAGTGTTTTAATTTTCAAAAGTAACTAATGCCATTTTTGTAGACAAAAAGATGTCAGTACACACAATTAATAAGCGTACATGTTATGTGGCTGGAAAACGACATTTATTAGAGGTGCTGGTACTCTGTATCTTCGCTTTAGAATACAGCGCGGAAACAGATGCTTTGGCCCACTGTGTCCACGCTGACCAGTGATCACCCCACACACTAACACTATACTACACACTAGGGACATTTTTACAATTTTTACCAAAGCCACTTAACCTACAAGCCTGTACATCTTTGGAATGTGGTTGAAACTGAAGCACCCGGAGAAAACACATGGCGTAGGTACAAACTCCATACAGACAGCGCCCGTAGTCGGAATCGAACCTGGGGCTCTGGTGCTGCAAGGCAGCAACTCTACCGCTGTGCCACTATGTTGCCCCAGTATCGGTGTGTGCTGTTACAAAAAGCATTGAAAATAACTACCAGGTGGCACATTCTACGTGGCATTTATAAAATCTCTGTTGAAATGAATAGTCTTGTGGTGCTGCACCAGCTCAAACCTGGCTTGGGATCCATAAGTAGATCCTTTCATATCAGCACTTAGTGCATCTCTGCTGAACTGTACTCAAGAGTTCACACTTGGAGTATTCTGACTGGTTCGCCAACTGGCAACTCTTCCATTTCCTCTGGGTCAGATGTAGTGGGTTTATGTTTTTCTGCGAGAATTAAACTCTAAACCACTGTGAGGAGATAACAGGAATGCAGATTTCCATACTAAACCGATAAAGGTGAACAATACAAAATCCTATGTGCAGCCGTACTGAATTAAGGAATTAGAAGTTACCAGCTTTGGAAGGGACACATTAAACACAAACAGATAATATACTGCATTCAAACTAATCTCATTGTTAGTAATTATTTGGGACCCCTCTCGACCCCATCCCATACATTCCACTCGACAGTATGTACCATTTAAACAGGAGCTCTCTTGTTTGTTTAGCCTTTAGACTGGTAATTATAGGCAAATGCATTTGATAACATAATTATTCATATATGAGGTGTGGAACTGATAATATCTTCTTGAGCTTTTAATAAAGGACTCTTTAGTCAGAGGGTGGTGAATCGGTGGAACTCATTGTCACTGAAAGCTGTGGAGGCCAAGTCAATGGATATTTTTAAGGCAGAGATAGATAGATTCTTGATTAGTACAAGTGTCAGGGGTTATGGAGAGAAGGCAGGAGAATTGAGTTCAGGGGGAGAGATAGATCAGCCATGATTGAATGGTGGAGTAGACATGATGGGCCAAATGATCTAATTCTGTTCCTATCGTTTATGAGCATGAATTTTCATGTTAATAAGGCAGAAGGCACTGCAGATGCTGGAATCTTGAGCAAACAACAAGGTGCTGGAAAACAAGCTTAGAATAAAAGGGTGTACCTTTAGAAAGGAGGGATTTCTTTAGTCAGAGGTGGTGAATCTGTGAAATTAATTGCCACAGATGGCTGTGGTGGCCAAGTCAATTATTATTTTTAAAGAGGGTTCCTGTTTAGTAAGGGCATCAAAGATTATGGGGAGAAGGCAGGATAATTGGGTAGTGAGGGAAAGATAGATCAGCCATGATTGAATGGCGGAGTAGACGCGATGGGCCGAATGGCCTAATCCTGCTCCTATGACTTATGACCTTCTGAACTTATGGAGGAATTCAGTGTGTCAGATGTATCGGTGGAGGGACGGACTAGTCAACGTTTTGGATCGTGAATGAAGAAGGTTTCCATCCTGATCAGTTCCATATTCCAGAGTTAATATACTTAAACAATGCTTATTGTTTCCTTTCATTTTCTACATCATCTCCATAACAGAACACTTCAAACTTCAGGGACCGATGTGCTCTTTCACTTCCCTTGGGTTTTTGGCTGGTGAGCACACACAAAAGCTGACCTAAAAAAGGTGTTGTGTCGAGAACTCTCCTGATCCCAACAAAGATCCTGAAAATTAGCTCCCAAATTATTAATTTTTTGTGTCAAGATGACGGCGCCTGTCGTCAGCGGCCTCTGCACTCCGTCTGGCTTTTTTTTCTTTTTGTCCTGCTAAGAGGATGGCTTGGTTTTAGTTTTTATATTATTTTTAGCTGTGTATATGTGGGGGGCGGGGTGTGGGGAAAACTTTTTAATCTCTTCCCTGTACGTGGACCCGACGTTTTCCTTGTCGAGTCTCCGTTGCCGTTGGGCTTAACATCGAGGATCCAGCGGCCTCCAACCGGAATCGACCTGGGCTCCATTGGCGGAGCCTGCGGACTCACCATCATGGAGCTGGCATCATCACCGAATGGACACAGAGAATGGGGAAGAGATAAGACTTTTGCCTTCCACCATGAGGAGGTGTTTGGGGATTCACTGTGATGGATGTTTTGTGTGGATTGTGTTAATTGTGTGTTTTGGTTTTTTTGGTTGTATTATGACTGTAGGAACGTAATTTTGTTTGAACTTATGTTCAAATGACAATAAACGATTCTGATTCTGATTCTGATTCTTCTGATAGAAACATACTGTATAAATATAAAAAGTGCTGCAAGGATTAACAAATTCCTTTTGTAGCACGTGTTTCAATATCCCCATGCAATACAGCTTAATTTCACAATACTCATGACTGAACCTGTAGATAGAAGCAAAAAGCTGGAGTAACTCAGCGGGACAGGCAGCATCTCTGGAGAAAAGGAATGGGTGACCTTTCAGGTTGAGACCCTTCTTCAGACCTGCAGTATATGTTATAGTGAATTCATTCTTGATTGCCATTTCTATTGTTGTTCTGGTGCGTTCAATTACTTTTTAATTGATTGCAAGATGCAGCGTGGAAACTTCGGTCCACTGAGTCCATGCCGACCATTGATCACCCATCCACACTTGTTCTATGTTATCTCACTTTTGCATCCACTTCCAACACACTCAGAGCAATTTACAGTGGCCAATTAACCTACAAACCCGCACGTCTTTGGGATGTGGGAGGAAAATGTTGCGCCCGGAGAAAGTCGACAAAGTCATAATATCAGAAGATCATAAGTGTTAGGTCATTTGGCCCATCAAGTCGACTCTGCCATTCAATCATGGCTGATCTATCTCTCCTTCCTAACCCCATTCTCCTGCCTTCTCCCCATAACCTCTGACACCTGTACTAATCACGAAGTCACAGGGAGTACGTGCAAACTCCACATAGGCAGCACCGAAGGTCAGGATCGAACCTGGGTTTCTGGCGCCATGAGGCAGCAGATCTACCAGCTGCATCACTGTGCTGCCAACTTCGCAGAGCTTATCGTTAATAGACTAGAAATGGAGCCACATGAAGAGCTTTTTGCTTCATTCGGTACCAAACAGAACATCAATATTAATAATAGGGTGTAGGAGAATTGCTGGACTAGATCTAATTTGAAGTTTCTAATAGGTGCCTAAGATCAATGGGGAATTATAGTAGCAATTACCAAGAGTCCTTACTCAGTTAGTCTTCTCCTTTTACAGAAGCTTTATCTAAACCTGTTGTTAAGCAAGTCTATTGCACCATATCTAGAAAACTCGAATCCGATTAACAAAGCAATGATTTAATTTGTACTTATCCCAACTAATTGCTGTTTCCTGCACCACACCGTCTGTGGTATCAGCAGTCACTCAGTTGATAGCACAATCAGCTCTGAGTGAAATAGTGTTTGGTTCAACTCTCTCTACAGAACTGAGCACGAAGGTCACTGCCACTTAAGTGCAAGGCTTAGGTTTAGGTTTATTATTGACAAGTGTACCGAGGTGCAGTGAAAAGCTTTGTTTTGGATGCTATCTAGAACGTACATAGTTACAATCAGTTCAAACTCAAGTACAATGGATGGAGAGAAGGGGAAGATACATGGTGCTGAACATAGTTCTCAGCATGCTAGCGCATCAGTTCCATCGACAAAGTCCAAAGTCCGCAATGGGGTAGAGATGAATCGGACAGTACTCTAGCTTTTGGAAGGTAGGCGACGCGACTCTGGTCAGCAGCGGCCTCTGCAGCCTGTCCGCGTTTTTATTATTTTTTGTCTGTGTTTTTATGTAGTTTTTGTTATTTTATGGGGTGGGGGGGGGGGGGGAACTTTTGAATCTCTCCCTGCACTGGAGACCCGACCTTTTCTCGTCGGGTCTCAGCTGTCGTTGGGGCCGCAACGAGGAGCGGCCTCCAACAGGAAGAAGCCGGGGACTCAGGTGCCGACTCACCTCACCGTCGCGGAGCTGGCCGAGATCGGAGCGGGTGGAGCGGTGGAGGAGCGTTGCCGCTGCCGCCGCTGCTGCTGCTGGTCGGTCGGAGGCTGCTGCTGATGGGGTCTGCGGACGGAGGCGGCGGCAGCGGGAGCCCGCGGATCCCTGGAGGGAGACCGCTTTTCGGGGCTCCTGCAACGGCGACTTCTCCCGCCCGAGTTGCGGGGTCGAAGAGCTCCTGGAGCGGGGCTTAGCACCACTGCCCCGCGCGGCTTGGAATGCGGGACTTTGCGAGCGCACACCGGGGGCTCCAACATCAAGACCCGGTGCGACCTCGCACCACCCGGCGTGGCTTTAATGGCCGCGGGACAATCGCCATCGCCAGCCGGGGGCTTTGACTTTGACTCTGACATCGGGGGGGGAGAGAGTGCAGTGGAGAGATAAGTTTATTTGGCCTTCCATCACAGCTATGTGATGGATGTTTATGTAAAATGTAATTATGTTGTGTCTGGGGTCTATTTGTGTGTAATGTATGGCTGCAGAAACGGCATTTCATTTGGACCTCCAGGGGTCCAAATGACAATTAAATATACTCTACTCTTGACTCTTGGAAGGACCTGACGCTTGATAATGGAGGGAAAGTAGCTGTTCCTAAGTCCGGCGGTGTGCACATTGAAGCTTCTGTACCTTATGCCGGGCGGAAGAAGGGACAAGAAGGAATGGCCGGAGAGGGGGAGATCTTTGATTATGTTGGCTGCTTTACTGAGGCAGCGTGAAGTGTAGATGGAGTCCATGGTGGGGGGTCTGGTCTGTGTGATGAACTGGGCTACATCCACATCTCTCACCAATGTCTTGTGACCTTGGGCAGAGCTGTTCCCAAACCAAGCTGTGATGCAACCTGGCAGTGCCGGCTTGTTATAGATATCTTCTTTCAGACTTGATGCAAAACTTCAGGTGGAAATAAAGATATCGAAGAAGAATGTGGAAATTAACTGAGAAACAAGGAGCTACAGACACTGGTTTGCAAAAGAAGACACAAGGAAGTGTCCCAACCCAAAACGTCACCTAGCTGTGTTCTCCAGAGATGCTGCCTGATCTGTTGAGTTTCTCCAGCACTTTGTGTCTACCTGTAGTTTTGGCTATTATTTATTCCACAATCAATTTTCCTTAAAAGCCTGATTTTGTTCCTGCATTATTGGTTGTGGGGGCTTGGTAGAGGCAAACTAGCACATATTCTACCGGGTAGGAGTTATTTTTCGTAAATAATTTTTTTTGGGTATAAAACATAAGTGTTATGTTGACATTGGTTTCATGGGTTAGGATGCTTGAAGCAAGTGCTGCACATCTTCCTATCTTTCCTGCCTCTTGTTTACAATCATGGTGGATTCCAGCGTTGTGCTCTTAGATCTTGCAGCATCGCTGTTTAATTTAAAGGAGGAAAATGAAGCCTATGTCTGTGCATGACTCCTGAAAACAAATGGAACAAGCAACATGGTTTGGATGTAAGGAGTAAGGAGTATACCGCATTGATATTTTATCGTCACTTGGAGATCAGTGACCCCAGACCTCATCAAAACGCCTGGATCTAAAGTCGTAGTTCAAAGATTTCACATTAAAAATTTCCAACGCATATTTTAAAAGCATCTGTGTTTATCAATGATGTTTTTTTTTAAATGGGATGCTCTCTTTATTCTCTGAGGCCAAATATACAGACATTAAATCAGCAGGAAACTTAGAATTGTCAATAAAAGCCTCATGCAATGTGGCCAGTTCAATTTGGAGTGAAACCTTCTCAGAGCTTTGAAGTTTTGTTTGGTGACATTTGACTTTATCATTAATTTATTAACCTTCAAACACTTTATCTGCTTTCATTTTTGTTGTGTGTTTTGGTGGCCACGACTCTAAGTGCATTGACTTTCTTCACATCAGAGAGTTTAGTTTAGTTTATTATTGTCACCGGGATACAGTGGAAAGCTTTTGTTTGCTTGCTAGTCAATCATAGAAAATAAAAATACATGAAAACAATCAAACCATCCACAGATAAAGGATAAAAGGTACAACATTTAGTGCAAGATGTAACATTGGAACCCTACAAAGTCCGATTGAAGTTCGATTATAGCAGTCCAATACAGCGAATGGATGCAAAATGTGTGCTAACATCGAACGAGTGTGAATGGGTGTTTGATGGTCTGTGTGGATTCGGTGGGTCAATTGGCCTATTTCCATGCTGTATCTATCTAAATTGAACTATCTAATGTCCTGATTGTTTTTGCATTGACGTTTGAGACAGACCTCACACACTGTTTTACCATGGGGTCTGGTGCCATTTCTAAAACAGAATTGGGTGGGAGGAAACTTCAGGCATGAGGACAACATTTGTACTTCTGAAATCACAGTCATTCAACAGTCACTGGATTTTCTATTTAACTCCAAGATTACACAACACTGGCAATAGGCCCAGGAAACCTTTGAGTTTTCATTTCAAAAGTTCCATGGAATTAGTCTCAGTCATTTCCCACAGTCAAGCAAAAAAGAGCATAATAGATAATCTTGCGTCTGAGGAAGGGTCTCGACCCAAAACATCATCCATTCCTTCTCTCCAGAGATGCTGCCTGTCCTGCTGAGTTACTATTACTTTGCCGCACAATGGTACATGTACAAATGTACAAATGGGAACAGATCAGTGAATTACAATGGAAAATTGAATGTAGTTAATTAATACTGCTCATTGCCTCTTGTGTAAAGAGAGTATCTATACACCTTTGCATCTTCCTAGATTGATAACATATTTTAAATAGAAGTCAGAAAGTTCTTGTTTCAGGTCTACTTAGACAAGTATAGGATGAAATAGGGGCATCAGGGGCTATGGAGTGACAGGTTCTTGATTAGTAGGGGTGTCAGGGGTTGTGGAGCGAAGGCAGAAGAATGGGGTTGAGACGGAAAGATAGCCATGATTGAATGGTGGAGTAGACTTGGTGGGCCAAAGGGCCTAAATCTGCTCCTTCAACTTATGAACTCATGAATTCCATGCTGCAGTTCCAAAGATGCAATCTCTCAGATGTTAAATTTAAATGAGGGTCAGCTTGTCAATTGAGAAGGATGGAATCTCACATGCTATCTGAGGACGGAAAAAAAAGAACTGAACGATCTCTCAGAGTTCTTTGAACAAATCCTAATTATGCTAATTCTGTAAAATTGTAAATTGTCCCTAGTGTGTAGGATAGTGTTAGTGTACGGGGTGATCACTGGTCGGCATGGATTCTGTTGGCCAAAAGGGCCTGTTTCCTTGCTGTATCTCTGAGGGCATCAGCCCATTCCACCTCACAGATCTAGAGATACCTAAACATCCCTCATTGTAGCATTCGATTGCTTCTTAAATCATTCCAACAATTTTGCCTACATCTCATAGTAATTATGAAGAGATGTCTTTAGGTCATTTGTGAGGGTGAAGATCTAGCAACGGGTTAAATATGAGGGAAATATGAAAAAGTCTGTTCGGGTATGAAAAATGAAACAGAAGCTATTATTTAAACAGTGAGGAATTACAGAGGTCAGGAAAGCCAGACTGATCTGTATTCCAGCTATGATTCCCAAAAGGCAAGTACAACAGGGAAAGCTAACAGAGCATAACCATTTATTGTGAAAGGAATAGAATATAGCAGTAGGGAGGTTATGCTCCACATTACCTTTCTCTTCTTCCATTTATTTTTTCCCATTCTCTCTCTCTCTCTCTCTCTCTTACACACACATGCACATACAACACACACACACACATGCACATACACACACACCTACACACACATGCACATACACACATGTGCGCATGCTCACACAAAAACAAGCACACACTCACAAAAACAACCACTCACTCATACACACACACACACACACACACACACACACACAAACACACACACACAAACATACACATACACTCTCTCTCACACTCACACATACTTTCTGAGTTCATTGGTGTAAGCATACCGAGGGTATTATGCACATCATTGGTCTCTTTAAGGAAAAATGCCGGTGTGTTGGAGTAAAATTGATTAAGGAATAAATATCAGAAAGTGTATTGGGAATTGATAGGTTGATTTAGAGAGCCAGTTTGTACAGGTAAAACCTGGAGTTCTTAACATCGAGGGAGGACTTGATTGAAACATATAAAATCCTGAGATGCTCAACATGGTGGATGTGAAGAGGTTTTTGTGCCTTGGAGAATCTAGAGAGTTTGAATATTAGAGCTTCTCATTCAAAAGAGATTACAGATTAGATCATAGATTAGTCTATTGTCTAATGCACCAGGGTGCAATGAAATTCCTTGTTCACACGAAGCTCACAGAATGAATGGTACACATTCAGTAATGATAAATACACCAATAAGTACAATAAATACAACTACACCTGCAAAAAACTGTATGGTGCAAAAGAATATTACAATAGAATAACATAATAGTCAATTAGATAGAGTTAGGTGTAACAGCATGTGGCAGAACCACTGGGAATGGGATGTAAATGAAAGTGTTTGGCTCAGGAGTCTGATAGCAGTGGGGAAGACGTTATTCATAAGTCTGGACGTCTGAGTGATCAAGCACCTGCATCTTTTCCCAGAGGATGGAAGAGAGAAAAAGGAATATCCAGGGTGAGCGGCCTCCTTGACAATACTTCCAGCCTCGCTGATACACTGCACCGTAAGGGTGGGCTGGATGGGAGGAAGTGACAAGCCTGTGCGGGACTGGGCTGTGATCACCACTCTCTGCAGGTTCAGGCGGTCAATGGTTCTTTTATTGTCACATAAAACCATGAGAGAAATAGATCAGGTAGACGCTTAAGTCTCTTGCCAAGTGTAGGGAAACCAGAGGACTTAGGTTTTAGGTGAAGGGGGAAAGGATTTAATAGGAATCTGAGGGGTAACTTTTTCATACAAAGGGTGGACGGTTTATAGATCGAGCTGCCAGAGGAAGTAGTTGAGGCAGGGACCATGGCAATATTTAAGATACAATTAGACATGTACATGTCCCATCCATAGACAGCTAGATGCAGGAAGATTGTTCCCGATGTTAGGGAAGTCCAGGACAAGGGGTCACAGCTTAAGGATAAAGGGGAAATCCTTTAAAACCGAGATGAGAAGAACTTTTTTCACGCAGAGATGGGTGAATCTCTGGAACTCTTGCCACAGAGGGTAGTTATGGGCCAGTTCACTATTAGCAGGGGAGTTAGATGGGCCTTGTGGCTAGGGGAGTCAGGGGGTATGGAGAGAAGGGGGTATGTTGGGATACTGAGTTGGATGATCAGCCATGATCATATTGAATGGCGGTGCAGGCTCGAAGGGCCCGAATGGCCTACTCCTGCACCTAATTTCTATGTTTCTTTTCTATGGATGGGACAGGTTTGACTATGACTCCCAGGCGGCAGGCTAGTATAAATGGGACATGTTGGTCGGCGTGGGAAAGTTGGACCGAAGGGCCTGTTTCCATGATGTTTGACTATGACTCCATGTGCGGTGCTAACATAGTGAAATTCTTTATCTTACAAACAGTCCAATAGAGTATTGCCTTACCCCCGACCCCCGATTAGTAAGTGTACAGAATTAGTCTACACAGAGTACCAGAATACAGAACAGCACATCTACAGAGGTTTGAGAGAAGCTTGGAGCACTCGGATGCCTAAGAAAGTAAATATGCTGATGGGCTTTCTTAATCACCACATCAGTATGAAGGA
The DNA here is from genome assembly GCF_028641065.1 of Leucoraja erinaceus. Lineage (NCBI taxonomy): Eukaryota > Metazoa > Chordata > Chondrichthyes > Rajiformes > Rajidae > Leucoraja > Leucoraja erinaceus. Next base: position 9,387,830 of record NC_073401.1, on the reverse strand, counting down.
ACAGAGATGAGCAAATATGTCTTTGGTAATCTCTTTCCCAGAGACGGTGAAAGCAGAGTCTTTGAATAGGTAGATTCCTGATAAGTAAAGATTTCATGTGAAAGATTACCAGAAGTACGTGAGAATGTAGAGTTGGGGCTACAATTAGATCAGCCGTGATATTATTGACTAACAAGCCAGGCTCAAACAGCTGAGTGGACAACTCCAGTTCCTAATTGGTATTAACCCCGTCAATGGCATTTCTCTTATGAACACAGTTTTCTGATATCAGTTGTCAAATTATCTATAGTTGCTTTAACCATTTTCCCTCAGGTTAGTCACAGTTTAATTTGAAGTAATATTCTGCACTTAAAATCTAAAACAGCCTTAAACATTCAAAATTGCTTTATAGAGTCATAGAGTGATACAGCATGGAAACAGGCCCTTTAGCCCAACTTGCCCACACCGGCCAACTTGTCACAGCTACAATAGTCCCACCTGCCAGCGTTTGGTCCATATCCCTCCAAACGTCATGTACCTGTCTAGGTAGACAGGGATAAACCCTGCCTCAACTACCTCCTCTGGCAGCTTGTTCCATACACCCACCATCCATTGTGTGAAAAAGTTACTCCTCAGATTCCCGTTAAATCTTTTACCCTTCACCTTAAATCCTCGTTTCACCTACTCTGGGCAAGAGACTCTGTGCATCTACCCGATCTATTTCTCTCATGATTTTATACACCTCTATACGATCACCCCTCATCCTCCTGCGCTCCAAGGAATAGAGTCCCAGCCTACTCAACATTTCCCTATAGCCCAGACCCTCTAGTCCTGGCAACATCCTCGCAAAGGTCAGACCCTCTAGAATACCACTGGAGAATAATCAGGAAACACCTTCAGTGATAAAAAAGATAGACACAAAGTGCTGGCATAACTCAGTGGGTCAGACACCACCTTTTGTTAAGGAAAAGATGGTGACATTCCAGGTTGTGACCCTCCTTCAGTCTGGTGGGATTAGTGTAGATAGAACATGTTGTTCAGTGTGGGCAAGTGTAGATAGTGTAGATAGATTAGTGTAGATGGAATGTGTTGTTCAGTGTGGGCAAGTTGGACCAAAGGTCTTGTTTCCACGCTGTATGACTCTATGACACTATGACTCTATGACTTCATAAATCATCTACGAATTGGAGGTGGATTGACAGGGTAGATGCCCAGAGGTTGCGTCCTTGTGTTGAGGTTATACGGGACAGAGAATTGAGGGGTAGGTGGAGCATTGGTGCGTTCATGATGATAGAGTATTGGCAAGTGTAACCAATGATGTTAGTTGCTTTTATAAAGTTGATGTGATTGCTGTGACACTCAATGTGGATCAGCATGGCTTGATCCCTGGCTTTGACCACCATCGGCAACTGCTCAAAATAATGTCTGATCATGTCTGATCGTGCTTGAAGGATCTTCTGGCTTCCTACAAGTCATCTCCTCCTTCTTCTCGCTATGACTTCCAGTACAGTAGGCCCTCTCCCATGTTGTGTTGTTTTTTACTATTTCCCAGGTAAATGTCACTTCCTGTATGACTGCCAGCACGTGCCACAAAGCATTCGATATTCCAAAGACATGCAAGTTGTTACATTTCATCTTCGTGTGTCGGTGAGGTAGAATCGAGGGAGAGTTGATGGGAATACAGGGAGAATAAAAATTAATAGAATTCATGTAAGATTATGGCAAATGGGCGGTTAGCATCATAGTCATATATTGTGGAAATAGGCCCTTTGGCCCAACTTGCCCCATCTACACTAGCCCCACCTGCCTGCATTTAGCCATATCCCTCTAAACCTAAGCTATCCATGTACCTGTCCAATTATATTTTAAACGTTTTGATAGTACCCTGTACCTGCCTCAACTACCTTCTCTGGCAGCTCATTCCACATACCTGCCAGCCTTTGTGTAAAATAGTTGCCCCTCAGGTTCTTATTAAATCTTTCCCCCATCACCTTAAAGGTTAATGGTCTGCTTTGACTCTTGGACAGTCTCGACGTTGTACCCCTCTATGACATAATTCAGCTATGTAAGAAATGCCATCTAGTTTTGGTCCAGACTAGCGTTAATGATGACATTTGACTCCTTTTAAAAAGTACAGCTCACCAATTCTCTGGTTAGTGCTGGCTGATCTCTGAAGTTGGTCATATGTACCGGCTGTCCGATGTTGGTGTACTATCTACATTCCAGTCACTAAGAGTGCCTGTTGATCAGTACTGCAATAGCTGCACATATTTGCAGGGGCTTTGAACTTAGCCCCTAACGAATCTGCACAAGCATTGCTGCTGGGAGCTACTGAATCAGCTTTGATGATGACCATGCCAAAGCCAGCTAAAGTCATCTGAATAGAACATTTCTCAACTGGAAAGGAAAATAAAATGAACCATGCGGGGAGCCAAATCTACACTCCAGATTAAATCTTGCGTAATAAAAGATGCAGATCGCTTGGCTCTCAGACAGTCCCACACAATAAATCACATCCAATACACCAACAGTAGCCAGAGCAGCACTCACAGAAATGGGAAACACTTACCCAGTAATAATAAGCAATCATGAGACGATTCAATAATGCTTATCTCCAGATCCATCACAATTGAAGAAATGTAAGAGGGCTTTAAAGAGCGATAGACATCATGGATATAATCATTTGAGAGTATGTTTCTTTCTCTGATTGAGGCTTATCAACAAAGAGAGAGAATTTTGGCAGGCATAAGAATTTGTCCAGTACTGATTTTCTGGCAACTGGAAGTGGAATATGTAGAGGTCTTGGATATGTAATAGATGGAGCTGAATTTTATGATTTTAGTATGAAACCAGTTTGAATCATCTATTATATGAACATGGTGGGTAAATGGGATTATCTTAAATGGGGCATCTTGGTCAGCATGGATCAGTGGGCCGAAGGGCCTGTTTCCATGGTGCATATAGTGTCCCTGTCCCACTTAGGAAACCTGAACGGAAACCTCTGGAGACTTTGGGCCCCACCCAAGGTTTTTGTGCGGTTCCCGGAGGTTTTTGTCAGTCTCCCTACCTGCTTCCACTACCTGCAACCTCCGGCAACCACCTGCAACCTCCGGGAACCGCACGGAAACCTTGGGTGGGGCGCAAAGTCTCCAGAGGTTTCCGTTCAGGTTTCCTAAGTGGGACAGGGGCATGACTCTGATTTGGACACAACCAATGTCAACTATGTAGGAGTTATCTGCATCCAAATAAAATAAGGATATTCTTTCCTACCCAGGAGTTATCCTTGTGAAGATAAAAGCTGCCAGCTCAAATTGAAATTCATGTTACGTTGAATAATAATTTACTGCATATGCTTTGGATTAAACAAATGTCAGAGATCTATGTTGATCTGCAGCTGTTCATCCAGCTATCAGTGGTCTTCATCACCTTGATATCTCAACGCCATCTGCTCCGATATCTGTCGCTGACAGAGGTTTTATTGAAGGTTAGAAGGGGCCCATTAGCAATCTGATGCTGGTGTGTCACGCAAAATCTGGTGTGTCATTGAATCTTCTGGCACCTGATTAAACAGAGTATAGACGCAAAATGCTGGAGTAACTCAGCGGGACAGGCAGCATCTCTGGAGAGGAGGAATGGGAAACGTTTCGGGTCGAGACCCTTCATCTCAACCTGACTTGTCACCCGTTCCTTCTCTCCAGAGATGCTGCCTGTCTCTGCCTTAAAAATATCCACTGACTTGGCCTCCACAGCCTTCTGTGGCAGGGAATTCCACAGATTCACCACCCTCTGACGAAAGAAATTTCACCTCATCTCCTTCTTAAAAGAACATCCTTTAATTCTGAGGCTGTGACCTCTAGTCCTAGATTCTCCCACTAGTGAAACCATTCTCCCCACATCCATTCTATCCAAGCCTTTCACTATTCTGTATGTTTCAACGAGGTCCCCCCTCATTCTTCTAAACACAAAGTTATTTTTAGCAGTTAAAAATGTATTTTTGTTACTGCAAGCTAAACATACCAAAGGCTGTCTGTTGCATTGTTTAATAGAGTATCATTACACAAGTGTCAATAGAAGCAATCAATTGTCTATTTCAACGGCCTGTAACTAGCACCATGTACTTTTAATAAGACAGTGGTGTCTGATTACTGTGGGGCCATCCATCCGCCATTACCGAAATCTGCGACAGAGAAGTCTATAATAACGAGAATGGACTGTAGGCATAATGCCAAAGAAATCACAGTTATATTTACATTGAAGTTCACCTCCATCATGGTGCACCCTCAATAGCTCTCCTTCTTCTAATAGAGTCTGGTTACCTAATAGTGCCAACTTGTGGCCGAGCCACTTTGGTCTCGAACCTTCGTTTGTCGAGCTCAAGCTTGAGCTCGAGCTCTCTTGTGTGAACCAAAGATTATAGAGCAGAGCAAGATGCGCCACTCTGCGAAAAAAGCGACGTATGACATGTGTATGACATGACGCCATTTTATTGAGCTGCGATTTACATTAATATTAATAAAATTTACAATAATATTAACTAAATATGTGAAGTGATCGACGCTGTATAAAACACTGTTCCCCACAACACAGATTACACCAAATATGATAGAGTGGATCAATCTTTGGAACGGATGACATCAAAGACACTAGAGGAGCATTGCCCACTGCCTCAGGAGCGCCGACCGTGGGCAGACGCTTGAGGCTCTCCCGCTGGACAGACAGAGAGCATGGTGCCGGCCGGCCAGCCGCCTTCATCGGTATCGGGGAGGCCGAGAATCAGTCCTGGATCAACTCAGGAGTGGAGGAAACGTCTTCTTCCCCCAAAGATACTAGAAGAGCCTAGTATCTTTGCTTTTCCCTGCGACCTAATGTAAGAGCAGATTGTATAACTGTGGAGTCCGAACCCGCTACCAAAGATGTCACGTTTGGCATAAACAAATGGCGGCCGTGACGTTCCGTTACGTACTACACGTCAGTCCATTGGATTTGGGAGGAGTGGTCTATCTTGCTCTGCTCTATAATCTTTGGTGTGAACTGGCATGAATTGGGCCGACCAATCAATGCCGATCTGCGTGGTCAGGTGATGGGGTGCAGCTGCAGACTTCTTTTCTCCTGAAGGTCGACAACCTTCGCTTTGTACTAATATTAAACTGAGTGTGTAAATATTAAATGAGTGTTCATACGACACGTGAACCTCTTCAACTGACTATTAATTTATTATAGCATTGATTATTATATATTTATTTGTATGTGCATTTTGTTAGTGAGCCTGCAAAGCTGCAGGAAGTAAGAATTTCATTGTTCTGTAGCGGGTACATATAACAATTAAATACTCTTGTTTCTAGATGCAAAATATGCTATCATTGCTGGTAACACCAGCATATAATACATATCCCCAATGTTCCCTTAATTATGAAACCTGGGATAATTTTATTTAAAAAAAAGGATTTCAAATAGTAAGCAAAACTCAAAGTGCTGGAGGAATTCAGCAGGTCAGGGAACATCTGCACAAAAAACTGGACAGATGATGTTTCAAGGCTGGACCCTTCATCAGACTTAAGTTCAGTAAACTTTCATTTGATTGTTAAGGCGGAGATTGACAGATACTTGATTGGTAAATGTGTCAAGAGTTATGGGCAGAAGGCAAGAGAATGGGGTTGAGAGGGAATGATAGATTGGCTATGATTGAATGGTGTAGATGGGCCGAATGGGCTACCTCTGCTCTTATTACTTATGAACATGAACCTATTGTATCCAAGTCACATAGAAACATAGAAATTAGGTGCAGGAGTAGGCCATTCGGCCCTTCGAGCCTGCACCGCCATTCAATATGATCATGGCTGATCATCCAACTCAGTATCCCGTACCTGCCTTCTCTCCATACCCTCTGATCCCCTTGGCCACAAGGGCCACATCTAACTCCCTCTTAAATATAGCCAATGAACTGGCCTCAACTACCCTCTGTGGCAGAGAGTTCCAGAGATTCACCACTCTCTGTGTGAAAAAATCTGTGTCACATCTATGAGATGATTCATGCATAGTATAGCTAACATTCGATGACAGAAAATAGTAATAATCTTTGTGTAAAACTGATGGACTATACTTGGAAAGGTTTACAGATGGTGTTAGGTGCATTATAACGTTTGCAGTGATTTAAGGAAGCTTCTAAGGACCATTATGATGCTTGACTAGGAGTGGTGATGTGAGTTAGAAGCCTGGCAGACTTTGCAGAAGAGGGATATTTGTTACTTCTCCAGTGCATTTCATGATGTGTCACGAGATCTTGCATTACCCTCAGACTAAGGTTTCTGAAGATGATAAATCATTGTTTGTTCTTTAACATTCCTTCAGTCTCCTGGTTTCCTACTATTTCTAGTACATGGAGTTTGCATACTTGCAAAACTAAACCAAAGAAACATAACTTTTCTACAAGCCAATATATATTTGTTATACTCTATTAAACTTTTATTTGATTGTTTAGAGGTCCCATCAATGAGGTAACCCACTTACAGTGTTGTTGGTATCTGATGTATTGAAGAAAATACTTACTGGCTGCTTACTGCAGGTATTTCCAAGTGAATCAAGCATGAAAATAAATCTTTCCATTTGTCACCTGATCTCAAAAGAACCATTGTCTGAATGGTGGCCGATTGGGAAAGGGGGAGATGCAGCGAGACCTGGGTGTCATGGTACACCAGTCATTGAAGGTAGTCATGCAGGTGCAGCAGGCAGTGAGGAAAGCGAATGGTATGTTGGCTTTCATTGCAAAAGGATTTGAGTATAGGAGCAGGGAGGTTCTACTGCAGTTGTACGGGGTCTTGGTGAGACCACACCTGGAGTATTGCGTACAGTTTTGGTCTCCAAATCTGAGGAAGGACATTATTGCCATAGAGGGAGTGCAGAGAAGGTTCACCAGACTGATTCCTGGGATGTCAGGACTGTCTTATGAAGAAAGACTGGATAGACTTGGTTTATACTCTCTAGAATTTTGGAGATTGAGAGGGGATCTTATAGAAACTAGATGCAGGAAGATTGTTCCCGATGTTGGGAAGTCCAGGACAAGGGGTCACAGCTTAAGGATAAGGGGGAAATCCTTTAAAACCGAGATGAGAAGAACTTTTTTCACACAGAGAGTGGTGAATCTCTGGAACTCTCTGCCACAGAGGGTAGTTGAGGCCAGTTCATTGGCTATATTTAAGAGGGAGTTAGATGTGGCCCTTGTGGCTAAGGGGATCAGGGGGTATGGAGAGAAGGCAGGTACGGGATACTGAGTTGGATGATCAGCCATGATCATATTGAATGGCGGTGCAGGCTCAAAGGGCTGAATGGCCTACTCCTGCACCTAATTTCTATGTTTCTATGTTTCTATTGTACTATGTGGTGGCATGGTACTTGATTGAGCCTCTTGCTCTGGACTATTATCATGCATCATTGGCAAAGCTCCCCACCATTTCGGGAGAAGTTACCCGTTTTCTTTTTCAAGTTGCTATGCAGAATCCTCAAAGCAACACAATGTGCTGGAGTAACTCAGCAGGTCAGGAAGCATCTCTGGAGCACATGTCAAGACCTTTCCCCAGAAGATGCTTGACCTGTTCAACATTTCCAACACTCGTGCTTTTTATTTCACCTCTCCAGCATTTTCAGTATTTTTGTGCTTCTCTGTGGAAGCATTTCCACCCTGTGACCCTGCATAAGTTAAATGTTGCAGGCAAAAGTTCTGAATTTATTTTAGTTACTTTTTTCCTGAATATTATAGCGTTACTTTAGTGCGATTGCTGTTTCCCATTTGCAAGATTCTGATTTATGGGATTATCGTGACCTGTAAAATATTTCAAAACCTCTCGGGTTTTCAAATCTTATGAATTGCAAAGGTAAGCTCAGAAGTTATGTCATTTTTGAATATCTCCTTTTATTGCAACCTCTGCAAAATTTTACCACACTAAATTCATGAAATATGATGGGTTCTGGTTTATAGGAATTAAGCAGTAAATAGGAAAGAAAAAAAACGATTTAGGACAAAAATGCCCTGTTCCTTAAGCATTCATAAAGCAATATTCTTCCCTGTCGCAAGCATGCTGTTCATTTAAAATAATGTTATTCATTTTGGACAAGTTGCTTTCATTAGGAACAGCTTTGTCACAGAGAATGTTTATACAATTTAGGCAGCTTAAAATCAGTTGTAGTAAAATATTAGAATTAGGTTTTTCTGTCACCAATGATTTATGTTAACTTTCCAGAATTGGATAAAACTATATATATTTTTTAATGAGGTCAAATTCATAATCAGACTTGCTGGAACAATTGAAATACAATTATTGAACGAGGATTATGAAATGTAGTCAAAAACAAATGTGACTCTCACTGTGAATCTAAATGTGCAAAGTGAGCATTTCAGTGTGAAACACATTAAGTAAACTTATTCCCATTTATCCATAAGATAGCAACATAGCGCAGCTGGCAGAGCTGCTTCCTCACAGCACCAGAGACCTGGATTCAATCATGACTTCAGGTGCTGTCGGTGTGGAGTTTGCACGTTCTACCTGTGACCGCAGAGGTTTCCTCCACATCCAAAAGACATGTGGGTTTGTAGGTTAATTGGTTTCTGTAAAATTGCCCCTTGTGGGTAGTGAGGCGATGGAAAAGTGGAATGACGTAGAACTAGTGTGAGTGGGTGATCGATGGTCAGCATGCTCGGTGGGCTGAAGGGCCTGTTTCCATGTTATATTTCTGAATGAAACAAAACTAAACTAAACTAAACTAAAGATCCAGATAAATAAATCAGCGTAGATTCTCCTACTTTTTAAAATGTGTATAAATCATCACTTTATATTTTTAATCATACAGTAATAAGAATACAGGTGACAGATTTCCAGCAATGCAAAATTCTGCTTTTGTAGTCATGGAGTCGTACAGCATGGAAACAAGCCCTTCTGTTTAATTCTTCCATGCAGACAGGGGCAACCTAGTTAATTCTACATCACACTAATCCTATTTGGCCCATATCATTCTGTTCCTTTACTCTGTATGTATCTGTGATTGTCCCTGTCTCCACCATATGTGAAAAGCTTGTCTCTCTGCTCTATTCTAAATATTTCTCTTCTCAGCTTTAACCTATATCATTTATTTTTAGACTCCCCATTCTTGGAAAAAGACGTGACTATCTGTGCTTTCAATCTTCATAATTCTATAGCTCTCTATAAGATCACTCCTCAGCCTCCTTTGTTCCAATGAGAATAATCCCAATTGATCCAATCTCTCCTTGTAGCTGTAACCCTCCATTCTAGAAGAAGCCCTGGTGAATCTGTCCTGCACTCTTTCTGTGCAAGCACATCCTTTCTATAGCGGGGAGACCACAACTGCGCACAATATTCCCAGTGTGGCCCAACTTATGTTTTATGCAGCTGCAACTAGATCACCCAACTGTGATACTCAATACTATCAGAGCTGCCAACTCTCACACGTTGAGCGTGAGACTCACGCATTTTGCCCAATTCTCACGCTCTCACGCTGATCACAAATTTCTGCATGTGGTGAGAAATTCTGTGATCAACGAGAATTTCAAAACTAATATCAACTGCTTGCGTGTGCGTTTGTTGACAAGACAGCACATTCTTGTTCTGTGTTATTCTCACTTGACCGAACTGTCACACACCTCCAAACCATGTCTCCATGCAAATTAACAGTGAAAGACTCAGACCGGGCAGTGAATAAGTGTCACCCAGCGCATCAAGTAAGGCCATGTCCTACTCCCAGCGGCAGTCGGAATTTAAGCATTTTTAAGGATGGTTGCAGGAAGCAGCTGGGACATGAGGGAGGCTGGGGGTGACTGCAGCAGACATATTTTAATGACCTTTGGAGAGCAACCTGGTCATGGGCCACGGAACGGAGGGATGCGGATGGGGAGCCGGGGGGGGGGGGCTGGCGGGCTCGGCAACTCCGGCCATGGAGCAGCCTCAGTGCAAGAGTCCTGGGCCGTCGGAGGCATCGGAAGCGTTATGCTGCTGCCGGGAGAGTCTCTGCGCCGAATTCGCCCTGGTGACCGACATGGGACAGGCTGCGGCTCGGTGCATCCTGGAGGCCAACCAGTGGTCGCTGGAAGTAGGTACCAAGCACTGGGCACAAGCGGCAGAAGGTAGTGGCCTTCAAATGGGGGTGGTCGGAGAAAGCATTCTGCTTGCCTGCTAGATTTTCACTTAATATAACTGCAGGAATAATGTTCCTGTTGTTGGGGGAGTTCAGAACCAGGGGTCACATTTTAAGAATAAGTGGAAGGCCATTTAGGACTGAGATGAGGGCAAACTTTCTTCACCCAGAGAGTTGTGAATCTGTGGAATTCTCTGCCACAGAAGGCAGTGGAGGCCAATTCACTTGATGTTTTCAAGAGAGAGTTACATTTAGCTCTTGGGCTGGGGAAATCAATGGATATGGGGAAAAAACAGGAAAGAGGTCCTGATTTTAGATGAACAGCCATGATCATATTGAATGGCAGTGCTGGCTCGAATGGCCTACTCCTGCACCTATTGTCTATGTTTCTATGCTTGGCATATATATAGGGTATATGGCAATAAAACTCGACCACTTGATTTTGATGCATTCATGCATGGTGTAGGTATAATGTAGTCATGGAGAGATATCGTGTGAAAACAGGCCCTTTAGCCCAACGTGCCCACACCTCCCAGCTATACTACCTGTTTTTTGTCCATATCCCTCCAAACCTGTCCTATCAATGTATCAGTCTAACTGTTTCTTAAATGTTGGGATAGTCCCTGCCTCAACTACCTCCTCTGGCAGCTTGTTCCATACACCCACCACCCTTTGTATGGAAAAAATTACCCCTTAAAAAGTTACCTCTTAAAAAAATACAAAATACAAAAAAACAAAAAACATTGAAATCATACTTCTACAATGAAATAAAACATGGTTTTAATGCACCAAATATCCAAAAGCCCCTACCTCCCTCCCACACCCTCCCCCCACTTGGTCGCTCCACTGCCTTGCTGCGTACCCCCAAGGCCACTGATCAGTGATCGCTCTGCCCCCCACCCCCCCCCCACTTTCAAAAACGGTCCGCGGCTCCAGGTTCAGATGGCGAGCTCTGCCAAATGTGAGCGGGGAACTGAGGCCAGTTGTCGGAGTTGGCTAGTGTTATTGATTTGCAATTAGTTGACAAAACCTTAATTTATATAAAGTGTAATATTAAAATGACATGCAAGGTGTCAGGCTGTCTGTCACAACACAGAGCCCCGATAACCCATTATTTCCTTCAGTTAAATATTGGGAAGGTAGCACTATTGTCATTTGCCACTCAACTATTATGTTTGTTTACCTCACTGACTATTTCTAACCTCCCCCCCTCCCACAAATTCCTTTGACAGGTTGAATAGAAATGTCCCCAATCTCGTTGTTTTATTAATTGAACACGTAGATGAACATCCTCAAGGAGTGTAATCAGATGGAAACTGATTCAGATGCGATGTTTAAGAGCTTGTTCAAAGAAGGGGCATATTTTAAAGGAGTGACAGAGATACTTGCAGGGGGAATGTGTGAGGAGTTTATTATTAGTCTTTAGTTTTAGCTTGAACCAGGACATCTGAAGATTCAAAGTTTAATATAGTAATTGTGCTGATTCTGACCCAGACCAGCCACGTAATGAATATCATCCATTCTGGAGGTTTTATTTTTCTGATGCCATTTAAACTTCACTTGGATTTCGATCACTTCAATGTAAAAGTAATTGGGAATGAGGAGCATTGGAACAAAAAATTGCCCTCAGTACATATTAACTGCAATATAAGAATGTATGCATGTTGGCAGGTGCAATCAAAACAAAAACCTTTTTATCATTGTTGTGTTATGAATACCACAGAAAATATTATGTACTCTAAAGATCACATTTAATAGAATAATATTGCTTAAATATATAGTTATTGGACTTTGCATTTTGGAAAAGTCCCAGCAAAATACTGAAAATATTGGGGGTGAAAATAACTTCAGGACAGTTTGTTAGGAAAATGAAGGAAATTGTAACAGAATACTTATACAGCTGAGTGAGTATAATTTTATGGATGAGAAATTGTGTTCATACCCCCCGCCCAACACCACCCCCCTCGGTCACTACGCTCCCTCGGGACTCTCGCAATTTCCCACTCCCAACTCTCACCCAATGTTGGCAGCTCTAATACTATGAAGGCAAGCAACCTAAATGCCACCTGCATTATACTATCCATCTGTGCCACCATTTCAGGGAGCATATCTCTATGTTCCCCGGGTGGCGTTTCGATGGCAGCCTCGCCTATAGTCTATCTATCCTTTTGGTCTTTTTTTGTTATTTTTAGTGTGTTTTAAAAGTTTGTGTTAATGTTCTCTGGTTTATTTTAAGTGGTGGGGGAGGGGGTCAAGGGACATTTTTATTGCAACCTCTTTCCTTGCCGGAGATGCGATTGTTTTCCGGATCGTATCTCCGGTCACTCTGCGGCCTAACATCATGGAGCTGGCGGCCTTGCTTGGGACTGACTTTGGGCCCAACCGCGGGGATGTGGGCTTACAATCGGAGCCAATCCCTCACCTGGGATCGATGCTCCAACCGCTGCCTGCGGACTTTAACATCAAGGAGCTCGCCGTCATGGGTTGAGACCGTAGATGTCGGAAGCTCCTAAAGCCACATGATGTTCGACTAGCCCTGACCCGGGGTAGATCGCCCGGCGTGGTGGAGCTGAGATTCCCCCCGATGCAGGAGCTTGATCGCCCCGATGAGGAAGGCCCACCGCCAGCCATGGGAGTGTAGAATCATCCCGTCAACGGAAGGCTCAAGACAAAGAAGGGAGAGATTTCACCTTCCATCACAGTGAGGAATGTGGAGGAGTCACTGTGGTGGATGTTCATGTTGAAATATATTTTGCTTTTTATTGGTTTGACTGTATGACAAATTAAATTGGTTGTATGTTGCAAAACATACTTGGCAAATAAAATATGATTATGATTATGATGTGTTATTCATTCATAAAATGTTGAGGAAGTTATATCACAAAGAGTGTTTTTTTTTATCCAAACTTAATTTGAAATATTTCATCATGTACAATATTTAATATCAGAAGTACTTCCAACTTGCTGTAAATAATTACGATTTGAAGGCTCCTTTGATTATCTTAGCCGGATAGTGTTTGTTATGTATGCCTGAGTTTAGCATGATTTATTATCTCTTTAAGCAACCAAGTCGCCACTGTAAATATAACCACAATGAGAAGTCCACCGAGAATTCTTCCATCTGAGTTAAGCAATAAATATGTTTCAGTTTATTCCACTATTTCAAATGATTCTCTGCAATTTATTGTGTTTTAGCTTTCCTACTGGCAATTAGCCTCTTATTACAGTTCCCACAATGCTGCTTGATTTTGTTTTCATTCACTAGATCTATTGCCATTTACTGAAAATTGGAGAGAACATAATGAGTTGCAAGGAACTGCAGATGCTGGTTTTAAACCGAAGGTAGACACAAAAAGCTGGTAACTCAGCGGGCCAGGCAGCATCTCTGGAGAGACGAAACGGGTGACATTTCGGGTCAAGTCTTACGATGCGTCTTAACCCGAAATGACACCCATTCCTTCTCTCCAGAGCTGATGCCGGTCCCGCTGAGTAACTCCAACTTTTTGTGCCTATCTTCGAACATAATGGCCCTCTGAACCAGCTCCAGACAATATTGTAAAATTAAACCCACGGCATTTTGTTAGATAGGGAATTCCAGAATGTACACTTGGCAAGAATGTCAAGTCAAAATCCTGAATGGCTTGATGAAGATGAAGTTCCTATGACCAATTCTGATTGTGCTTTTTGTGTGGTGATATTGAAGATATCTTGGTGAGTCACAACAATTCATGCTCTAAGTGATGTATACAGCAGATGTTGAAGAGAAGAAATGTTTAAGGCCTCGCCCCCCCTTGGCTTCGCAATCCTCAACTCTTCAAACCCGTCGCACACCTATTGTTCTTATCTCTGGCCTTTGTTCCAGCTATCTGCCTGTCACAAACCCTCCTCGCCTGTGTCGACCTATTGCCTGCCACACTTCATCCTGCCTCTCTCCTTTTCCAGCTTTCTGCTCCCCCCCCCCCCTAGAATCAGTAATCTGTGTTCTCCAGAGATACTGCCTGACCTGCTGAGTTACTCCAGCATCTTATGACCTATTGTGTCTAAGGAGATGGATAAGTACCCAGATAAATGTGCTGTTTTATTCTGACTGCAGTACTCTGTATGGTGTTGTGGAACTGCATTCATACTTCCAAATGAAAGTTATTCCATCATTAGGACGGCACGGTGGTGCATTGGTAGAGTTGCCGCCTTAGAGTGCTTACAGCGCCAGAGACCCAGGTTCAATCCTGACTACGGGTGCTGTCTGTACAGAGTTTGTACATTCTCCTTGTAACCACGTGAGTTTTCTCTGAGATCTCTGGTTTCCTCCCACACTCCAAAGACGTACAGGTTAGTAGGTTAATTGCCGCGGTATAAATGTATGTGTAGGATAGTGTTAATATGCGGGGATCGCTGGTCAGTGCGGCCTTGGTGGGACGAAGGGCCTGTTTCCACGCAGGTAACTCTAACATGACCATAACCACAACTGCTTTGAAAGATTGGTATATTTCAAATGGTGGAAATACCTTTGGATGTCAGGAGATGTGTTACTCGTGAAAAGCATCAAGTTTCTGACCTACTCCTGTACTTGCAGTAATGTGTTTGTTCCAGCTCGTTCCTTGCGATATCCCCCCCATTCTGCCTCTTAACCCTACACCTACATGGTTTAAATGCCATTGGATGTCAAAGAGAGAAGTTGGCTCCCTCTTGTCTGCCAAATGGAGTTGTAAATGGAAATCAGTGAGCATCCAAGCCTTTGACTGACTGACAATGTAGCTGAAGGTGGATGTGACTGGAATACTGAGGAACTTCAGCAGCAAAGTTGAAGTCACCTGTCTCAATGACTAATGATCAGCAGCTGTTACATGACTGCAATGGTGTGCTTTGAATGATTGGTGTTGGTCCATATCTACACAAGTCATCAAAGCACTCTTGCAAATGGCGTGCAAGAAAAATAGGTCTACATTTGACTCCAACTTGCTTAGCAATGTCAGGAAGCTATTCAATGACTACATATCTGTCTTCAGCACCATAACACTGGATAAGCTCATCTCCAAACTTCTGGACTATAATAAAAAGGACTTGCAAATTCTGGTTTATACCAAATATAGACACCAAAATCTGGAGCAACTCAGCGGGTCAAGCAGCATCTCTAGAGAAAATGGATAGGTGATGTTCGGGTCGGGACCCTTCTTCAGACTATCCCGACCCGAAACGTCACCTATCCATTTTCACCAGAGATGCTACTTGACCTGTTGAGTTACTCCAAAACTTTGAGTCATAGAGTGATACATTGTGTAAACAGGCCCTTCGGCCCAATTGCCCATACCTGCCAACATGTCCCAGCTACACTAGTCCCACCTGCCAGCATTTGGTCCATATCCCTCCAAACCTGTCCTATCCATGTACCTGTCTAACTGCTTCTTAAATGTTGCAACAGTCCCTGCCTCAACTTCCTTTTCTGGCAGCTTGTTCCATACACCCGCCACCCTTTGTGTGAAAAGGTTACCCCTCAGATTCCTATTAAATTCTTTCCCCTTCACCTTGCACCTATATCCTCTGGTCCTCGGTTCACCTACTCTGACCAAGAGTCTGTGCATCTACCCGATCTATTGCTCTCATGATCTTATACACCTCCAAAAGATCACCCCTCAGGCCTCAACACCACCCTGTGTCACTGGATCTTGGACTTTCTGACAGAGAGACCGCAGTCAGTCCGTGTTGGCAAGAACACTTCAGGCTCGATCACGCTGAGCACCGGCTCCCCTCAAGGCTGTGTGCTCAGCCCGCTGTTGTTCACACTGCTCACACATGACTGTGCGGCCAGATTCAGGGAAAATAAAATCATAAAGTTCGCGGACGACACTACAGTGGTGGGACTCATCAGTGGAGATGTCGAAACAAGGTACAGGGAGGAAGTAGAACAACTGGTGGACTGGTGCGGCAAAAATAACCTGGAATTGAATGTCGACAAAACTAAGGAGATGGTTGTCGACTTCAGGAGGGCGCAGCCAGAGCATACACCGCTCAACATTAGTGGCACTGCAGTGGAGAGAGTGGAGAGCATAAAGTTCCTCGGTGTGCAGATAACGGACAGCCTCACCTGGTCCAGGAACACCACTGGGACCGTCAAACGGGCCCATCAGCGACTGCACTTCCTGAGGAAACTAAAACAGGCCTCACTCCCCACCAACATCCTCAGGACTTTCTACAGGGGCACGGTGGAGTCTGTACTCACGTACTGCATAAATACGTGGTACTGCACCTGCAACTGCTCGGACAGGAAGGCTCTGCAGAGGGTAGTGAGGGGAGCAGAGAGGATCATTGGCGTCTCCCTACCCTCGGTACAAGAGCTGGTCCAGAGCCGCTGTCTGAAGAAAGCACAGAGAATTGCCAAGGACAAACTGCACCCCCTCCACACACACCTGGATCTCTTGCCATCAGGCAAGAGATATCGAAGCATCAAAGCCCGGACTACGAGGCTGCTAAACAGCTTCCTACCACAGGCTGTGAGGCTGCTAAACAGTCACTCTGCACTCACAGTCACTTGACTTGACTCTGCGGCTGGCACGGACACTTTAATAACTGGCACTGGCCACTCATATCAGCGGCCCCGGACATTTTTTATGATTGGTTTACTGTATTTTAACATTGTGTTTTTACCTGCTTTTAACTATTTATACTGTTCCATCAGGGACTGGATTGTTTTTTTAGTGTCACTATGTGAGAAGTGTTTTTAAATTTCATGTGCGAGGCTCCGCTATTCACTGGGAAACGTCTTTTCATTTTGCACTGTACTTGTTGCTTGCAAGATGACAATAAAGGTTGATTGATTGATTGATCCTCCTGCGCTCCTAGGAATAGAGACTCAGCCTACTCAACCTCTCCCTATAGTGCAGACCCTCTAGTCCTGGCAACATCCTCGTAAATCTTCTCTGTACCCTTTCCAGCTTGACAATATCTTTCCTCTAACACGTCGCCCAGAACTGAACACATTAATCTAAATGTGGCCAATTAACCTACAAACCTGCACGCCTTTGGAATGTGGGAGATACAGGGGGAACATCCATTTTCCAGTGGTTTGCCGCGGGTTGAACTTGGACAAATGGGACTCCCCGTTGGTACTGTTTCTTTCTGTGGAAAGGACGTACCTCATAAATTACCCCCCCCTCTTTCCCCTGCCAACTCTCCATGCCCTACCCCTGTGTACACACATTCCTCCCTCCATCTCCAACCACCCCAGTGACATTGCTTCTGTGTCTTCCACCCATCCCCGAGTCCTTTTATTCCTCCCCGTTTGCTTTCGCCTACATCCCTCCCGCCGTCACTCCTCCGCTTCCTGCTTCATCTGACACCCCTTTGTCTCCTTTTTCACCTCCAGCCTTTGTCACTTCCTCCACCCATCTGCTAATCAACTCTCTCACTTCTCATCTGTATCCACCTATCACTTGTCTGGTTTTGACCCACCCCCCCACTTCTCTTTTGCGGTTTTCCCTCCCCTCCTCCAAGTCGTCTGAAGAAGGGTCCTGATCTGAAACGTTGTCTGTCCGTTCCCTCTACAAATGCCACTGACGAGTTGAATTCCTCTAGCACGGTGTTTACGCTCAGGATTCGAGCATCTACAGTTTTTTGTGTCTC
Source organism: Leucoraja erinaceus (assembly GCF_028641065.1). Lineage (NCBI taxonomy): Eukaryota > Metazoa > Chordata > Chondrichthyes > Rajiformes > Rajidae > Leucoraja > Leucoraja erinaceus. The sequence continues at coordinate 9,370,094 of NC_073401.1, read as the reverse complement.
CATTTGGCTGAAGAATGGTTTGTGTGACACTGGGAACCTTTCTGCTGGTCAAAATAGATCATCTAGTCGGTATTATTGATGAAAGCTGGTTCACTAAAGTCAGCTTTGTCAGCCATTCATATGATGGACTCCATCATCATTAAAAGATAGCCATGCCTATTGGCCTTTCTTTTTGTATTAAATCCTCAACTGAAAATTGCAATTTATGGCTGGATGTGTCTGCACTGCAGGGCTTTGAGCCAAACCCTCGCTAAACAAATGTCGCCTCCATTGTTTTGCATGCATGTTCATATGTTCACTAGTTCTCGGAGCAGAATTAGGCCATTCGGCCCATTGAGCCCACTCCACCATTCAATCATGGCTGATCTATTTTTCTCTCAAAATCCATACTCTGCCTCCTCCCCATAACCCTTGACACCCTTAACAATATAGTATCTGGTAATCTCTGCCTTATAAATACCTAAAGACTTGGCCTCCACAGCCGGCAATGGCAATGAATTCCACAGGTTCACAATCCTCTGACTAAATAAATTCTACCTCATCTCCATTCTAAAGGAACGTCCTTTTATTCTGAGGCTATGCACTCCGGTTCTAGACTCCGGTGGTGAACCTGCTCTTGCCACCATGGACTGTGGGGAAAGGATAACTCCTGCTGCTGATTGTTCGCAGTTACTTGTGGGTGTCCAGCTTTGGCCTGCTAGATCAATACTGAATCTATCTGTTATTATTTATTTAATCATTTTCTGGGCACCTGAGTTTACTGGCATGGCCACCATTGATTACTCTTTGATAACTGCCCTTGAGAAGATGGTGGTGAGCAGCTGCATCTAACAACTGCGGTCCTACAGGTGAAGGTACACAGACAGGGATGCAGGGATGGAGTTGATTGATTGATCGATCGATCGATCGATTGACCAATGGACTGATTGATTGATTGATTGATCAATTGATTAATTGATTTGCTTATCCATTGGTTGATTGATTGATTGATTGATTGATTATTGGTCGATTGATCAGTCAATTGATTGATTGATCACCCGATTAATGCACACAGTGCTGATCAGATCAAGTTTCTCACCAGCTGCGGCCAACCCAAGTCGGACAACAATATCCTTCGGGTCTCAGGTGAATGAGTTTGCGGTGCTACTGAGCTACTCTTTGTGGTGGAGGTCCATGATCCATGATCAGCAGCAGAAAGGAGTAGAGCTCTTACAGTCCATGGGATAGGAGGAAGTAGTGCATTTTTTGTGGCAGTACAAGCAAGCACCAGATACTTAGTCAATCCACGATAGTGCCCAAGCCAGTGGGACTCTTTGTGTACTGATCACAGAAGTGGATCTACAATTACACATTACATTTGCTCCACTCTTTCCAATCTCTACTCCAACCGCAGCACCTCTTCACTAAGCGTTATTCCCTTGATCATGTTTCTGTTCACTGTCGACGGCCCAATTGTAATTAGGTATCGTCTTTCTGCTGTCTCTTTAGCTTGGTTTAGAGATGCAGCGTGGAAACAGGCCGTTCGGCCCACTGAGTCTGAGCCAGCCAGGATCCCTGTACACTAGTACTATCCTACACACTAGGGACAATTTACAATCTTTACTGAAGCCAATTAACCTCCAATTGGGGGGGGTGGGACACAGAATGCAGGGGCTTACTGATCACCATTTCTACTATTGGGTTGTAAACTGCCAAAAACAAAAGTTGTTCAGATATTAAGATAAAAGAGATATTGTTGTTATTAAGAATAACAGAGTTGACTTAGATGAGCTGGATAATGTTCAAACTAACATGGTTATTGTTTTCCCCTTTGGGTAGCTCACACACATGGCCTGAGCTTTATTTATCACTTTAAGTCAATGTTCTTTTGGTTAAATGTTGTTAATGTTTAGTTATAATGCCTTGCATCAGCAGATTAACTTCACTTCACTGCTGTTCATTGCTACACTTCAATTTTCGTTACAAAAACACCAGTGACATTTCAAAAATATATATTGATTGTCCTTGAAGTATTTCAAGATGGCCAGATGAAAGGTAACAATTTCCCTCTGTAATTTTGTCTGGACGGAAACACAAGGAAGTTGTCAAGTTTATGACGCATCAAAATAGCGTGCAAACAAGAAAAACATAACCTTTATATAGTCTAATGAAGATTTTCTCAGGAATGTCGGAGGTTGAGGGGAGACTTGATAGAAGTACAGGTGCACAACCTTTTATCCGGTGTTCCAGAAACCGAAAAGCTCCGAAAACCGGCCATTTTTTCCAGATGTCGTCTGCGCACCAAAGCTCGCGTTTGGCGCCAAACTTGACCCAAAACGACCCACGGTCAACCCAGGTCTGTACTACTGTAGCGGGCCTCCTTGACGGGAGACGACTGTGATAGAATTGCTTAAATGTTAGTCAGTTAGTTTGGAATGTGAAGGGGGGTTATGGGTAAACTTTAATTCTTAGTCCCCTACCTGGTCGGAGAGGCGGGCACCGGGTCGCCGTGCAGTAAGCTCCGCAGCGCTGTGGCCGTTGGGCTGCGGGCGGCGCCAGTTGTAGCTCCGACCCCGGCAACTCTACCAGTCTGCGAGGCCTCCAAATCCAGCCCGGGGTGGAAATGTTCAACATTAGAGGTCATCCGGAGCGCTATAAGATGGACGAGCCCCCCAACTCCGCGGGAGAGCGGGGGCCTTAAAGTTCCGAAAGGAGCTGGCCGCCGGAGGGCAGGTTTCTTACACTCCGCGGCTCCAAATCCAGCGACACTCCGGAGTGTGTGTCGGGGCCACAGCGCCCGGAAACGCACGGCGACCAGGGATTGCCCGCTCCCCGCTGGTTTCCCAGCACTGCGACGCTATACGATCCCGACATTTAAGAGGCTTTTGGATTTGGAGCGGCAGCCATGGAAGTTGCCGGGGAGCTACAACTGGCGGGCCCCGCGGCCGGACGGAGCCCCCAGCTCCGCGAGGTTGGGAGTCGCCGACCAGGTAGGGGACTAAGAATTAAAGTTTCCCCCTTCACCCCGACTCCACCACCACCACATAAAATCCCTCCAAACTAACTGACTAACATTTATGCAATGAGTATCCCGGTCACCCGGGAGGAGGCAGCAGCTCCAGACTTTTCAAGCCGCCCGCGCTACCTACCTAATCTACGCTAAAAATCTTCCATTCTGAAATCCGAAAATGTCCGAAATCCGACAAGTGTCTGGTCCCAAGGCTTTCGGATAAAAGGTTGTGCACCTGTATGTAAAATTATGAGGGGCATAGATGCGGTAGACAGTCAGAACCTTTCTCCCAGGGTGGAAATGTTCATCATTAGAGTGCATAGCTATAAGATGAGAGTGGGAAAGTTTAACGGAGCTTCGGAGGGCAGGTTTCTTACACAGGGAGTGGGTGGGAGCCTGAAATGCACTTCCAGAAGTAGTGGTACAGGCAGATACGATAGTGGCATTTAAGAGGCTTTTGGATAGGCACCATAGGGGTATAATGTACAGGCAGATGAGATCATCTCTCTCATCATGTTCTCTGCCTTTCAATCAAAATGACACCCATACTAATCAAGAATTATCTCTCTCCCACAGCCCTCACAGCCGTCTATGGCAAAGAATTCCACAGATTCACCACCCTCTGACTAAAGAAATTTCTCCTCATCTCCTTCTTAAAAGAACGTCCTTTAATTCTGAGGCTACGACCTCTAGTCCTAGACTTTCCCACTATGGGCAGGAGGGACCGTTCCTGTGCTGGACTGTTCTATATCTATGTTCTAAGCTCATTAACCAAGGAAGCAAGAAATCATTTATGAATAGCTCTGTACATTACTCAAGGTTATCCATCATGCTATGAAACGTTGAATCATTGATTCATTATTAAGACCCTAAGCATTGAAATTATCTGATTAAAATCACGGTTGTTTTTAATATACGTATATGCATTTGGTAGTTTCATTCAATTTTCAGACACTTTTGTTGTTCATTTCACCGAGGCAATAAATGCAGATGGCACTGCTGTTGCTCTGTTGCTTTCTGTTTTGTTGATGTCTGATACTATTTACACTCTAGGATTAGCAATCAGTACTGCTTACTGCAGTAATAGGTTTCTGGGAAATATAGACAGGCTGGTAGAATGGGCGGATGGGTGGCAAATGAAATTTAATGCTGAGGAATGTGAGGTGTTACATTTGGCCGGGATGAATGAGAGCTGGAGGGCACATATTAAATGCAACACAGGTATCAAGATAGATGGAAATATACTGAAGGCGCCTAGTTTGTTGAAAATGGCAGGGTAAGTTTAGATGGTGGTTTAAAGCACACAAACCTACACAAAACATTGCTTCAGTGACAAATGGATTATTGTTTAAGAAGGGACTGCAGATCCTGGAAAATCGAAGGTAGACAAAAATGCTGGAGAAACTCAGCGGGTGAGGCAGCATCTATGGAGCGAAGGAAATAGGCAACGTTTCGGGCCAAAACCCTTCTTCAGACTGAACCCTGGGGTGGTGGGGGGGGGGGGGGGGGGGGGGGGGGGGGGGGGGAGAAGAACGGAAGAGGTGGCACCAGTGGGCTGAGGGAGAGCTGAGAAGGGGAGGAGAAAGTAGGGACTACCTGAAATTAGAGAAGTCAATGTTCATACCGCTGGGGTGCAAACTGTCCAAGCGAAATATGAGGTGCTGCTCCTCCAATTCACGGTGGTCCTCACTCTGGCCATGGATTATTGTGTTGAGTTTTGGACAACACAATTTCAGAACGTTTTTACTTTAGAGTTTTGACTTTAGAGATACAGTCTGGAAACTGGCCCTTCGGCCCACCAAGCCTGTGCCAATCAGCAATTACCCCCATACACTAGCACTATCCTACACACTAGGGACAATTTACAATGTTTACCAAACCCAATTATCCTATAAACCTGTTCGTCTTTGGAGTGTGGGAGGAGAAGCGTAGCACCCGGAGCAAAATGGAGAGAATGTACAAACTCCATATCTACACCACCCACATTCAGGATCAAACCCAGGTCTCTGGCGCTGAAAGGCAGAAACTCTTCCGCTGCACCTTAGAGAGGAAGCAAAGAGATTTACGAGAATAATTTCAGGGAATGGAATTTAGTTACGTGGAGAAAGAACAGATAGACACAAAATGCTGTAGTAACTCAACGGGACAGGCAGCATCGCTGGAGTGTAGGAATGGGTGACGTTTCGGGTCGGGATCCTTCTTCAGACTGATGTCAGGGGAGTGGGCGGGACAGAGTCGTCACTCATTCCTTCTCTCCAGAGATGCTGCCTGTCCCGCTGAGTTGCTCCAGCATTTTGTGTCTACCTTCGATTTAAACCAGCACCTGCAATTCTTTCCTCCACAGAGAAGAGTACCGAACAGGAGCAAGCCCTTTGACCCACGATGTCTGTGCTGAACACGATGACATATTAAACTAATCCCCTCTGTTTTGTAGCCTGTGTTCTTGCTGTACGACTCTCTGCCTCTTGTGCCATGTTCTTGTGCAGATCTCAGTTTGGCTGCTCTTAGCAGGGGAGGTACAGTGGTGGGTTTGTCATGTCAATAATACACCATTAATCAGCAGCTCCACTGCTATTCTGCTGCCGTGCCAGGGATGCTACTGTTCGGATGATAAACCGAGGAGCTAACTATCCTCTCAACAGACGTGAAAACACCAGTGGTTTGTTTGAAGAACCGCGGGTGGTTTCTCACTGATGAACTTGGCCAATATTAATGCCTCAATCAACTTCCTCCCAGGACGGGTAATCTGCTCGTTGACACTGTGCTGTTCTCAGGAATTTGCAAATTAACTGCAGTCTTTCCAGCATTACAACAGTGAATGCACTTCACAAAGGAGTCTGTTGCAAATGAAAACTCTTTGGGATGTCTGGCTCTCTAGCCATGAAAGGTGTAAAACAAATACAAGCTTTTGAAGGTTAAACAAGGAGATGATGGCAACTAAATGTAATTAGGTCTGACTTGTTGCCTCTGATGCAGAACATCAGCCTCATGCTGGCTTCTCAGGAAAGCAGTCCATGACGTTCCACACCAAAGGGGTGCTGCAATCCTCTCAAAACCTTCTGTTTGTTCCACCTGTTTTGTCTAAGGTAAAACAGAAGGAAAGATGGTAAGTTCCTTGTAAACAAGTCTTGTCAATGACCTGCCTTTCCCAGCAATGAATGACAAAGTCAATTTGCAAGTTCCTAAAAACAGCACTTGCAAACATCTCCAGCTCCAATCTGGAGAGGTCTTGACACATGTTAGTGTAAAAGCCCTGTCCCACTGTGCGAGTTCATTCAAGAGTTCTCCCGAGTTTCCCCTGATTTGAACTCGGAGATTTACGGTAATGGCCGCTTGTCGGTACTCGGGGCTCGCGTGGGCATTTTTCAACATGTTGAAAAATCTTCACGAGTCTTCCCGAGCTGACCGCGTTTCCCGAGTACCTGCCGTTAGCGTTAGCTGCTAAGAGACGTCCCGCTAAGTACCCGTACATTCCCTACTTCCAACGTACCCGCCCCCCCCCCCCCCGTACCCCCCATTCCCCCCACCCCTCCTCAGTGAGGCAAACGATATTTTTTTTATTTATTTATTTATTTTATTTTTTATTGAGGCAACCGATCTTGACCCATTGGGACCTCAGTGCTGATCAGCGGATCGAATTCGCCCCGTGCTGCCGGACAAAGTCCAGCCTGGGCAGAGCCGGTAGATCTGTTCCCACGGCTGACATCCCAGACTGTCTTTACTGGCCATTATCTCAGCCCCCCGGCATTCTAGGCAGACCGTTCCAGTACAGTTGGACTCCTCTCGGAGGCCGCGGTCACTGTTGGTCCGGCAAAATGTAAAATCCGGAAAGGCTCTGGAACCAAGGGTGCCGGTAAATCGGCGGTAGACCTGTATCGTGGAGACAAATTGTCTTCTCCTCGAGTGAATAATGCAGGCTGCAGACAGGAGGAATGTGCCGTGGCAGATGTTGAGCTGACACGGAGCCAAAATGACAGGCTTGCTGGCGGCCCACAGACAAATAAATAATTTATTAGTGTCAGCAGAGCACACGTTTACTGCAGATGGGTTCATGACGGGGCCTTTGGAGAGTATGCATTTGTCTAAAAAGCTTTTCTGTTAAACTCTGAAAGTTACCCAGGACTGATAAAAGGATTGGCGTCTGAATCTTATAAAGCTGCTCCCTGACGTAATCAGGAGCTAATACCAACACAATATCTCCCCGTAGACTTGGGGCATCTACAATGACAGATGCCTCTTGAGCTGGGAAATAGGATGATGTCCAAAATACTTATTTCAAGGACAGTAAATTTCATCTTAATCAAATGATAACAAATATAATATTAACAGGTACTCTGAATTAAACTATTTTCCTATTAAAAAATTACATTTATGGTGCAATTGTAATTGGATCCATTCTTATCAATCTATTTGAATAGTGAATATATAGAAGATAATGGAGGTACTTTACTGAAAATACTTAAAAAATTAATTGCAACCGATGACTGACTTCAAAATAATATAAAACTGACAGCAAAAATGAACAAATAATTAATGTCACCAATTTCAAGGAAATATCTAAATTATATTTGGGCACATTGTTGCAAATCAGGTCTAAATGTTTAAGAATAACTGCAAACCTCATCAAACATTGCACCTCTTTCTATCTTCAGATTAACTGTACGTTGCATAATAATAGGGACATTTGATGTGATGTCGGTGACTAAAGCAACTGGAGCAGATGTTTCTTTGGCCAGAATGGACCTGTTGAGCAGCATTCCATTGTGCTGTAAGTTTCTATGTTAATGATACACAGAACAGAAACATAGGTCAGACAACCTGTAGAGGCTGCCCAGCCCTTCAATGAGGACTTGGGTGAGTTTGTGAATATCTTAATTTTCTTGTCAAATCCGCGTATTCCCCTGATGCCATTCATGCTTAAATCTCCATCAGGCTCACCCCGAATAAACTCAGCTTCCTAGCATCGGCAAGTGTCTGGATTAGCCGGTTGCTAAGATTCACCATCCTCTCTGCGATGAAAAGTCTCCCTATCTCAGTCCTAAATGATCAGTATCAGTATCAGTATATCTTTATTGTTATTTCCTGAGTACTCACATACCCAGAGGAAACAAAAAAACGTTGCTCAACCAGTGTCCGTTCAGTGTGCAGTACAAATAACAACAAGTAAATAGAAATAAAAATACATATATCATGAACAAATTAAATTAAACACTCTACTCTCTACTAAACATCAACAGGCGTTCCGATCGACAGCTGCTGCAGTGTGTCCAGGTTGGTGGTTGGTGCGCGATACTTTGGCAGGGGGCTAAGTCCGTTTATCAGTCTTATAGCCTGCGGGAAGAAGCTGAGGAGCATCCTGCTGGTTTTGCAGCTAATGCTCCTGTACCTCTTCCCAGATGGCAGGATGGAGAATATGTGATGCGATGGGTGGTAGGGGTCTTTGATGATGGAGATGGCTCTGTTGATACATCTCTTCCTGTATATGTCCAGCAAGAAAGGGAGTGGAGCACCAATAATCCTGCTGGCGGTCTTCACAATCCTGTCTAGTTGGTGCCGTTCGTACGCCTTGCAGCTCCCGAACCAGGAAGTGATGCCGTTGGTTAATGTGCTCTCGACTGTCCCCCTATAAAAAGTTCGTAGATGTGTAGTGGGGAGACCTGCTTTACGTAGTCTTCGGAGAGGGTGTAGTCGCTGCTGGGCTCTCTTGACCAGTGCTGTGGTGTTGGTTGTGGACATCAGGTCATCTGACAGGTGGAGTCCTAGGAACTTCACGCTGCTGACCCTTTCCACATCAGCTCCATCGATGTGCAGAGGTGTATGGTGTTGTTTTCCCGCCCTCCTGAAGTCAACCACCATCTCCTTAGTTTTTCCCACGTTGAGAATGAGGTTGTGGGATTTGCACCATCCTGTGAGCAGCTCCACCTCCATCCTGTACGCCGACTCATCATTGTCACTGATGAGACCCACCACTGTTGTGTCATCAGCGAACTTGTTGATGAAGTTGTTATTGAGTCTAGCAGTACAGTCGTGTGTAAGCAGACTAAACAACAGGAGGCTTAGGACACAGCCTTGGGGCGAGCCAGTGCTCACGGCTATGGTTTTTGCCCACCCTGACTGTCTGCTGCCGTTGCGATAGAAAGTTCAGGACCCAGTTACATGTGCCAGCATCAACCACCAATAGCTCCAACTTCTCCACCAGCTGCTGCGGAATGATTGCGGGACAGGGACGATGGTGGCACTCTTAAGACAGTTGGGCACTACTGCCTGGCTGAGTGAGATGTTAAAAATGTCTGTGAAGACATCTTTCAGTTGCTCGGCGCAGTCTCTTAAAACACATCCAGGAATGTTGTCCGGCCCTGCAGCTTTGTGTGGATTGACGCTGGCAAAGGCCTTTTTAACTCCGGCTGCGGACAGCCTGAGCGACTGGTCACTGGGAGATGGCAGTAGTGCACGTGTCTGGGTGCTGTTTTTAACCTCAAACCGCGCGTAGAACTCGTTCAGTTCATCTGGTAGAGAGGGGTCGTTTTGGCCTATCCACAGCTGGGGGGGGGGGGGTTGGGGCAGGGGGGCAGGGGGGGGGGGGTGGGGGGGGGGGGGGGGGTTGGCTTGGGGGGGGGGGTCGGGGTGGGCAGTTGATTGGGAAATCCCTGCCTGACGTTTCATTCTGATGAAATCCCTGCCACTGACGTTTCATTCTGAGACTGGCCTCTAATTCTCTCTTCGTAAGATGCATTCTCAGGATCTTTCAGCAACGATGACTCTCGGATTCTGTCTAACATAGAAACATAGAAATTAGGTGCAGGAGTAGGCCATTCGGCCCTTCGAGCCTGCACCGCCATTCAATATGATCATGGCTGATCATCCAACTCAGTATCCCGTTCCTGCCTTCTCTCCATACCCCCTGATCCCCCTAGCCACAAGGGCCACATCTAACTCCCTCTTAAATATAGCCAATGAACTGGCCTCAACTACCCTCTGTGGCAGAGAGTTCCAGAGATTCACCACTCTCTGCGTGAAAAAAGTTCTTCTCATCTCGGTTTTAAAGGATTTCCCCTTTATCTTTAAGCTGTGACCCCTTGTCCTGGATCATCCCCAACATCGGGAACAGTCTTCCTGCATCTAGCCTGTCCAACCCTTAAGAATTTTGTAAGTTTCTATAAGATCCCCTCTCAATCTTCTAAATTCTAGAGAGTATAAACCAAGTCTATCCAGTCTTCTTCATAAGACAGTCCTGACATCCCAGGAATCAGTCTGGTGAACCGTCTCTGCACTCCCTCTATGGCAATAATGTCCTTCCTCAGATTTGGAGACCAAAACTAACCTGTCAACCCTTGCAGGGATTGTATTTGCTTCAACGATATTACCTTTAATTCTAAACGTCAATGAGACTGGGACATATTCTGGTCACCCTCTACTTGGATTAGTTTAGTGAGGCCTTCTTGTACCTCTCTTCAGCACGAGGGGATCAGGCCTGGACAAGAAAGAGAGAGAGAGGGGGGGGGGAGGGGGAGAGAGAAAGAGAGGGGGAAAGAGAGAGAGAGAGAGAGAGATGAGAGAGAGAGAGAGAGAGAGAGAGAGAGAGAGAGACAGAGAGAGAGAGAGAGAGAGAGAGAGAGAGAGAGAGAGAGAGAGTGAGAGAGAGAGAGAGAGAGAGAGAGAGAGAGAGAGAGAGAGAGAGAGAGAGAGAGAGAGAGAGAGAGAGAGAGAGAGAGAGAGAGAGAGAGAGAGAGAGAGAGAGAGAGAGAGAGAGAGAGAGAGAGAGAGAGAGAGAGAGAGAAAGAGAGAGGAAGAGAGAGAGGGAGAGAGAGAGAGAGAGAGAGAGGGAGGAGAGGGAGAGGGAGAGGGAGAGGGAGGGAAGAGAGATGAGAAAAAAAGACAGGGAGAGGGAGTCAGACAGAGACAGACGGGGGGGGGGGAGAGAGAGAGAGAGAGTGTGTCTTACTACAGCCTTAAAATAAAACTGTTTCATGCTATTATCTGAAGTCACAGTCAGAGGCTCTAACAGTTATGAAGCAATTCTCCTATCTACATTAGCAAACACCTCATGCTTGCAGACCCTGCTATATGGAGCGGCGGGGATGTGGCAGAGATCCTATTTAATAGTGTCAGACAAGGCAATATTTCCACATATTCAAGCAGGGACGGGTTGATTTGGATGTTTACTGTAATACGCATCTCACAAATCCATTTCCAAAGAAGATAGGGCTGGAGGTTAAATGAGGTGCAACAATCTATCATTTGCTGCAGTAGATTAAAGCATGGTGCAAATTACAAACAAAATCTATAAACCAAAACCCTCCTTCAAACTAGAAACCATTTGTGTCACTTCTCTCCAAAGCAGCAAAGTCTATTTCAATATGATCTCAATATAGATTTACCCTTGAATTCTACAGGAATAAAATACCATCTTTTAACCCAATTCTTCATTAATAGCGCCTTCATATTATTTGTGTTTTTTATTTTTTTTTCTCCAGATATCTTTGAATACTATTTGCTTGTCCTACGTTGGTTGATTACTGAAGTTAGATTGATTGATCGATTGAATTGGTTGAAAGATACAGCATAGGAACAGACCCTTCAGCCCACCATGTGCATGCCGACCATCGATCACCTGCTTACGCTGGTTCTAGGTTATTCCACTTTCGTATTCACTGCTGACACATTATGGGTAGTTTTACAGAGGACAGTTCAACTACAAGCCCACAAAACTTTGGGATGAGGCAGGAAACCTACACGGCCACAGGGAGAACGAGCAAACTCCACACAGATAGCATCCGAGGTCGGGATCGAACCTGGGTGTCTGGAGCTATGTGGTGGCGCTGCGTCTGCGACTCGCCTGCAGTCTGTCTGTCTGTCTGTCTCTCTTCCTTCTTTGTCTTATCGTTAATGTCAGATGTATGTAATAGTCTATTTTTTTAGTTGTGTATATTATGTGGGGTGGGGGTAGGGGAAACCTTTTTTTAATCTCTTACTTCAGCGGAGATATGACTTTTCTCCGTTTCGTATCTCTGTTCGCGCTGCAGCCTAACATCCAGGAGCCGGGTGGCGTCCAGCTGGGATTGACCTTGAGGGCTCCGGTCGGAGAGCCTGTGGACTTACCATCACGGAGCTGGCTGACATTCGGAGGCTGCGGTGGCGCTGCGATTGCAGCTGCGACTCTACTTTCAGAGGCTTCGGCCGCGGGGCCCTGTGATCTGTAACATCGGGAGCTGGCAGTTCCCTGGTTGGTGACCTACTTTTCGGGAGCTCCAGCCACAGCAGCTTCGTCCGCCCCGAATCACAAGACTTTAATCAGCCCGTTTGCAGGACATTTCATCGCCCGGCACGGCTCGGCCGTGGGATCTTCCATCGCCCGGCGGGGGCTTCAATATCGGGAGCCTCGATCGCCTTCACGCAGCAGTTTGACTGCATGACCACAGGAGAAGAAGCGAGGAAGAGATAAGACTTTTTTGTAACCATCCATCATAGTGAGGTGATGCATGGAGGATAGTCACTGTGATGGATGTTCATGTTAAATTTATGTAATTCTGTGTTCTGTTTGCTTTTTATTGTTATGACTGTATGATAATGACATTTCGTTCACATTTTTTTTGAATGACAAATCAATTCAATTCAATTCAATGACATAGCAGCTCTACCTGCTGGATAGAGTTCGATAGAGCTCTAGAGGCTAGTGGAATCAAGGGATATGGGGGTAGGCAGGCACAGGTTATTGATTGGGGACGATCAGCCATGATCGCAATGAATGGCGGTGCTGGCTCGGGGCCGAATGGCCTCCTCCTGCACCTGTTTTCTATGTTTCTATGCTAGATTTTGTCAACGATATTTGTAAAATTGCCTGGAGTTTGGAAAACAGAATTCCTGGAAAGAAAAGTTGGATATTCTGTTACCCGTCTTCCACCCATCTCATGCTTGAGTAATTTTAATCTTTGTGTTCCCAGAGTGTGCAGCTATTAGAGTTGCTGCCTCACAGAGGCAGAGACCCAGGTTCGATCCTGACCTTGGTGCTGTCTGTGTGGAATTTGCACGTTCTCCATGTGATCCCACCGGTTTCGTTCGTATGCTCAGGGTTCCTCCCGCATCCCAAAGACGTCCAGGTTTGTAGGTTAATCGGGCTTTGTTAATTGCTCCTAATGTGTAGGGAGTGGAATTTCTTCTCGTCGAGTCCACACACAAGATTAGAAGTCGTTCAGCCAGAGCTAGACACGCTTTGCGGCATCTGCGTGCAACAGTGTCTGTCTTGCACTTCTTGTGCTTGCACGTGGTGGCGGAAAGATTAGCGGAAACAGGGGCCGCGACGTGAACGCCCTTTCCTTGACCCCAGGGAGTGGATGGGGAAAGCGGGATGACATAGAACTAGTGTGAATGGGTCGGCCTGGATTCGGTGGGCCGAAGGGCCTGTTTCCATGCTGTATCTTTCAATCCACTCAATATTGCTCACAAATCAACTCTCCAACCTTCCATGAACATTTTTCAGAACTCTCTTCATTACATGGTAAATAAAAATAAAATGCATTTTACTGCCTGGTAGACAGACCTCCTCAGATAAATATACCTATTGTTAAAAATAACTGATGAATTTATTGTGCCTGATGACAATCTTTCCTCCACAGGTCCTCCATGTCCTCCATATATCTAGCTGAATCTTTTCAAATGTTTTCATTCACCCGGTGAGATCCATTGCAGATAGTAATAGTCTTTATCCCTAGTCCTCACTGAGAAGATGGTTCTCAAGATCTCTCCTGCCCATGTAAGCCACTTCAGTACAGGTATGTAGGAAGAGTTAGGATTCTGACCCAGCAACATAGAACAGAAACAATAGAAGAGTACAGCAGAGGAACAGGCCCTTCAGCCCACAATGTCTGTGCTGAACATAGTGCCAAGCTAAACTAATATCAGTCTGAACATAATCCATGCCACTTCATTCCCTGCACATCCTTGTGGCCATTTAAAAGCCTCTTAAGCACCACTATCGTGTCTGTTTCCACCATCATTCCCGGGAGTGTGTTCCAGGAACTCATCGCCCACTGTGTAAAAAAACCTGCCCCGCACATGTCCTTTAAACTTTACCTCGTTCACCTAAAGGCTATGCCCTCTGCTTCTGCCATTTCCACCTTGGGAGAAAGGTTCTGACTGTCTATCCTATCTATGCCTCTCATAACTTTACATACTTCTATCAGATCTCCCCTCGGCCTCCAACACTCCAGAGAAAACAAGCCAAGTTTGTCCAAGCTCTCCTTATGAGTAGTATTCTCTAATCCAGGCAGCTTCCTGGTAGACCTATTTGGCACCCTCTCCAAAGCCTCCAGCTCCTTTGTGTAATGAGGCAACCAGAACTGTATGAGTCGATGCTCCAAATGCATCCTAACCAAAGTACTATATAGATGCACCATGACTTCCTGACTGTTATACTGAATGCCCCGACCGGCGAAGGTAGGTGGGCTATGCGCCTTGTTTACTACAACGATGGAAGATGTATGCTCATCATCACAGAGCTAGTCTGCAGGTAAAGACAGTCCCAAATATCTATGCCTTGTCTTTTTATTCACTGGCTGAGACACTGGCTGAGACATTGTTCCTGTTTTAGTGCTTTTAATGTCTTTTAATTTTTACTGTTTTTATAGTCCTGTCGTCTTAATGGTTTTAGTAGTTTGTAATAACTTTTTGTTGACTTCCCATGTACAGCACTTTGTGGTAACTGATGTTGTCTAAAAGCGCTTTATAAATAAAGTTATTAAGTTATTATTATACTAGGTTTAAATTTTGGAAGATTCTAGCAAAAAGAGAGTGAAGTGTTCCTTCAGTCCATCAGTTAGATGGAACTTATTGCATAGTTAAGGGAGTGAGTGGTTGGATGGGAATCGGATGGGAATCTGAAGAAGCAACAGTTTTTTGTGGACGGTGTCAATTTCTTTATTGTTAGAGTCATGGCGTCATACAGTGTGGAAACAGGCCCTTTGGCCCAACTTGCTCACACTGACCAACATGTCCCATCTACACTAGTCTCACCTGCCTGTGTTTGGCCTATATCCCTCTAAACCTGTCCTATCCATGAACCTGTCAAAATGTTTCTTAAACATGGCAATAGTACTCGCCTCCACTACCTGCTCCGGCAGCTCGTTCCATTTGCCCGCCACCCTTTGTGTGAAAAATCTGCCTCTCAGGTTCCTATTAAATCTTTCCCCTCTTACCCTAAATCTATGCTCTCTGGTTCTTGATTCCTCTACTATAGGCAAAATACTCTGTGCATCTACCCGATCTCTTCTTCTCATGATTTTGTACACTGCATGATTTAGTGGAACTGCAATCGACAAAGTAATAGGGAAATGTATTATCACCTTCTAGATGTCCCTTACAGGTAGTGGAAACCTTCAGGGAGTCTGGAGGTGAGTCACTTGCCACAGAATGCCCAGTCTCTGATCTGTTCCAGCCTTTATGTGATGGCTTCTGTACTTAGAGTCTCTCTCTTTGGAGTCAGTCATTGCTTGGAACTGGTGTGACATGAATAATGGTTGCTCCTAAGCAGCCAAACCTGGATGGTGTCCAGATCTTGCAGCGTGAGGGCACAGAGTGCTTTATATCAGACGAAATGTGAACAGAGATGAACACAGTGCAGTTGTCACTGAACATCCCCTCTACTGACCTTATTATAGAAACAAGGTTATTGATAAAACAGCATAGGATAGGTGGACCTCAAATACAATCCAAAGGATGAATGTCCTGGGACTGAGATTACTACTTTAGTTTAGTTTAGTTTAGTTTAGTTTAGATTAGATTAGATTAGATTAGATTAGATTAGTTTAGTTTAGAGTCATAGACTCATAGAATCTTACAACATGGAAACAGGCCCTTCAGCCCAACTTTTGTGTGTCGGCCAAAGTATCCCATCTAGACTAGTCCCACCTGCCTGCATTTGGCCCACATTCCTCTAAAACTATCCTAACCATGGCGTCTGTGGAATTCCCTGCCTCAGAGGGAGGTGGAGGCCGGTTCTCTGGATACTCTCAAGAGAGAGCTAGATAGACCCTTGAAGAAAGCGGAGTCAGGGGATATAGGGAGAAGGCAAGAACGGGGTACTGATTGTGGATGAACAGCCATGATCACATTGAATTGCAGTGCTGGCTTGAAGGGCCGAATGGCCTACTCCTACACCTATTGTCTATTGTCTTAAATGTTGCGATAGTACCCGTAGGTTTAGTTTAGGGATACAGCATGAAAAGAGGCCCTTCGACCCACAGGGTCCACGCCAAGCATCGCACTATTTGTCCAACAACCACCATTCTCTGCTCTGTGTCAGGTAAACTTCCAGCCAGGTAGAGTTTGTCCCCAACTCCCATTGACTTAAATTGCAACACCCTCTGTCAAATGCTTGCCTTGATGTCTGTCCCACCTCACCTCTGGAGCTCAACCCTTTCAGTCATGTTTGGACCAAGGCTGCAATGGGGTCTGTAGCTGAGATGTCCAGGCGAGGCCCAGTCTTAGCCCTGATGTAATAAAGGTCATCGATAAAAACCTGATGCAGATGCTGAAAGACAAAATATGAATTGATAAAATCACGATGTTTGGGTAGCACTGATGACAAGATCTTCTTCCTTCATCTTGCTGATGATGGAGTGCAGACAGATGGGTCACTGTTTATCAGATTAGTGATGCTCAGCTTTTTTTATGGTCAAGACATTCCTGAGCAGTTTTCCACATTGTTGAAGACTTTCCTTGTGACAGAGAGCCAGGTCGTTTTGGTCGATCAGTTCAATGCCGGATTGTGAAACAACCCCACTCTTCTACTGATTTTCCACGGACATTATTTTCCCCACTATTACATCAACTGCTGTGCCGGTTCAGCCAGTGGCCAATACTTGAGGGTGGATCGCGGTGGTCAGTGAACCATCTTCTGGATGTGGAAGCACCCTTAACGCAAGCTGCATCAGAAGTCAGATTGGAGCTTTGAAGCAGTAGCTCTATTAGAAACAAGGAACTGCAGATCCTGGTGCACAAAAAAAGACACAGAATGCTGGAGTAACTCAGCTGTTCTGATGGACCGTGTGTAAGAAGGAACTGCAGATGCTGGTTTATACCAAAGGTAGACGCAGAGTGCTGGAGTAACTCAGTGGGCCAGGCAGGAACTCTGGCGAAAAAGGAAGGGTGAAGTCTCAGGTCGGCACCCTTCTTCAGATGGGTTGAAGAAATCTCCAGTCTGAAGAAGGGTCCCAGCCTGAAACATCACCCATCTTTTTTCTCCAGAGATGCTGCCTGACCCGCTGAACTACTCCAGCATTTTGTGTCTATCTTTGCGCTGGACAGATCCACCACTGTACATTTCTTGTTAAGAGCAGCAAAACTGAGATCTGCACAAGACTATAATTCAGTCATGGAGTCATACGGCACAAATACAGGCCACAACACAAAAGGGATTAATTAGTTTAATTTGGCATCATGTCCATGCAGATATTTTGGGTTAAAGGGCCTGTTCCTATGCTGCACTGTTCTTCACGTAACTGAATTCCATTCCCTAAAATAGTAAGTTTAAATGAGAACTTACCAGTTCGAAGTTTGATCTGTATTTTATGAGGAGTTACGTTGAGGGATTACGTGAAGAACCCATCTAGCACGCATGCGCGACATACTTCAAAGCAGCGGTGTGGAATCACAGAAGACACAATAATTGAAATAAACATAGTAAAGAAAAGGAGAACTTAAATACCAGTTGATCTCTATAATTGAGGGTGGGAGCGGAGGGCACGTAATCCCTCATCGTAACTCCTCATAAAATACAGATCAAACTTCGAACTGGTAAGTTCTCGTTTAATCGTACTATTTTACTTCGGAGTCACGTGAGTGACTACGTGAAGATTTTAAAGCTCTGTGATTTCAAACCGTGTAACAGTTCATACTTCACTCGCTGCCGTAGTCATTCGAGGGAGGAAGTATGTTATCGTAATCAACCATGAATCTGTTTGTAAAAACAATAATGGTGTTTAGTAAACAATAACAAAACCAAAAATGCTCCCCTGGGCTTAAATTATATATTTGCAGATTCTAATACTTTTTCTGCAAATGATACAGGTTCTGCCAGCGGCTTGTTATAAAAAGTTTGGAACGTTTTCTCCCTAGACCACCCCGCTGTAGTCAGGATGTGGTCCATAGGCACGTCCATCCTCTTAGCCGTCAATGTGGATGCTGCCCTGGTGGAGTGAGATTTATACACGTTAGTATTTACTCCAGCAGCGTCCAGTACCTGCTTGAGCCACTTGAGATAGTTTGGCTCGTCACCCGACCATAAGGTTTCTTGTGGCTGACCCATAAGGCTTTTTCTCTCCCTCGAGGATTACTTATTGTATTGATGTAGTTCATAAGTGGGTCATGACACATAACCGTGGTTCAGGTGGGTATGCCCGGAATTCCATGACTAGACCTGATGTTCCTGGTCTGCTCTGTTTGACCAGCCCCTGAATGGTAAATGTGACATGGTCTGGTGTTATAACCATATTGTCCAATCATAGTAGATGGAGGGACTGGACTCTTTGTGCTGAGATAAGTGCCATCAGCATGACCGTCTTCAGGGTGGGCTGTTCCAGGGTGAGGGACCTGGCTGTAATTTTGGGGAGGCGTGATAAAGTCCAACGCCTCACGACTACCTGTCTTGGAGAGGTTTTAGAACAGCTTAGGCTGTAACGGCCATCTCGCTCGTGGTGTAGCCACGTAGCGGTACTCACACCTAGCAGCTCTTCCTGGTCCTGTACCTCAAGCATACTCCCAATGTTGTTAAGCCAGTGACCCCTCTTCTTGACCAGCCCAGCCCTGGTCGCCATAGATCTCCTCTGATGAGGGAGATGTCCAGTGCTGTTAGTGCACTGGAGCGGGAGTGTTTGTGCTCCCTTGGCGAGCTTGCCCCAGCTCCCGAGGCAAGTCTCGCTGGAGTTTTATGGATTGTGACCATTGTCTAAGGCTTGGAGACAGACACTTTCTTGCTTTCGGGCAGTAGTTTGAAGTGCCAGCTCTCTGAATGAGCCGGGTTGTCCATCTTCCGTGTGTCTGTCTCCAGCCCGATGATTGGTTTCCAAGCGGCTCAAGCGGCTGCCTCTGCCGTTCTCGGGCGACGAGTCTCATTGTCGGAGTTGCAGGGATTACCGGTGGGTTTGATGTTGATTTCCCTCCCGTCCGTTGCTGTTGGTCAGACAGCGCTAGCGGACTGGGCTCAGCTCGGTACCCGTGTCTGTGGACTGCAGCGTGTGCGGTCCAGGTGCCGCCTCTCGCCCCCTCCACGGTTGGAACGCTCCTTCCCTGGAGTCGAACGGGGGCGATTTTTCTCTGTGCTGCTTTGCTCTTTCCAGTTTTCCCCTGGAGCACAAAGAAGAACAAAGTTTGGCAACTCGAACCTGTGGGTAAGTACTTACCTAACGGTCCGTTCTTTCAGCTTGTAGCGGGAGCGCCCGTACTCCCGTTCGTCGCTGTTGCACTGCGTGAACGCTCATGTGCGCGCATGCGTGCTGACGGGTTCTTCACGTAGTCACTCACGTGACTCCGAAGTAAAATCATTCTTTTAAATCTCTTTGCATCCTCTCCAAAGGCTTACTGAAAGTACTGCCCAGAACTAAACACAATAGTCCATTTATCGCTGAACCAATGTTTTGTATAGTAAGAAACAAGGAACTGCAGGTGATGTTTTACCAGAAAGGAAACAAAGTACTGGAGTAACTCAGCGGGTCAGGCAGCATCTCTGGAGAACATGATAGGTGACATTTCGGTCGAGACTCTTCTTCAGACTGATTGTGGGTGGTGGTTTAGGGTTGGTAACAAAGCTGGAAGAGAGGATGGGCAGGACAAAGCCAGGCAGGTAATAGGTGGATACAGGTGAATGGTCTTTTTAGATAGGCAGATGGTTGGGCAAAGCCCAGAGTTGAAAGGACAGAAGGTGTGAGACAAAAGTATTGAAAAATTGTGAATTGTGAAGCTAGAGGAGAGAGTGTAGGTGGAAGCAGGGGAGGGGGTGGGGGGGAGGGGAAGAAATTGGTGGTGGGGTGCAGTGGAAAGTGGGGTGGGAGGAGAAGGGGAGGAAAGTGTAGAATAAAGTTCAAGCTCACACAAAATGATTAGAATCCATAGTCTTTTATTAGCAACTCTGCAGGGGCAGAGCTTTCATCTCAGCATGCATAACTAAGAGAGAGATAGAGGGAGAGAGAGGGAGAGAGGAAGCTCTCTAATAAGCCTGTGGGTGGAGCCACAGTATGAGTGACACTAATCTACAGAGAGTGGGCTTGAAGATACTTAAAGTTGCAAGTGACAGAGGGGGGAGACGGTGCAGCTCAGATAACTGTGGGAGGTTTGTAGATATCAGTTTGTTGTCTATCCCTTGTGCTGGAGACAGGGAGTTCAAGAAAAGGGAGAGATGTGTCAGAGATAATCCAAGTGAATTTGAGGGCAGGGTGGGTTAGTGGTGAGGTTAAGGAAGTCCATGGGCTCTGCATGGGAGGAGGAGGCAGCCCCAATGCAGTCATCGATGCAGCAGAGAAAGGGTTGGGGGATGTTGCCAGTGCACGCTTGTGGAAGCGGAAGGGTGTGAGGACATGTAGTGCAGCTAACTGCGAGAGGCAGCGTAGGAGGACCCTGAGCAGTTCCATTAGTTGTGCCACTGACTTGCATTGTGGGGACCTCATTGTCGAAGCTATGCTGTAACAGCTGGACTAGAGATAGCAAAAAACACAAAGTACCGCAGTAACGGCAGCATCTCTGGAGGACATCGATAGGTAACGTATACATGTCCTCCAAAGACACACAAAAATTGCTAGAGTAACTCAGTGGGTCATGGAGAAAAGGAATAGGTGACAATTTGGGTTGAGACCCCTGTTCAGATTGGGAGTTAGGGGAGAGGGAAATTGGAGGTACGAAAAGGTTCAAAATAAAATAGAGTCGGCACCGATGACTAAGGAAGGTTGGAGCACACAATGGTCCATTGTTAGCTGTGGGAGAGGTGATAACAAAGCGATACGAACAGTGAAATTAGCAAGACGACTAGATGTTGCTTGACCAACTGGATTCCTCCAGCTTTGCGCATTTTTTTTGTAAACCTGCATCTGCAGTTCCCTGAGTGTCCCTTTGACTAGTGATAGGGCTCATTCTGGAATATGTCTTTAGCTGTACATTTGGAATATATCTGATGTTCAAGGCTTTTGCTTTGTACAGCACACAAGCATGGAGTGTACCAACTTGACCTTCAATTGGATTTCATGACATTGGGGCCTCGGCACGGTGCTGAAGTGAATGATCAGATGGTCAGGTACATTCATTGACACACCCTCACAGAAGGTGGAGGTGTTCACTGAATCTCCTTCTCCTCCACTTAATGGATTCATATCCCACCACCATCATTCATTATTGGGTGTGACAGGATTACAGAGCCTTGCTCTGATCTGCTGGTGGTGACCATGCCCAGCTCCCTATGTGGCACATCGCTCCATTCTGTGCACAGAATCTAGATGGGCATTTCCAGTGCAGTGCCAAAGATATGCTTCACTGTTGGAGACGCTGCCTTTGGGCTGATATCGGCTGATCCTGCAGAAGTACATGCATGGAAGATCCCATGGCAATCCATAGAAGTGCAGGCCCATGATCTCCACAGGTCTGGGCGTTGTATATATATAAGAGGTTTGCCAGAATGCTGCCTGGATTATAGGGTATTAACCATAAGGAGAGGTTGGACAAACTAGGATTCGTTTTCTCTGGAATGTCAGAGGTTGAGACGGTAGTTTATTAAAAAGGTGTAGATAAGTTAGACAATACAAAAAAATGTTTCCCCATCATGGAAATGTCAAAGACTAGATGGCATAGCTTTAAGGCAAGGAGGGCAAAGCTTAAAGAGATGTGTGAAGCGATTTATTTTACACAGAGAGTAGTGGGTGCTTGGAACATGCTGCCAGGGGTAGCGGTGGAGGCCGATGCAATAATGGCATTTAACAGGCGTTTGGATAGGCACACGGATATGCAAGGAATGGAGGGATGTGGATCACGGGCAGACAGAGGACATTGGTGTAATGCCCCTGCCCCACTTAGGAAACCTGAATGGAAACCTCTGGAGACTTTGCGCCCCACCCAAGGTTTCCGTGCAGTTCCCGGAGGTTTTTGTCAGTCTCCCTACCTGCTTCCACTACCTGCAACCTCCGGCAACCACCTGCAAACCTCCGGGAACCGCACGGAAACCTTGGGTGGGGCGCAAAGTCTCCAGAGGTTTCCGTTCAGGTTTCCTAAGTGTGACAGGGGCATAACTTGGCATCATGTTCAGCATGGACATTGTCGGCCAAAGGGCCTGCACCTGTGCTGGACTGTTCCAGGTTCTATGCTCAGTTTTTATTGCTGAATAATGATCATTTGTGAGGGCTTCATGTTCATAAAGCTGACAGTCACATTTTCTAAATGTAATTTAAGAGTAGTTCACAGAGTACTTTGCGAGTAAGCAGACAGATGATAGAAGCATACTCCATAATACTCAGCTTTTGTACTGCCAAAGTTAATCACAAAAAGTTCTGATGAAGTGTCTTTTACCCTGGAACGTTACCTGTTTGTTTTCCGCAGATGCTGCCTGACCTGCTGAGTTTTTCCAGCATTTTTTGTTTTTATTTTGGATTTAAGACACGTTTATTATTGAGGTTTATGGCAGTTGGGCAGCACAGTGGCACAGTGGAAGAGTTGCTGAATTACAGTGCCAGGGGCCCAGATTGAAACCTGAGTACGGGTGTTGTCCGTACGGAGTTGGCACGTTCTCCCCGTGACCACGTGGCTTTTCTCCAGGTGCTCCGGTTTCCTCCCACATTCCAAAGACATACAAGTTTGTAGGATAATTGGCTTTGGTAAAAGATTGTGAATTTCCCCTAATGTGTAGGATAGTGCTAGTGTACGGAGATCGCCGGTTGGCTCGGACTCGGTGGGACGAAGGGCCTGGTTCCGTGCTGCATCTCTAAAGTAAACTAAACTAAACTTTAATGCAGTGAGATTATATTTCATTACCTCATTTGGGCATTCAACTATATCAAACATAGATGCAAACAAATTAAATTGTTGATAGAACTTAAACTCCCCTTAAGCCATTTACATGATATTATTGCTTGCTATTCACTGTAGATTAACCATTCAGTAGGAGGTCATTTAATGCGTTTAACCTAGAGTTGGAAAGCACTTTAATAATATTTGTAAGTTGTAACCAATTGGGAAATGCTTTACACTTTTTCACATTGGCCTTATGAGGTCACATATTCTGATTCCAGTTTGTACTTTTTATTGGATTATCGATTATTTTTAGTTGGAGGTGAACTGTTTCAGGCACAGCTCCCGAGGAAAATTATTATCACCAAAAGGTTAAAGTGAAGGGCAGCTACATCTTGAAAGTATTGCCTGGTGCACGTGAGCCCTGGAGCTGGTTTCTGACTTGAGTCTGAGAGAGAAATGCTGCCCAGACAAGATACTGTCTGAGAAGGAACTGCAGATGCTGGAGAATCGAAGGTTACACAAAAAAGCTGGAGAAACTCAGCGGGTGCAGCAGCATCTATGGAGCGAAGGAAATAGGCAACGTTTCGGGCCGAAACGTTGCCTATTTCCTTCGCTCCATAGATGCTGCTGCACCCGCTGAGTTTCTCCAGCTTTTTTGTGTAACCCAAGATACTGTCTGATATCTGTGTGCTGATCATCCTATTTAAATGATTGGAAATGCAAACCATATTCCTTTGGTATAAATTAATTTTCCACAACTACCATTGACTCAAGAAACTAAACATTTAACACTTGGACTTTAGAGATATGCCGCAGAATCAGGCCCTTCAGCCCACCGAGTCCGAGCCAAACCGTGATCGCTCCATACATTCTATACATTAGGGCCAATTTACAATTTTACCGATGCCAATTAACCTTCAAACCTGTATGTCTTCGGAGTGTGGGAGGAAACCGGAGCACCCGGAGAAAACCCACGCAGTCACAGAAAGAATATACAAACTCTGTACACGTAGCATCCGTAAACCTGGGTCTCTGGCGCTGTGAGGCAGCGACTCTACCGCTACGACACTGTGCCGCCCATTACTAAGTGCGATTTAAAGAAAGCCCAGCAATAATTCTTGTTCACCACCGTAATTCTTCCAAGACATTGACATGTAAGCAAGATGAATGTGGTGTTGCAACCATCAGAGTTAGTGTCATGTCACCTGCAAATTAAAAGCACATTTTCTGTCTTTTTTTTAAGGTTCTCAGGCATAGACTTTGGCAATTGGAAAACCAAACGTCAAAGCTCACCTCTAACTTCATCGGAAGCTTGTGTCTGAAGCTAGTACAATGTAATTCTCTCATTGATCGATACAGCTATTTAATTTCCATCTCCCTAATCTGTGAAGCGATTAGTGAATCAGGACATAAATAGATACCTAGAAATAGTAGCAGCCACTTGGTTTCTCAAATCTATCTTGGGGTTAGAAAGGATATACTGAACTTGTAAAAAAATGCTTCATCAGATCAGTACAGAATCTGAGCAATAGGAAAATATTGAGTAGGCTGGGACAGGTCGTAGGTTATGGGGAGAAGGCAGGAGAATGGAGTAGGAGGGAGAGATAGATCAGCCATGATTGAATGGCAGAGTAGACTTGATGGGCCGAATGGCTAATTCTACTCCTACTTCTTATGAAATTATGACTATTCCTTGGACCACAGGAGGATGAGAGCTGATCTTATAGAGGTGTACAAATCATGAGAGGAATAGATCAGATAGACGCGCAGAGTCTCTTGCCCAGATCAAGTGAATTGAGATCCAGAGGACATGGGTTTAAGATGAAGGGGAAAAGATTTAATAGGAATCTGAGGGGTAACTTTTTCACACAAAGGGTGGTGGTGTAAGGAACAAGCTGCCAGAGGAGGTAGTTGAGGCAGGGACTATTGCAATGTTTATGAGACAAGGTACGTGGATAGTGTGTATGAAAGAGCTGTAAATGCTGGTTTTGAGCGAAAATACACACAAAAAGCTGTAGTAACTCAGCGGGACAGGCAGCATCTCTGTAGAGAAGGAATGGGTGACGTTTCGGGTCGAGACCCTTCTCCCGACTGCAGAAGGGTCTCGACCCGAAAGTCACCCATTCCTTCTCTCCAGGGATGCTGCCTGTCCCGCTGAGGTACATGGATAGGACAGGTTTAGAGGGATATGGGCCAAACGCAGGCAGGTGGGACTAGTGTAGATGGGGCATGTTGATCGGTGTGGGCAAGTTGGGCCGAAGGGCATGTTTCCACACTGTAAGCCTCTATGACTCTATGAGTACAGTGGCTACAGGCTTACAGTGCCAGAGACCTAGGTTCAATCCTTGTGACTGTTCGATTTGCACGTTCTCCTTATGACTCTGTGGGTTTCCTCCCACATTCCAAAGACGTGGGTTTGTAGGTTATTTGGCCTCTGTAACATAGAACGAGTGATCGGTGGTCGATGTGGATAAGGTGGGCCAAACAGCCCATTTCCATGCTGCATCTCTGAAAAAAAGAACACTTCCTGCACTCCAAGCTTCCAAAAACTTCACATACGTTTCCAGGAAAATTGGAAACCAAAGGGTGATTTGATTGCAAGTTTTACGATTTTGAAAATCCTATTTTGGAATAAAGGGTGATAAATTCCCTGCACTTATGATCTGGAACTTCAGTAAGATTGTGGCTGAATTTTACCTTAATTCTGCCCACCTATCTTTGGCTCAATATCTCATTATCTGCTTTATAGACAAAATATATTGATATTACATAGAAAATTACAAACCAATTTAGCATCTACCAAGTTGTGTGAGAAGAATATTCTGATTATGAATATTTTTTCCACACACATCTCCAGAATGCCTCACTGTATCACCTGGACATTCGGGAGGCTCTTATGTTTTGATCTAAATTGATTTGAGAAATGCAGCATATAAACAGGACCTTCGGCCCACCGAGTCCACACTGACCATCGATCATCTGTTCACACTAGTTCTATGTTATCCCATTTTCACATCCACTCCCTGCACATTATGGGCAATCTGCAGAGGCCGGCTAAGCTACAAACCCACACGTCTTTGGGATGTGGGAAGAAACCAGAGAAACTCCACATGGTCAGAGGGAGAATGTGCAAACTCCACACAGGCAGCACCCGATCGAACCTGGGTCACTGGTGCCGTGAGGCAGCAACTCTACCAGCTGCACTTGTTAGCCAATCTAATAAATGCTTTGAAAATCAAAGAAATCTGTATTCTTGAGAATACTAGTTTTGTTTTTGTAATCTCTCTTCCATAAATGAACACTTGGAACCCTGTTAATCCTGGTGATTGTTCCAATGGTATTTTACCTTTAAGCAGTTGTACCTTTAAACAAGGCACTCGTGCTGCAGTCTAACCAGGACTTTGTACAGCCCTTGCATTTTATATTCCAGCCCAGTCCTTGTATGGAAGAGATGTGTGTGAGAAAGGGGAATGAATGAGGCTGTTTCCTTCCTTGGAATGTTAATAACAGAATGTGCTGGATGAGATACTCCACGACATGGGCTTTCTGTTATCTGCTCTGTTTACAGAAGATACACTTTTAAAGTGAAAATCCAATTTGTCAATTCCACTTTCCTTTCACTGAACACATATTCAGTGTGAACTAAATCATACCATGGTGAATAACAAAACTCTCCAGGAGAGGATGGTCAGAGACAAATGTTAATTCAGACTGGGATTCAGTAATGTGTGATCTACCAGTTACCTTGAGAGCCTCTTTTCTCCTTAACACTCCTTGCAATCTGCTCAATAATTCAGTGGAAGGCCTTAATTTATCATTGCATGCATGTTTTGATTCAGCCTCCCCGTATGCATCAGTATAAATTACAATTCTAGCATTAAATTATGTACTGCTTTATAATTATATTTTTCTCTTGAAAACTGAATGCTATTTTGTTTAATTTGCCATTTAATTGTAATCACTTCTTGTCACAATATTGCACAATAAATGATCACCAAAAGAAGCCAGCAAGACAACATTTTGAGTTGTGTGTTATCATTGTACAATGTAATTAATAATTAGAGTTGTCACTGCTTCATATTTCTGACATCTGTGTTAAATATCTGCTGTGTAATTACGCTGTGAATCTTACTTGTATCTTGATTAAAGGTAGCGTTTCCGGAATATAGACATAGAACATGGAAACATTGTAAATAAATATTTCTGCTATTTGGATAATCTGCCCGTGGTCGTCCAATCTCTTCCTTAAAAATGTTAAAGAATTGCTCTCAAGAATGATCCCAGGAATTAGTGAGTTGACATACGATGAGTGTTTGATGGCACTGGGCCTGTACTTGCTGGAGTTTAGAAGAATGAGGGGGGGACCTCATTGAAACTTAACGAATAGTGAAAGGCTTGGGTAGAGTCTAGGATGTGGGAGAGTCCAGGACTAGAGGCCATAGGTTCAGAATTAAAGGACATTCCTTTAGGAAGGAGGTGAGGAGGAATTTCCTTAGTCAGAGGGTGATGAATCCATGGAATTCTTTGCCACAGAAGGCTGTGGAGGCCAAGTCAATAACCAATAGATAATAGACAATAGGTGCTGGCCTTCGACCCAGCACCGCCATTCAATATGATCATGGCTGATCATCCCCAATCGGTACCCCGTTCCTGCCCTCTCCCCATATCCCCTGACTCCGCTATTTTTAAGAGCCCTATCTAGCTCTCTCTTGAAAGCATCCAGAGAACCTGCCACCACCGCCCTGAGGCATTGGATAATTTTAAGGCAGAGATAGATAGATTCTTGATTTGTATGGGTGTCAGGGTGTCAGGTGTCATTAGTATGGAGAGAAGGCAGGAGAATGGGGTTAGTAGGGAAAGATAGATTTTCCATGATTGAATGGCAGTGTAGACTTGATGGGCCGAATGGCCAAACTCTGCTCCTATCACTTATGGACTTATGACATGATGAAATGGCATTTCAGCATTTCAGCTCTCTTGCTCGCTTGTTGAAGTATTGATGCTTGCAGCCACGCTTTTCATTTAACTTCCATGTGTTAATGTGACAACATCTCCATCCCTTGCAATGACTGTGGGGTACTGGTAGTTGTTTATTACCGTCAAGCGTAGCGTTATAGTGATGAGCTTTTTGTTGAGTGCTCTGCAGCCAACTCATACTGTACATGAATACAATCAAGCCATACACAAGTGTAACAGGTAGAATGAGGGGAAAATTCAGAGTGTTTGATATAGTGTCACAGCGTCATGGTGTTACAATTATGGAGAAAGTGCAGATATAAACAAGTCCAGGAGCTGCAACAAAGGTAAATTGGGACAACACTAGAATAACCTTCCTTCTGTTGACTTCATTTATACCTCACGCTGCCTCAGCAAGGCCAGCAGCATCATCAAGGACGAGTCGCATCCTGGCCACTCCCTCTTCTCCTCTCTCCCAACAGGCAAAAAGTATAAAAGTGTGAAAACGCACACCTCCAGATTCAGGGACAGTTTCCTTCCAGGTGTTATCAGGCAACTGACCCAAACTTACACACTACAAACTCAAATAAGCTCTGAACTAGATAGATTCTAGTTGGTTATTGTAATTGAACTATTATTGGGTTTTTTCGTGTGTGTGTGTGTGTGCATATATATATATATGAGATATATATATATATGAGATATATATATATATATATATGTATTTGTGAGTAGGTATATATATATATATACACACACTGAACTTTGACATGTCGCGGGGTGAAGCCTGTATGGTTGTGAGTAGTCGCCCAAAGAGTCGTACCTTTATCAGGTCGCCGCTGGATTTTCGACATTTTGACATTTGTCGGCGACCTGCTGCGCCTTTGACGGGTGCCGGCAAGTCGCCGAAAAAATTGCCCTTTAAAAATAAGAGCACAGGAAGAGAGTGTGAAGGTGATGATTGGTTCAGGTGTCTGATGTGCTCTTGTGACCACCAAAGGGAAAACAACTACAGTTAGCAATGAAGAATGAAGCAGTCATGGCATAAAAAATGTATTAAGAGGGTTTAAACGATGTGGTGCAACAACATGCCTAGGCCTATTTGGCAGCTTCTCCCAAGCATGTGTCATCCACTGCCTGGAAGGGAACGGACACCAGCTTCTACTTGCAAATTCTCCTTCATGTCAAACATCATCCCGAGCTGGAAAATGATCACTGCTCCTTCATCGTGAATGTGTCACCATCCAGGATGTCTCTAATTAACAGCGCTGAGAGAGAGCTGTTACCACAAGGACAGACGGCACTGCCTCAACAAGGGGGTTTACCAGCACCTTCCCAAAGGACAATTACAGATGTGTACTAAATGGAGGCCAGGCCGATAATGCACACATCCAATGAATGAATGAAGAGTTAGCTAATTTGTTCACAGCAGACTCCCACAGACAGATATTTTGTATTCATCGGATATATAGGGATGAATAATGCCCACAACATCTAGATGAAAAACTCACAATTACATGTGAGGATATTGCCAGGACTAGAGGGCCTGAGCTACAGCGAGAGGTTAAGCAGCCTTCCTTGGAGTGCAGGAGGATGAGGGGTGATCTTATTGAGGTGTACAAAATCATGAGAGGAATAGATCGGGTAAATACACAGTCTCTTACCCAGAATGGGGGAATCAAAAACCAGAGGACATAGGTTAAAGTGAGGGGGGAATGATTTAATAGGAACCTGAGAGGTAATTTTTTTACATGAAGGGTGGTGGATATATGGAACGAGCTGCTGGAGGAGGTAGTTGAAGCAGGTACTATTGCAACTGAGACAGGTGCTGGATATCATCGATTTTGAGGGATATGGGCCCAACACGGGCATGTGGGACAAGTGTAGATGGGATATGTTGGGCAGTGTGGGCAAGTTAGGCCGAAGGGCCTGTTTCCATGCTATATATCTCTAAGACTCTCTACATACAAAATGTTTACAATGCAAACAGCATATCTAATAAAATAATACTTGTATTTATAAATTAAAACCATTTAGAAATTAAAATATTTTCCCTAAATTGAGAAGTTTTTAGATCTGATTTCATTTACACAATATCAGGGATGAATCCTTAGCAAACATGCAAGTGAAAAGCTCTCACTACTTGCCATCACTATTACTTAATATTCAAGAGATATTCTGTGCATACATTTATTTTGTTTCCTTTTCAAATGAGTTCTCAATATTAATGCCAGGGCGAAGAAAATCAGATGTTATGCAATTCAAATCAGTTCATACATTGGTGTAGGAAGAAACTGCAGATGCTGGTTTAAACCGAAGGTAGACACAAAATGCTGGAGCAACTCAGCAGGACAAGCAGTATCTCGGGAGAGAAGAAATGGGTGATGTTTCGGGTCGAGACCCTTCTTCAGTTTGTCAGTCTGAAGAAGGGTCCCGACCCGAAACGTCATCCATTCCTTCTCTCCAGAGACACTGCCTGTCCTGCTGAGTTGCTCCAGCATTTTGTGTCTATCTTTGGTTTATACATTTGCTGTAGGTGAATGAGGTGCCTTTATTCTACGACATCGATTAAATGTTTCTCACAATTGGTTTCGGTTTATTATTGTCACGTATACCGAGGTACAGTGAAAAGCTTTGTTTTGCTTGCCTTCCCAACAGATCAGATACAATACAGAAATACAATTAAGTCAAACTCAAGTACAATAGATAAAGCAAAATACTCCTCTTTCTGAGGTTTAAACGTGAGGGCAAAAGATAGAAACATAGAAAACAGGTGCAGGAGTAGGTCATTTGACTCTTCGAGCCAGCGCTGCCATTCAATATGATCGTGGCCGATTATCCAAAATCAATACCCTGTTCCTGCTTTCTCACCACATCCCTTGATTCCATTAGCCCAAAGAGCTATATCTAACTCTATAACAATATATCCAGTGAATTGGCCTCCACTGCCTTCTGTGGCAGACAATTACAAAGATTCACAACTCTCTGGGTGAAAAACCTGGGAGTCCAGAACCAGGGACCACAGTTTAAGAATACGGGGTAGGCCATTTAGAACGGAGATGAGAAAAAACATTTTCACCCAGAGAGTTGTGAATCTGTGGAATTCTCCACCTCAGAAGGCAGTGGAGGCCAATTCTCGGGATGCTTTCAAGAGAGAGTTGGATAGAGCTCTTAAACATAGCGAAGTCAGGGGATATAGGGAGAATGTGGATGATCAGCCATGATCACAGTGAATGGTGGTGCTGGCTTGAAGGGCCGAATGGCCTACTCCTGCACCTATTGTCTATTGTCTAAAAGATTTTCCTCATCTCAGTCCTAAATGGTCTACCCTTTATTCTAAATTAAGATGAACCAAGGTATAGGCTCTGCCTTGAAAAACAGTTTGAAGTGTCCTCCAATGGTCCCTTTAAGAACTGCTGACTAGATCATGATGGATCCAGAAAAAGTACATGGCACATGTTCACATTTAAATAAGTAAGTAAGTAAGTTTATTGGCCAAGTATTCACATACAAGGAATTTGCCTTGGTGCTCCACCCACAACTAACAACATGACATCCAGTGACAGTTACGAATGCCTCAGAGAACACTAAACATTAATAATAATAAAACATTAATGATAAAACACCATTTATCAAGCATGTGAACCAACAAAATACCAGATCAAAGGGAGGCTACAGATTTTTGGCTGTTGAGTAGAGCAACTACTCGTGGGTAAAAACTGTTTTTATGTCTGGTTGTGGCAGCTTTGACAATCCGGAGTCGCCTTCCAGAGGGAAGTGATTCAAAGAGTTTGTGGCCAGGGTGAGAGGGGTCAGAGATGATCTTGCCCGCCCGCTTCCTGGCCCTTGCAGTGTACAGTTCGTCAATGGAGGGAAGGTTGCAGACAATAACCTTCTCAGCTGATCGGACAATTCGCTGCAGCCGGATGTCGTGCTTGGTGGCTGAGCCAATCCAGACCATGATGGTGAAGGTGAGAACAGACTCTACGATGGCTGTGTAGAATTGGACCATCATTGCCTGTGGCAGATTGTGCTTCCTCAGCTGCCGTAGAAAGTACACCCTCTGTTGTGCCTTTTTGACTGTGGAGTCGATGGTGGCCCCCCATTTAAGATCCTTGGAGATGATGGTTCCCAGGAACTTAAAAGACTCCACAGAAGTGACTGTGATGTTGTTGATGGTGAGTGGAGTGAGGGGAGGGGGAGCTCTCCTGAAGTCTACAATCAATTTCACTGTCTTAAGAGCATTGAGCTCCAGGTTGTTGCGATGGCACCAGGATGCCAGCTGTGACACTTCCTGTCTGTAGGCAGATTCCTCCCCATCCTGGATCAGTCCAATCAGGGTTGTGTCGTCCGCAAACATGAGAAGCTTGACAGAGGTGTCTGTGGAGGTGCAGTCGTTGGTGTAGAGAGAGTAGAGGAGAGGAGAGAGGACGCAGCCTTGCGGCGCTCCTATGCTGAGTGTTTGCGGGTCCGAGATGTACTTTCCCAGCCTCACATGCTGCTTCCAGTCTGTCAGGAAGCTGGTGATCCACCGACAGAGGGGTTCAGGCACAGTCAACTCGGAAAGTTTGGAGTGTAGTAGCTCTGGCACAATGGTGTTGAATGCAGAGCTAAAATCAACAAACAGCTTTATGGCAAGCTTTAAACAGGTGTGAGGCTGAGGTTTACATATTCATGATGCACACTGCCTGTGATGTGCTCTTCAGAGATTTCAAAGTCCTTGTCTATTTTTGGCAACTGGGCATTTCTGGTGAAGATTGGGTCGAGGGGATTGTGCCTGGAAACAGTTCATAAAATTGTAATTGCTCACTCAAGAAGCAGAGTCCTAACTAAATAGTTATCTCTCAACCGGTCTAATACAGATTATTCAGTAACAATCGCATTGTTTTCTCGGATCCATCGCGACAGAACATGGCAGCTGGAACCTCCTCATTCCCGGTGATCACTCCAAGTTGCGTCTGATCGGCCTCCTGGTGAGTCCTGTCTGCCCCCTCTGGTGGAGGACCCCAATGTGTGACATCATCTAACGTGGGGAGACTGTGCATGGACGACCACCATACAGTCCTTGACAGAGACATCCCGGGGTCCAGCGGCATGGACTCCACCACGGCTGTGGGCCTCCTCCCCCTGCTGCAGCCTCCTTCTGCCATCTCAGCCACTGCGGTGCTCCAACTACAGGCCACCCACCATCCTCATCCTGGTTCAACATTGAGATGGTCTTCTTGAGCGGTACTTTATCAAGAAGCTCCCCCTCGATCTGCCCGCCATGGGTCATCCCGCTAGGGGCATAGCTCCAGGCAGTTTAGCTCTCAACATCTTAGGCATGTGCAAACTTTTGCACCACAACCAGGTGGCAACCTTTGGTGAAGTGACTGAACTTCACAGGGACTTCTTTAGCCATAAAACTCAAACAGATATCCTGAAGTTATAAATGATTCTGTAAATGCACTCCTTGCCTTTTAACTGTAATATTCATATACATAAGTTCATACGTTATAGGAGAAGAATTAGGCCATTTGGCCCATCAAGTCTACCATACCATTCAATCATGGCTGATCTATCTTACTCTCTCAAACCCATTCTCGTGCCTTCTCCCCATAAGCCCTGACACCCTTACTAATCAAGAATCTGCCTTAAAAATATTATTTGATCCATATCCATCTGTGGCAAAGATTTCCACAGATTCACCACCCTCTGACTAAAGAAATTCCTCCTCATGTCCTTGCTAAATATTCGTCATTTTATTTTGAGGTTATAACCATATAATATAACCATATAACAATTACAGCACGGAAACAGGCCATCCTTGGCCCTACAAGTCCATGCCGAACAAATTTTTTTTTTCCCCTTAGTCCCACCTGCCTGCACTCATACCATAACCCTCCATTCCCTTCTCATCCATATGCCTATCCAATTTATTTTTAAATGATACCAATGAACCTGCCTCCACCACTTCCACTGGGAGCTCATTCCACACCGCCACCACTCTCTGCGTAAAGAAGTTCCCCCTCATATTACCCCTAAACTTCTGTCCCTTAATTCTGAAGTCATGTCCTCTTGTTTGAATCTTCCCTATTCTCAAAGGGAAAAGCTTGTCCACATCAACTCTGTCTATCCCTCTCATCATTTTAAAGACCTCTATCAGGTCCCCCCTTAACCTTCTGCGCTCCAGAGAATAAAGACCTAACTTATTCAACCTATCTCTGTAACTTAGTTGTTGAAACCCAGGCAACATTTTAGTAAATCTCCTCTGTACTCTCTCTATTTTGTTGACATCCTTCCTATAATTGGGCGACCAAAATTGTACACCATGCTCCAGATTTGGTCTCATGAGTGCAGGCAGGTTATGGCGCGGCTTAAAATCAAACTGCTGCATCGAGGCGATCGAGGCTCCCGATGTTGAAGTGTTACACATCCCTTGCTGCCGAGCGGTGCAGTAAAGCAGCAACTCTACTGCTGTATCACTGTGTCACCCCACAGACGCAGCCTGGCCCATTGAGTTACTCCAGAACCATGTGTTTTGGTCTACAATCCAGCACTGGGGTTACTCCATCTTGGCATCTGCAGTTCCTTGTGCCTCGACTTCTTTCCCCATGCCTTGTGTCGCAAAATTCTATACTTTTCGGGCTGGAGTGAAAGGATACCTATAACCTATCTAGATTGCATATTTGAATCTTGTTTATGCTATTTCTTACACTTTACGTGATCATTAATATACAGACTTCAGCTCTTCCCAGAGGTTCATATGCTGAAGGTGTTTTCTGTTCATTCAGTGACACATCAGGCAGTCAGATGGTACCAAGCAGGCTTGCCAGCTGTTGCTCACAGACTCCCCTTGCTCATCTCCACACTCAGATCAATGAACGTTACACACAGTTATTTATAAGTGACCCACAGTGATCAAAATGTGCTTCGAAATTCAGAGACTGCCAATCCATTCCTAGTAATCAGCCTCAGTAGGTAGGCTATCTCCAGGATACAGCCAAGAGCTATTTTCCATTAACTTGGTAACAACAGAATTTTTTTTTGTTGTATTGAGGTTTTCCAGCTTCTCTTTCTATCTATTTGTCTCCGGTGCTATTGTGAAAAAGGACATTGATTAGAACTGCTTGTGGCACTTGAGCAGAGAACTTATCTATCTATAAATGGAGCATCAAAATTGGGATTAGGAGTAAGGACAGGAAGAGGAGACTTATTAATACTAAAATGCTTTGGTCGATGTGAGGGGTGTTTACATCTCCCAGTGATCATGCAAAAGGCACTTGTATAAATATTTTAGGAGAAATTGCCTGAGGAATTGTATTAACTAGAATCTTGGTGGATCATACGTTCTAAAATATTGTAGGCTGATTTATCCAGGGAAGTAACCTCCAAAGAAGCCTATGGAGGTCAAACAAAGACAAATGAAACCATATTTCATGATTATATCAGACATCTTGTAACCGTTACATTAAGTTCAAATTGGTACTGATGGAAATATTTCTGCCATATCTTCATGAAGGATTACAACTTTCATGAGAGATTTTATTCTTTTGGTTATATATTACATACGTAATTCTTTTTTAAAAACTCTTTTATTAGTTTATTACATATTTGATTTTGGACTGAAACCTTTGGTCATTCGCATTTTCAGGGAGAATGTACAAATTCCATACATGTCAGGATCGAACCCGGATCTCTGGTGCTATAAGGCAGCAACTCTACTGCTGCACAACTGTGTTGCCCCACAGATGCAGCCTGACTCATTGAGTTACTCCAGTGCTAGGTGTTATGTTCGAGAACAAATAACCTACAAACCTGTACGTCTTTGGAGAGGGGGAGGAAACTCGAGCACCTGGAGAAAACCCACATGGTCACGGGGAGAATGTACCAGCCTCTGACCTACTCTCGTAGCCACATGGTATATACGACAACTCCAGTTCATTTTCTCATGGGAATTCTTCACCGCACTTACTTCTTGTAACAATTCGTTACACCATCAGTGTCAGTAGGTCAGCGGCACGGTGGCGCAGCGGTAGAGTTGCTGTCTTACAGCGCTTGCAGCGCCGGAAAGCCGGATTCGATCCCGACTGCGTGGGCTGTCTGTACATAGTCTGTACTGTATCTCTCTGGAATCTTCGGTTTCCTCCCACACTCCAAAGACGTACAGGTTTGTAGGTTAATTGGCTTGGTAAATGTAAAAAATTGTCCCTAGTGGATGTAGGATATTGTTAATGTGCGGGGATCGCTGATCGGCAGGGACCTGGTGGGCTGAAGGGCCTGTTTCCACACTGTATCTCTAAATTAAACTAAATCCATTTGCCATTAGAGTTTTTTTTTACATCCCCTTTTCTCTTGACCGAACTCTGAAAAATTACAAATGAAAATGCTCAGTAGCTAAGAGAGAGCACACTTTATGGATTTTCAACAGCCCAGTTCTGATGAAAACTTAACTTTTTGTTTCCTCCTCCACAGATGCTGCCTGACTTGCTGAGTGTTCCCAGCATTTTTTTAATTTTATTTCAAATTTCCAGCACCCGAGGTGTTTTACTCTTAGAAAGAGATTAAAAATTAACCCCAGATTTTCTGCCATTGTTTGTGTTTGAAACATACTGCCGGGAGAGCAGTGGAGGCAAATTCAATTGTAGCATTCACAAGGGTGCAAGATAAGTTTGTAACAGTTCATTAAGTAAGATAACGTTAATGAGCGGGTCGGTGCGGACTCTGTGGGCCGAAAGGGCCTGTTTCCGCACTGTATCTCTAAACTAATCTAAACTAAACTAAACTAAACACTAACAGTATTCTACACACACTGGGGGCAATTTACAATTTTTACCGAAGCCAATCAACTTACAAACCTGTCTGGCTTTGGAGTGTGGGAGGAAACTGGAGCGCCCGGAGAAAACCCGCGCAGTCACGGGGAGAACGTACAAACTCCATACAGACAGTACCCATAAGTCAAGATCGAAGCCAAGTCTCTGGTGCTGTAAGGCAGCAACTCAACTGCTGAGCCACTGTGCTGCCTGTAATATTCTTGATAGAGATATATTTTAAAAACTGGATTCTCAAAATCTGAGATAGAAGCAGGAAATTTGAGAAATGCTCAGCCAGTCAGACATTATCACAGAATGAAAAAACAGAGACAATGTTTCAGGTTGAACACCCTTTGTCAATGCTTCCTGACCTGCTGAATGGTTCCATAATGTTCTGTAGTTGTCTTGATATAAGCTTCAGGCAACAATATCAATCTAACCATATAGTCATAGAGTTTGTGGTGTTAGTAAAGAGAGCCCTTGTTATGCTTATATATTGGAACATACATTTGGACAGGTACATGGATCGGAAAGGTTTGGAGGGATACGGACCAAATTCAAGCCAATTAGACTAGCTGAGATGGAGCATCTTGGTTGGCATAGACAATGTTGAGCCAATAGGCCTGTTTCCGTGCTGTAAGACTCTATATCAATTAGAGTTACAGGTGCACAACCTTTTATCCGGTGATCCGAAAACCGGCCATTTTTTCCAGATGTCGTCTGCGCACCAAAGCTCGCGTTTGGCGCCAAACTTGACCTGAAACGACCCACGGTCAACCCAGGTCTGTACTACTGTAGCGGCTGCCTCCTACCCGGAGACCGGGAGACGCTTAAACATCTGTAAATCATTGCTTAAATGTTAGTCAGTTAGTTTGGAGGGCTTTTATGTGAAGGGGGGGTGAAGGGGTAAACTTTAATTCTTAGTCCCCTACCTGGTCGGAGAGGCGGGGAGCGGTCAATGCCTTACCGGGTCGCCGTGCAGTAAGCTCCGCAGCGCTGTGGCCGGTGGGGCTGCGGGCGTCGCCAGTTGTAGCTCCGACCCCGGCAACTCTACCCCTGGCTGCGAGGCGCTCCAAATCCAGCGCGGCCCGCGGCCGGACGCCCCAGCTCCACGAATGTTGGAGCGTCGCTGGATTTGGAGCTGCGCAGCCAGGGGTAGAGTTGCCGGGGTCGGAGCTACAACCGGCGCCGCCCGCGGCCGGACGGAGCCCCCAGCTCCGCAAGGCTGGGAGTCGCCGACCAGATAGGGGACTAAGAATTAAAGTTTCCCCCTTCACCCCTACTCCACCACCACCACATAAAATCCCTCCAAACTAACTGACTAACATTTATGCAATGATTCTCCCGGTCTCCGGGGAGGAGGCAGCTGCTCCAGACTTTTCAAGCCGCCCGCGCTACCTACCTAATCTACGCTAAAAATCTTCCATTCGGAAATCCGAAAATGTCCGAAATCCGACAAGTGTCTGGTCCCAAGGCTTTCGGATAAAAGGTTGTGCACCTGTATTAAACATATTTATAATTCCAGCAAAGCTTGAATTGTTGGTTTTACTTGTATAATTAGATAGTGAAGGAGAAATTAAGCTTGGTCAATTGTGATAAATAGATAGAATAACATCAATTATCTATTATAGGCCTCACTAGGAATTAATTCTGTATAATAATATAATAATCGTCAATGCTGCCCTTTCAGTGTTATGCAGGAGATTATCTAATAAAACTTATTGCATATTAGTGAGCAGTAAACATAAAACAAAATTGCAGGATTATGATCTAATTTTTATCTCCACTACGGAAGATAATGTACTAAAGCAGCCACTAATGGATAATGAAAATGTAATAGAATATTCATACTGCTGTGAGTGTAACCATGAGACCAGAGCAGTGAGAAAGGTGCTATGGACGTGGCAAAACCAATGTAGAGGTAGTATTCACAATGGTAGTAACACTAGAGTCATGAAAGTACCGCGGAGACACAGTGGTTTAATTACTGGTCCAGTAATAGAGGCTAATAATTGAAAGACCAGGGTTCATAAGTTCTAGATGCTGAATTAGTCCATTAGGCCCATCAAATCTACTTCTCCATTCAATCGTGACTTATCTATCTTTCACTATCAACCCCATTCTCCCCATAGCCCCTGACATCCCTACTAATCAAGAATCTATAAATCGCTGACTTAAAAATATCCATTGACTTGGCCTCCAAAGCTATCTGTGGCAATGAATTCCTCAGATTCACCACCCTCTGACTAAAGAAATTCCTCCTCATCTCCTTTCCAAAGATACGTCCTTTTGTTCTGAGGTTATGGCCTCTGATCCTAGACTCTCACTAGTGGAAGCATCCCCTTCAC
Source organism: Leucoraja erinaceus (assembly GCF_028641065.1). Taxonomy (NCBI): domain Eukaryota; kingdom Metazoa; phylum Chordata; class Chondrichthyes; order Rajiformes; family Rajidae; genus Leucoraja; species Leucoraja erinaceus. The sequence continues at coordinate 9,331,032 of NC_073401.1, read as the reverse complement.
TTTCACTTTATCTAGGCCTTTAACAGTACTATACAGTAATTTTCAAGGAGGTATTTTATGGCACAGTGGTAGAGTTGCTGCCTTACCGCGTCAGAGACCAGGGCTCAACCCTGACCACGGTTAATGTCTGTGTGGAATTTGTACATTCAGTGTGGACTCAGTAGGCTGAAGGGCCTGTTTCAACATTGTCTCTCTAAACGAAGAACTGAACTAAACCCGAGTTAAAATCCCACCATAACAGTAGTGAAATTTTAATTCCGTCTAATAATGTGGAAGTGGAGGATTCATGATGACTACAGGATCACTGATTTGTTGAGAAACATTCCAGTTGGTTTCCTAATGTGGAGATGGAAACCTGCTGTTCTCTCCTGGTCTTTCTTCGTCTAGCAGTTGCATTTAGAGAGGGGCTGCAAACACTGACTTTACCAACGATGTCCAGAACCTTAAAAATTAAAAAAAAGACACAAAGTTCTGGAGTAACTCAGCAGATCAGGTAGCATCTCTGGAGAGCATGGATAGGCGATGTTTCGGGTTGGGACACTTCTTCTGACTCACCACATGTCAGCAAGCCAAAGGAGACAGTGATTGACTTCAGGAAGCAAAGCTGTACACATACCCCGATTTGCATTGACGGCACAAAGGGGAGAGGTTGAAAGCTTCAAATTCCTAGGAGTAAATATCACCAACAACTTCTCCTGGACCACCCATGTTGAAGCAACGGCCAAGAAAGCACACCAACCTTCCTTAGAAGGTTTAGGAAGTTTATCGGGATGCATCACAGCTCAGATTAGGAACAGCTCCATCCAAGACCACAGGAAATTGCAGAGTATTGTGGACGCAGCCAGACCATCACACAAACCAACCTCCCTTGCATTGACTCCATCTACACTTCACACTTCTTCGGCAAGACCAGCAGCATAATCAAGGATGAGTCGCACCCCAGCATTCCCTCTTCTCCCCTCTCCCATCAGGCAAGAGCGATAGAAATGTGAAAATGCACACCTTCAGATTTAGGGACTCTTTAGTTCCACCTGTTATCGGGCAACTGAACCATCCTCCAACAACTAGAATGCAGTTCTATCTCATTGGAGACCCTCGTACTATCTTTGATTGGACTTTACCGACTCTACCTTGCACTAAACTCCATTCATGTTATTTCATTAATCATGTATCTATACACTATGGACGGCTCAATTATAATCATGTATTGTCTTTTCACTGACTGGTTTGCACGAAACAAAAGATTTTCACCGTACCACAGTACATAGCAATGTTACAAAATTTTGAGATTTAAAAAATCAAGTCTGCAATTTATCCCATCAGAAAAGGCATAACAATAAGTTTAATTTGACACCTAATTCACTTTCATATCTCAAGTAATAAAAAAGTTATGGCCATTTTCATACTCGGAAATTAGCATCTTGTTCCCTATTGATTTTCTATGGACATAACAAAAAAGCTGTGATCGAGGACAGTCAAAAGCCCATAACCTTTTTAAAAATTAAGAGAACTGAATGAAATTTTCAGTTATCATAGATTGAACCATTCTGAAACAAATATAAAATAATCTTACTTGGAGGACCTGAAATTAAAGCATATAATTAGTTAGTTACCCAATTGTAGCTAATTTCAAACTTCAATTACTAGATCTAAACATCTATCCATTTCTTAATAAATGATTAACATTTTTAAATAGCCTAATTGTCCAAATAATATTCACAAATAATTCACAATAAAACATGATTTTTTAATCTCATTTACATTAATTTATAGGCCAAATGGAAGGAATTTAGTGTTCAATTGCTGTAAATTAAAGTCAATTAAAATCGGCTTTCTAGTGGGTTCCTGTGGAACGCGCTGGTTTAGAACGTTCACAATGCAGTGGATTTGTGCCCTCATATGCCCAGAAAAATACTGCGGGATATAAAGAGCCCAAAATGACCTATTCGCTATAGAAAACTTTATATACAGGGTTCTTAAGAAGCCCCTTTTAATGTAAAAATAAGGTACATACCTTTAATTGTTTGCTTTATAAAACCCTGGGGCTGCGAGAGGTCGCGGGTTGAGAGAGTGATTTTTAAACTACTATAACTATTATACAAGGCCATAAAAACTAATAATACCTTTTGCGACGGGGTCTTTCAGCGATTTTCCGTTAATGATTTACTAGGCTGAACATTTTCGATTGCAACAGCCTAGTAAAAATCGCGTTTTAAACCTGCCCCCTCTAAACAGCGCCAAAATCACACACACGGGGCTGGGACAGATTCTCAATGACGATTCAGGTAGGTTTTGTAACATACCTACAGTACACGTGACAATAAACTGAACATAAAGCTCAAAATGAACTATCCATCTTCTCCAGAGATGCTGCCTGGTCCACTGAGTTACTCTAGCACATTGTGTCTATTTTTGTAAACCGGCATCTGCAGTTCCATGTTTCTCCTTAAAATTAATATATAAAAGGTTTAGAAAAGCTTTATGAGGATGTTGCCAGGACTAGAGGGTATGAGCTATAGGGAGAGGTTGAGTAGGCTGGGTCTCTATTCCATGAAGCACAGGAGGATGAGAATTGATCTTATAGAGGTGTATAAGATCATGAGAGGAATAGATCGGGTAGATGCACAGAGTCTTTTGCCCAGAGTAGGTTAATCGAGGACCAGAGGACATAGGTTCAAGGTGAAGGGGAAAAGATTTAATAGGAATCTGAGGGATAACCTTGTCACACAAAGGGTGTAGGGTTTATGGAACAAGCTGCCAGAGGAGGCAGTTGAGGCTGGAAATGACCCATCGTTTAACAAACAGTTAGACAGGTACATGAATAGGACAAGTTTGGAGGGATATGGACCGAGCACAAGCAAGTGGCACTAGTGTAGCTCGGACAATGTTGGCTGGTGTGGGCTAGTTGGGCCGAAGGGCCTGTTTCCATACTGCATCACTCTATGACCCTGTGGCTCTAGGAAGTGTGTTCAAATACTGGGCAGATCACATAAAGTCAGTCTCATAATTATAGGGACATACAGCACGGAAACAAGAGAAAAAACTTGCCCATGCCAACCAAGGTACCCCAAATAAACCAGGTCTGCAGATGCTGGTTTATACCAAAGATAACCACAAAGAGCTGGAATAACTCAGCGGGTCCGGCAGCATCTCTGGAGGAAAAGGATGGGTTTCGGGTCGGGTTCCATCTTTCAGTCTGGGGAAGGGTCCCAACCTGAAACGTTACCCATCCTTTTTCTCCAGAGATGCTGCCTGACCCGCTGACTTACTCCAGCTCTTTGTGTCTATCATTCCTTCCCATGTACCTGTCCTATTTCCTCTTAATTAACAAACACTAATTAAATAAATAAATAAATGGCGCTAATAAAGATAAGAAAGCTGAAGTGAATGATAGTTCTGCAGGTTGGTGCAATTGCCAGGATTTGTATTGAAATTCAAGAAAAGGCATAAAGGCATTATATGGCATGTGGCAGGGCAAGGCTGATGACCTTTGATGATTTTTGAAAGGAGGCCAATAGACTTGCCTACAAGGCATGGAGTGCTTCTGACTCTCTCACAGAACAGGTTGGGTTGGAGCAGGTTACACAAAAAAGCTGGAGAAACTCAGCGGGTGCAGCAGCATCTATGGAGCGAAGGAAATAGGCAACGTTTCGGGCCGAAACCCTTCTTCAGACTGATCGGAGGCGGGGGTGGGTAGGGACAAGAAAGGGAAAAGGAGGAGTAGCCAGAAGGCTGGGGGATGGGAGGAGACAGCAGGGGGCTGAGGAAGGGGAGGAGACAGCAAGGACTAACAAAATTGGGAGAATTCGATGTTCATGCCCCCGGGGTGCAGACTCCCCAAACGGAATATGAGGTGCTGTTCCTCCAATTTCCGGTGCTGCTCGCTGTGGCCATGGAGGAGACCCAGGACAGAGAGGTCGGAGACGGAGTGGGAGGGGGAGTTGAAGTGCTGAGCCACCGGGAGGTCAGCTTGGTTATTGCGGACCGAGCGGAGGTGTTCGGCGAAACGATCGCCCAACCTCCGCTTGGTCTCACCGATATAGATCTGCTGACATCTAGAGCAGCGGACGCAATAGATGAGGTTGGAAGAGATGCAGGTAAACCTCTGTCGCACCTGGAACGATTGCTTGGGTTAGAGCAGGTTGGGTTGTCACTTTGTTTCTGCCTGCCATCTGGCACCCACTGTAACGTGGACGTGTCCTTCATAACAGATGCAAAAGGTGTCCTAAGCTGAAGGCTGAGTTCCATTTAGTTAGAGATATAGCATGGAAAAGGCTCTTCAGCCCACTGAGTCCATGCTGACCATCGATCACCTGTTCACATCAGTTCTATGTTATCGTATTTTCCCATCCACTGCCAACGCACTCGGGGGCAATTTCCGGGGGGCCAGTTAACCTACAAACCCGCACGTCTTTGGGATGCGGGGGGAAACCGGAGCACCCGAAGGAAACCCATGTGGTCACAGGAAGAACGTGCAAACTCCACACAGACAGCACCCGAGGTCAGGATCGAACCCAGGGTCTCTGGCACTGTGAGGCAGCAGCTCTGCCAGCTGCACCACTCTGCTGAAGGAAGGACGGTGAGTGACAGTGAAGGGCAGAGAAGCCCCTCAGCCTGATGAGATTTCCCCCAAGAGCAGCCTTCCTTTATATTGTCCAGAAGCTAAGTAATATGTAAATTCCCTCCTTCCTCTCATGTATGGGTTTAAGAGCCAGCGTGTCTCATTTGGTAACACACTCGGAGCTGAATCAGAAGATTGTGTGAGGAAGACTCATACTGGGACCTGCGAGCACTGCACATCCTGCACATCCTGCACATCCTGCATGATTTGCATTACAATAGGTACTCTTCACAATACTCGTCAAATTAAATTCCATCATTATCTCCGGATCAGGCAGCCTTGGTCGAGCTTAAGTGCTCGGTGTAGTGGGACTGATTGGAAAATATCGAGTGCGGATGTGGGAATTGTTCAAACTAGAGGGTTTTATATAATTATGGTTCATGAGAGTGAAGTTATACAGTATCCGGCATTGAGAGATTAAAACGAAAACCGATAATTCTCTAACTTGGCTTTCTGCCATTTATATGTTGCCACAAGGAGAAATGTTAAGGAGATGTTACTGGTAATGCAATGGTTCCTGAGGTTTTAATACAAAGTGTATACTATGTATGGGAACTGTTCACTTTGAGAGTCGTGGGATCGTTCAGTGTTTTGCCCAGAGTGGGGGAACCAAGAACCAGAGGACATAAGGTGGGGGGGAGGGGCGGAATAGGAACCTGAGGGTTAATTTGTTACACAAAGAGTGGTGGGTGTATGGAATAAGCTGCTGGAGGAGGTAGTTGAGCAGGTAAATGGATAGGAAAGGTTTAGAGGGATATGGGCCAAAAGCAGTCAGGTGGCACTAGTGTTTGTCGGCGTGGGAAAGTTTGGCTGAAGGGCCAGCTTCCACACTGTATGGCTCTGCGACTCTATGAATGTGTGAGCATGGAAACAGGCCCTTCAGCCCACTGACTGTGTGCTGGCCATCACGCACCAAACCTACACTAATCGCATTTTATTCGCCCACATTCCCATCAACTTTCCCCACAAGTGCTACCACTCGCCTACACACTGTCGAAGGGAGAACGTGCAAACTCCTCAAAGGCAGCACCAGAGAGCAGGATCAAGCCAGGGTCACTGGATTTGTGAAGAAGCAGTTCTGTGAACTATGCCACTGTGCCACCAGATAGTTTCATATAATTAAATCCTCCTATGAATTCATTTGTGCTACCAATTATGCTCAGCATAAAATTCAATTCCCCACCATTGCTAAATACAAATTAGCAGCCACTTCTATTGAATTGCTGGTGATGGATCACTATAATCAAAATCATTTAAATTCCTCTCAACACCAGAACAGTGACAAATAATCTCCAGGTTAATGGGCCTACAGTATGAATTCAAAAAATGCGCCACTTAATTGTTACGATCTAAATTACCATTACTCTGCTCTTTGATTTGCACAATCATAAACATCAAAGAATAACCGTGAACTATATAAAAATAGAGACAATATAAAAAAAATTATTATTATTATTTTAAAGATTAAAACACTGAAAACACATGCACAGATGCACAGAGTCTCCTGTCCAGGTAGGTGAATCGAGGACCAGAGGACATAGGTTTAAGGTGAAGGGGAAAAAGATTTAATAGGAATCTGAGGGGTAACTTTTTCACACAAGGGGCGGTGGGTGTAAGGAACAAGCTGCCAGAGGAGGTAGTTGAGGCTGGGACTATCCCAATGGTTAAGAAACAATTAGACAGGATAAGACAGGTTTGGAGGGATTTGGGCCAAACGCAGGCAGGAGGGATTAATGCAGCAGCTGGGACATATTGGCCGGTCTGGGCTAGTTGGGCCGAATTAAATGCTACTATCGTATCTGCCTCTTATCATCCTCACGCTCCAGGCACCCACCACTCTCTGTGAAAAAAAAAACATGCCCTGCACAAAGTGCTGGGATTACTCAGCGGATCAGGCAGCATCTCTGGAGAAAAAGAATAGGTGACGTTTTGGGTTGGGCCTGTCAAGTCGGGTCTGAAGAAGGGTTCAAACCCGAAACGTCGCCTATTCTTTATCTCTGGAGATGCTGCCTGACCCGCTGAGTTACTCCAGCATTTTGTGTCTATATTCGGTACAAACCAGCATCTGCAGCTCCTTCCAATAGACAATAGACAATAGACAATAGATGCAGGAGTAGGCCATTTGGCCCTTCCAGCCAGCACCGCCATTCAATGTGATCAGGGCTGATCATCCTCAATCAGTACCTCATTCCTGCCTTATCCCCATATCCCCTGACTCTGCTATTTTTAAGAGCCCTATCTTGCTCTCTCTCTTGAAAGTAGCCAGTGAACTGGCCTCCACTGCCCTCTGAGGCAGAGAATTCCACAGACTCACCACTCTGTGAGAAAAAGTGTTTCCTCGTCTCCGTTCTAAATGGTTTACCCCTTATTCTTAAACTGCGGCCCCTGGTTCTGGACTTCCCCCAACATCAGGAACATGTTTCCTGCCTCTGGCGTGTCCAAACCCTTAATAATAATATATGTTTTAATCTTCCTGCACATATATATTTAGAGCTTTGGACTATTATACTTTCTTTTGTAACCGTATTGTCAAATAAATCAATACAGCAAAAGGCCAGGCAATGTTCACTAATTCACACTTTGATAGCATTCTGTGTCTGGCATCCTGTATGTTTGAACTGGACTCTCTGGAATATTCCCTGGGTTAGGTGCAAATCTTTATCTTTGCATCAAGCCCCATGTTCTGAATTCTTATTATGCCACAGCGTTTCACATTTACATAATGTTGTGCAGCTTTAGTAGCTCATTATCCAAGCGTACAATAGCTCCAAGCTTTCCAGACCATAGGCAAATGAGGCCCCACAAATACATAATAATATCTTTTAACCCACAATGTTTTTGCTGAATGTAATGCCAGGGCCATCATCAGACTAGTTTAGTTCAGTGATAGTGCGCGGAAACAGGCCCTTCGGCCCGCCGAGTCTGCGCCGACCAGCGTTCCCCGTACACTAGCACTATCCCACACACTGGGGACAATTTACAATTTTTACCGAGGCCAATTAAACGACAAATCTGCATGTCTTTGGAGTTAGCACCCGGAGAAAACCCACACGGTCACGGGTAGAACGTACAAACTCCGTACAGACAGCACCCGTGGTCAGGACCGAACCCGGGTCTCTGGCGCTGTAAGGCAGCAACTCTACCTCATTGTGACGGCCGCTCACCTTTTCCGAAATGTATCTTTAATCAAAGGTAAATCTTGTTTGGCAGGTTTGTTAGAGCTCTTTAAAACTGTAACAAGCAGAATTGACAGAGCGCAACCTGTAGATGTTGTGTATTTGGATTTTTAGACAGTGCTTGACAAGGTATCGTGTAAAAGGCAGGTGTATAAACTAACACCACGTGTTGTTACTGGAAATGTTATCATGGATTGAAGATTTGTGCTCCCATAGAAGACGGAGAGTTGAAATAACCATGTCTTTAACAGGCTGGAAGTATGTACTGAATGAAGTGCCCTGTGGATCAGATCTTTGCCCTCAGTAACTTACCATTTATAACAATGATCCGGAGGATGGGGCAGGGCGTTAAGCATTCAAGTTTGCTGATGGCACGAAAACAGGTGGGAGAGCACGTCGCAATGAGTTTAATGGTATCCTGCAACAGGACATGGATAGGTTGAGTGAGTGGGTGTGAGTGGGCAAATGGAGCTTAACATGGGAAAGTGGGAGGTCATTCACTCCAGTAAGAGGAATCAAAATGCATCATAATGGAGAAAGACTATGGAGGAGGAAAATCTCCCGGTGTGTGTGATCTCCCGGTTGCCAAACACTTTAACTCTCTTTCCCATCCCCACACTGACCTCTCTGTCCTGAGCCTCCTCCATTGTCAGTGTGAGGCCACACGCAAATTGGAGGAACAGCACCTCTTATTTCGCTTAGGCAGCTTACAACCCAGCGGTATACTCCCCAGCGAAATCTCCTCAAGGTATGCCTACTTTGAAGAAGTTCTCCTCCTCCCTTCGAAGACAGTTTTACAACTGCTCCCCTTCTCAGCTCTCCCTCAACCCTCAGGCTCCCCCTCTTCCTTTTTCTTTTTCTTTTCCCCACCCTACATCAGTCTGAAGAAGGGTTTCGGCACGAAACGCTGCCTATTTCCTTCGCTCCAAAGATGCTGCTGCACCCGCTGAGTTTCTCCAGCACTTTTGTCTACTTACAATCCAGTGGTATGATTTTGATTTTTCTAATTTCAAGCAACCCTTGCATTCCCTCTCCCACCATCCGTCCCCTACCTGAATCATCCTGCTAGTTTCATTGTTTGTATCCCTTCGTTATCACCTCTTCCACAGACAACCAATTGACCACCTTACCTGGAGCGTCAGTGCTGGCTCTGATTTGTCTGTACCTTTCCCTACCTCTAGTTTCCCTCTCCCTGACTCTCAGTCTGAAGGAGGGTATCAACCCAAAACGTCACCTATTCCTTTTCTCCAGAGCTGCTGCCTGACCCGCTGAGTTACTCTGGCATTTTGTATCTATCTAAGTAATGTCTAATGTTGTACTTGACTCTTAACACTCTAGGGACAATTTACAGAGGCCAATTAGCCTACAAACCACACATCTTGGGATGTGGGAGGAATCTGGACAATCCAGAGGAAACCCACAGGGTTGCAGAGAGTTCATAAGTTATAGGAGCAGAGTGAGGCCATTCAGCCCATCAAATCTACTCCGCCCTTCAATCCTGGCTGATCTGTCTTTCCCTCTCAACTCCATTCTCCGGACTTCTCCCCCTAACCCCTGACACCCGCACCAATCACGAATCTATCAATCTTTGCTTTAAAAATATCCACTGACATGCATCCATAGCCTTCTGTAGCAATGAATTCCACAGATTCACCAGACGACATGCAAACTCCGCGCAAACAGCGGCCGAGGTCAGGATTGAACTGCGGTCTCTAGCACAGTGAGGTGGCAGCTCTACCAGCTGCACCCCTGAGTCATTGTGTGTGTAGACAAATCTAGTCATGAAGGACAGTAGAACTTTTTATTTCCTTATTGTTTGCTACATTCACAGTTTAACTTTCGATGATTCATGTGTAAGAACATCCAGATCCCTGGAAATCAACAGATTTCAAACCCTGTGTTTAAGAGGGAACTGCAGATGCTGGAGAATCGAAGGTTGCACAAAAAAGCTGGAGAAACTCAGCGGGTGCAGCGGCATCTATGGAGCGAAGGAAATAGGCAACGTTTCGGGCCGAAAACCCCTTGGGTTTCGGCCCGAAACGTTGCCTATTTCCTTCGCTCCATAGATGCTGCTGCACCCGCTGAGTTTCTCCAGATTTCAAACCCTCGCCATTTAAAAAAAATACATTGTATTACTAATTTGTTTATACCAAAGTGGATTACTTTACAATTGCCCCTACATTGTTTCCACGCCCATTTACTGAGCCTGTCCATATTCTCCTGTAGCCTTTCACTGTCTCCCTCACAGCCTGTACGGACACCTGCCTTTGTATCATCAGCAAACACGTTGGTGTAACTTATTGACCATTGGCCACAATCTCTAAGACGTGACCTAACGTGCAGTCATTAGCTGGCCAAGGCTGAAGGTGCACTCACATCGCAGGTGATCATTGTGGTATTATGCAATAATAGTGTAAGGCTGAGCAGAGGGGCACTAGGACCCTGTGTGCCAGAAGCCAGGCTCCAGTAACCGGATGTGACTGGAACCCAGGGTGTGGGCAGTTAGGGAGTTGCCTGGGCTTGCACACGAGGTTGCTGCTGTTGTACAGATTAAAGATATACTCTGTTTACGTCGTCGTACGAGCCTTATTACAAGCATAACTCGACAATCATGAGGGAAGGATCGATCCCTTCTAACCCCCCCCCCCCCCCCCCCCCCCCCCCCCCCCCCCCCCCACTTTACGGCGGTCCCCCGCAAACCAGATCCCCATTGCCTATTGTTCTTCATAGCGATCCCCCCATGCATGTGACAGAGGAAGCCATTTTAGCAGTGAACATAGTGGAAACACTTGAAACACTAAACTTGCTTTTTAGTAGCAAGCACCATTCACTTCCATGAATCTCCCAATAACCTTTCAGGCCAAAAAAAAAAAAATCAATGTTGCGGTAACCTCCGACCTTCCACGACTATGTGTACGACCTCCTACGACTATTTTGAAGACCTTCCGCGGCTATGAAGACCTCCTTCGACCTCCTTCGACTATGTCGAAGACTGGCTTCGACCATGTACGTTTTACTGCTGTTTGCAGTAGCCCCTTTGCTTCACCAGCCTTCTAAGAAAGGCAGAAGGGGAAGAGCAAGGGTGAAGAGGGAGCACAAGAAGTGGTCTCAATGGGTGAATGGAGATGATGTGATGGACTGTCCCAGTACCCCAGATGACTGGAAGAGATGGAACTTTACGCACACATGTGGGGCAGTGGATGGCAAACATGCCATTCTTGTCCCTATCCCTGTACCCCCTCATTTTCCTTTTCGTACAGGATGGGATTCTGCTGGAACCATTCCTCAAGGTCCCCCTCCTGCTGCCTGGTGAAGGTGTAGGGCATAACCTTCCTCCAGCCCTCCCTCACCACCAATGGGGCATCTGCCTCTGATGCTGTGTCAGACACAGAAGAAAGGGCTGCTTTGCTGCCTTCAAATGAGGCAGTGAAGGATGGGGTGGTGGTGGGGGCGTATACTACCAGCCTGGTCTCCTCCTCCAGGGGTCTCCCATGCAGGGCTACCTCCTCCTGCACTATCACCTCCTGTGGCATCTCCTCCTCCTGGGTGGGCAACACCTGCATGGCCGGCGTTTTTGAGGGTTGTGCCCTCCCCTGCGCTGCTGCCTTTTTGGTGCCATCTCTAAAACACAAGTCTACTCTCCAAAAAACTCTCCAGCTATGAATGAACATGCCTTGGAGTGACAGAGGTGACATTCTTTTTCTTCTACTGACCTTTTTTTCACCCCGGAGCTATTACCTTCGAATACCTCCGACCATCTGCAACTACCTATGACTATCTACGACTAGCATCACGACCTGCTACGACCTACCTACGACCTCCTATGACCTTATGGCAACCATGCTGCGAGTATGAGACAAGGGCAAACTCAGCAGAGGTCGTGAATTAGGTCGTTAAAGTGGGACAGATTTTCATTGTTCTGCTGTCAGTACTTGAGACAATTAAAAACGCTTGAGTCTTGAAGTCCTTCAGTGAAGTAAATCGGCCATCTTGATTTGGCCGTCATGTGACTCTGGACTCACCAAGATGGTTCACTTCTGACTGCTTCCACAGTTCAGGGATAAATAATAAATGCTGGTGTTGTTCAAGATCCTACGAATGAACAAGTAAGGGAAAACCTCTGACATCATTTAATGCAACTTCAAACAGAAGGCGATGAGTTCAGACTGTTGAAAAAAAAGTAATTATAAAACGAGCCAGATGATTATGCAAATGAATGGGATGAATATGTTCAATATATATTCCATTGAAAGACAAAATGGGCAACATCGTACTTGCTATTGAACTGGCATTTAGCTAAGGTTGAAGTTGAAAGAGACATTTGATAGGATTAGCACAGAAGAGGAATGAACAAATGTAACAGCAGTCTTTTATCACAAACTGAGTTAACTATAACTCAAGGCATTGTATTTCAAAAACATGCAGACATATGACACACTTTAAATTTAATGTGGGTTTTTGTCACCAGAGAAAGATTTAAATCCTGGAAAAGGAAACTGCAATTAGTATTCTGGGTAATGTCAAGAAAGGCTATGATTCAGGCTATACCCTTGAAATATTTAACTAAGTGTCTTTGCTGTCAGGTCAACCGTTTCCTTCTCTCCAGAGATGCCTCCTGTCCCATTGAGTTTCACCAGAATTTTGCATCTATCTTCAGTCTGAAACCAGCATCTGCAGTTCCTTCCTACACATTTTGTCTGCTCCACTGCAAAATCTCCTCAAGGTATGCCTACTTTGAAGAAGTTCTCCTCCTCTCCCCGATGAGAGTTCAGCAACACCCTCTCTTGCTGCTCCCCCTCTGTGATTCACGTTGTACCCTTCCATATCTCTAGTTTGCCTCTCTCCTGACTCTCAGTGTGAAGAAGGGTATCGACCTGAAACGTCACCCATTCCTTGTCTCCAGAGATGCTGCCAATCCCGTTGAGTTACCCCTGCATTTTGTGTCTACCTTTTATTTTCTGGATGGATAAAGTATGATTGGCTAAATTGCTTTCATTTTACACACTCGTTTCACTTACTGAATAAATGTGAAAAAAAGAATGTCCATTTGTTTGTTTTTTAATTGAAAAGCAAACTTCTTTCAAGTTAGCACTAAAAACATTCAGGCCACATGATGTATCTCTCCCTTGCAAGAAATAAGTTCATTGTACAAGTGTCTGCCAGGTTCCACTCATTGTACAGCAATCTCAATGTACATGGACAGGACAGGTTTAGAGGGATATGGGCTAAAGGCAGGCAGGTGTGACGTGTAGATGGGGCATGTTTGTAAGTGTGAGCAAGTTGAGCCGACCTGTTCCCACGCTGTGCGATTCTATGACTCTATAACTCTATAATTGCAGCCTACTTTCTTGAATCTCAATCCAAAATAATTTCAAATTTCTGAGTGAATTTACAGTTCCTCTTATATTTGCTAAAGATAAATGTCACTCTTAATGTATCCTTGATATTGTCAGCTGTCTTTGATCCAGCTGATCATTTATTTATGTACAGATCTAAAAGGTTATTTTGATTAGTTCCATCTGTTTCTAATAAAGCAATGACAAATCTCCCCTCCTGAGATAACAGAGGATACTATGCGAGAAGTTGCATTGTTCTTACTTTTGCATTTCTCCTGTTCACCATCTTATAGAACTTATGTATTCATGTATAATTTATGTATATTTTTTGTTTTATAATTTATGATTAGATTATTTATAAATTATAATTTATAACATATAATTTATACTGCCTAGGCAACAGGACACCATGGATCACTTTTTGCACTACCATGGACTTGTTTTCTAATTGTGTTTTAACAGTCAATTCGTTTTTTGCAGTCTTTTTCTTTTCGCTCTCTTGGATAATTTAGGTATCGTTTTGTTTTAGTATGTTGATGGTACTACGTATGTGCCTGCGATAACTTTGCAAGCTAGATTTGCATTGGACCTGTACCTCATGGAACTTGCACCTATTAATACTTGGTTTAGTGCCTAGCCTTGACTAGTGCCTTGTCTCAGTCTAGGTACTGCTGCTGCTGCTGCTGCTGAAGCAAACATTGTACCAGTACCTCACTGTACTTGTGTACATGACACTGTACTTGTGCATATGATAAGATTAACTTTTCATTCCTTGAGCATTCGATGGCACTTGGCATGTACTCGCTGGAGTTTAGAAGAATGAGGGGAACCTTATTGAAACGCACAAAATAGTGAAAGGTTTGGATAGAGTGGATGTGGAGAGAATATTTCCACTAATGGGAGAGTCTAGGACTAGAGGTCATCGCCTCAAAATTAAAGGGCGTTCCTTTAGGAAGATGAGAAGGAATTTCTTTAGTCAGAAGGTGGTGAAGCTGTGGAATTCATTCCCACAGAAGGCTGTGGAGGCCAAGTCAATTGATATTTTTTAGGCAGAGAAAGATAGATTCTTGATTAGTACAGGTGTCGGGAGTTATGAGGAGAAGGCAGAGGAGAATGGGGTGAGGCGGGAGAAATTGATCAGCCATGATTGAAATGCGGAATAGACTCGAGGTGCCGAATGGCCTAATTCTGCTCCTATTCCTTATGACCTTATGATAATATGAAAACAAAACAATGATGTTTACATTTATAAAGGGACTGGGGCACAAAACTGGTGCACTCCATCACAGAGCTCTGTCGGATTCCTGTGCTTTCTTCCTGATGGCAGGACAAGCTTTTATAACAATCTGACACTATTACTGAGCCAATTAAAGTTTTGGCCAAAGTGCACAAATTAAATAGGACTATTTATATGTGGCTATTTAGATTAGTTTAGTTTGGAGATAAAGTGCGGAAACAGGCCCTTTGTCCCATGAGTCCACCACACATTAACACAATCCTACACACACTAGGGAGAATTTACACTTTTACCAAGCCAATGCATTTCGTTGTCTCTGTATTACACCTGACAATTAAATTGAATTAAATTGAATCTGAATTAACCTACAAATTGTTCTTCAACGAGTGCTCAATGCAGACATCGTCTTGTTAAACAAATAAAGGCAACAGCAACTCATTTGAAGCGAAGGCCAATAAATGGTTTGTATTAAATAAATAGAAAGTAAAATAAAAGTATGCAGCTTTTATAACATCGCTAACTGGCTGTTTATCAAAAAAGAGCTATGTGATAAAAATGACGCAAAGTGCTGGAGTAACTCAGCGGGTCGGGCAGCATCTCTGGAGAATATGGATAGGTGATACCCGTCATCAGTCTGAAGAAGTGTCCTGACCCAAAGCATCACCTATCCATGCTCTCCAGAGATGCTGCCTGACCCGCTGAGTTACTCCAACATTTTGTGGGGGTTTTTTTCGTAAACCAGCATCTGCAGTTCCTTGTTTCTATTAAGTGTAATATGAAAGTGTATTTGTGAAAATCGTTTAAAAAGAAAAAAAAAACTGTACAATTGGTGAAATGTATTCAAGATTCAAGATCAAGATTCAAGAGAGTTTATTGTCATGTGTCCCAGATAGGACAATGACATTCTTGCATTCAAGAAAGTGCATAAAGAAATATTTAAAAACAAATTATGTAAATTCCATTTGGACCAAGAATATGTAAATTAATTTCTTTTCAGTTCCAAGTGTTTTTACATTCAAGTCAAATGTTTGTTCTTTGTTGCTGTAAGATTCAAGCAAGACTGGGGGTGGAGGGGGTGGGAGCTGGGAAGGGAATGATTAGGAAATGATCCAATGATTTCTCCTTTCCATACAACTATCACATTTCACAGCATCATGTTATAGTCTGTTGCCCAACATATCCTTCTGTTCATACTAGGTGTGTTTGTAATATCTTCCTAAGCCAGCAAAACATATTCACGTCATCATCAGTCACTTAGCAATTCTGACCATTTAACAATATCTCTTTTTATCAACATTTATTTTCAACAAGCCCATCGGGAAGGCTGGCTCCATGGGAGTGGAGTTGGATTCATGGGAGGTGGTCTTGGAGGGGAGGATGCTCCTCAGACTGTGGAGGATCTTGGACAATACAGCTCACCCCCCTCCATGGCACACTGGTCAACCTGAGGAGCACCTTCAGTAATGGACTGGCCCCGTCAGGCCGCAGCCCAGAACGCAACAGGAGATCCTTTCTCCCCTGTGGCTTTCAGACTCCTCCCACTTCTGTCGTGGGGCAGACTGACTATCCAACCCCACCCCCCCTCCCCCCGGCCCCCATCTCCCATCTCCGCACATCCCTCATCCTGGACATTTCCACTTTAATTTCATGTTTGTGCAATATTCCATATGCGCTGTGCAATAACTGATCACAGTGGCCAGAGACCCCTGTTCGATCCCAACAACGGGTGCTGTCCGTACGGAGTTTGTACGCTCCTCCCGTGACCTGAGTGGGTTTTCTCCGAGATCATCAGTTTCCTCCCACGCTCCAAAGACGTATAGGTGTGTGGTCAAATTGGCTTGGTAAATGTAAAAACAGTCCCGTGTGTGTGTAGGATAGTGTTAAAATGCACGGATCACTGGTCGGCGCGAACTCGGTGGGCCGAATGGCCTGTTCCCTCGCTGTATGTCTAAACTAAACTAAACTTAGATCTCATTATTATTTTAATGCACATGACACTCTCAATGCCTTGTAACTGCATATTTTGACTGCTGGCAGATCAATATCCCTCTGGGATAAATAAAGTGCTATCAAATAAATCAAAAAGAACTTACTGTAAATGTAGCCACAGGGCTTAGCTGCCCGGAGTAAAAGCAAATCTCAACATGCAATATTTCTCCTGCCTCTAAAATGTGACGTATTCCATATGAATGATATTCTTAGCATCCATTGCTAACTTTCTATAAGATCACCCTTATTTGAATGACCTCAGGATGGAGGGATATGGATTATGTACAGGCAGATCAGGGTTGATTGTGTCATCATGTTCAGCACAGACATTGTGGGCTGAAGGGCCTGTTCCCATGCTGTTCTAAATCATTGAACCACTGAAAGATACAGGTTGAAAACAGGCCGGTCCATCAGATCCATGCTGACCATCGAAATCGCACTTTCTCATTTACAAGGGCAATTTACAGCAGCCAATTAACTGACAACCCTGCACGTCTTTGGGATGTGGGAGAACGCTGGAGCGCCCGGAGGAATCCTGCGTAGTCACAGGGAGAACTTGCAAACTAGCGATTGATCGAACCCAGGTCTCAACAGGTCCATCTACTGCGCCACTGTGCCACCCAAATTAACGCGTTTCCTCCCCCAACTCACACAGCACATGATCGTTTTGATCCTTTGTGCTGTTAAACCTTGTGCACTTGCAGTATTCCACTGCATTCCTTTTACACAATCTTCTCCTCTCATGCCCATCCTCTTTGCCGAGTTCTAAATCAGAAAGTTGAAATCCTGAAACTTGAGCCATGAATATTACAGAGCATTACTGAGGGGTTGCTGCATTGCAGTCCATGCCATCCTGGAGATGAGGTGCTAAACTGAGGCCTCATCTGCCCAAAATGCACACAGACTATCCCACAGCATTATTCAGTCAGAAGCAGACAAGTGATCCCTGAAATTCTGTTCAACCGTGTATCTGCCAATCATGTTATTATGATCAATTTATCTGATTATTATTACAGAGCTGTTTGTTGGACCATGTTATCTTGCTGTAATGGCTGCACATTCCCTTCAGTTTAGGTTTTAGAGATACAACGTGGAAACAGGCCCTTCGGCCCACCAAATTAATGCCGACCAGTGAGCATCCGTACACTAGTTCTATCCTACACACAAGGGATAATTTATGGTAGCCAATTAACCCACAAACCTGCATGTCTGGGGAGTGGGAGGAAACCGGAGCACCCGGCGAAAACCCACGCAGGTCACAGGGAGAATGTACAAACTCCATGCGGGCAGCACCCGTAGTCAGGATTGAACCCAGGTCACTGGCGCTGCGAGGCAGCAACTCTACCGCTGCGCTACAGTGCTGCCCCTGCACCACTGTGCCGTCCCATGAATGCGATTGCAATTCAATTGAATTCAATGCATGAAATATCACCCTCCATAACTATCTCTTTGGCTGTCAAACGCTTTGGAATTATTTAATATTGTAAAAGCATATTATCTATTAATTAAGACACAAAGTGCTGGACAAGCAGCATCCTCGGATAGCATGGATAGGTGACGTTTGGGGTCGGATCTCTTCTTCAGATTTAAATGTCCTGACCTAAAGCGTAACCTATCCATGTTCTCTAGGGATGCTGCCTAACCCGTTGAGTTACTCCAGCAAGCTGGTGTCTTTTTTTGTAAACCAGCATCTGCAGTTCCTGGTTTCTACATTTATCTGTTAATTACATGGATAGAACACACTTAGTGCGATATGGGCCAAACACAAGCAAATGGAACTGCGTAGATGGGACATGTTGCTCGGTGTGGGCAGTTGGGCCGAAGGGCCTGTTTCCACGCTGTACGACTCTACGACCCTCTACAACTGCATTTGTTTTGCTCAATTTAATGAATGTCCTTTGCTTCCCAAATCCAGTGGACTGATTCTCACCACATAAAGGGTGGCAAACAGCTCAGGCAGCCAAGGTAACATGAAATGATTGCCTCTTGACTCCCGGATGCTCTATTGGTGCCTCACACCTACTGTGGGAGCAACTGAGGAAGGAAGACTGTCCCAAATTCTAGCAGAGAATCGAAAAGTGCTGCACAGCTGGGAGGATGCTTCGCCAAGGGATGAGGGGAATTTTGCAAGACATGTTTTTGCAACCTTCCCAGAAAGGCATCTGACAGCTGCAGCATGAAAACCACAACAGTTTGACAGCAGTTAAAGTTATGGCAAGGCATCTTAGAAGTGTCAATGTGTCTAAAAAACATTGTGTTTTTTTTTTCTTGTTGAAGTCTATGGAAAAGATAACTGAGATGGTTGCAAATTGGTTTGTGCACTTCCTGCTGCTTATTCTACGCTGTCACCCAAAATCAATTTCACCCCCTCACTGGCTTGTACAGCGGCACAGATTCCACAAAATAAGACCATCGACAACTCTCAGCTGCACTTTTTGTGTAATTGCCGGATGAAGTCAAAGGAGCATAGTCCCCATTCACTCTTGCAGTCACCGATTGCCTTGTTTTGTCTATTAAAGCCTGTGGGATCCTTTTAGCTGAGACGCCCACGCACCAGATTGTTTGCTTTCCATTTGCTTCTTTTGATCAAGCACTTCTCCTTTTGTCTGACAACACTACAGCAGCTCCTCAGAAGCAATCTTGCTTCTATTTTTTCCCCCCCTCAGGTATTCTGCTGTTCATTCATGAAGAAGCCACTTCTTTAAGCCTTGTTATCAGAGGAACCGACGAATAAAAACACTGTCTGAGTGGATGAGCAAAATGACAACTAAAAATACAGCAAAGGAAATCGAGATTTATTAAAAAGCCAACAAAACGCATATCTATTTCAGAAACCTTTCAATTCCAGCTGTATATTTTCAGCCAGGTATAAAAACTAGAGTAGAGAAAGTTGCCATGCGATTCTAAGACTCTGTTTTTGCTATGATTGTGAAACTTTGATTGAAGTAATTACTGTTGAACTTATCCTAAAGGTGAACGTTAACTCACAGTGCTGTGCAGAAGCGAGGAAGAGAGCGTTCGGATTTAATTGAGGTTATGTTTTTGACATTACCCTAACTACACAGTCGTCAAAGCAACAGGGTTCCTGACTGTGGGAAGAAAGAAGAAAAGGACGTCAACTCTGCTTTGTTGTGCAAGGTCGGTAGATTTCAACCCAACTCTCAATTCTCCACCTTTTCGCAGAAAGTGAGAATTTAAAATTCATAAACATGGGTAAACTCAAATTGTGGGCTAATGTTGCGAATGATATAACGAGAGGTGGGGCAGGAGAGTCTGGCGAGTGATAGGTGAATACTGGGGTCATCCAGCTGCTGCATCAAGGGGCTGAAAGTGTGGATCAGATGCGGCCTGCAGCGGCACGGAGTGGCGGATCAGCGTTGAAGGACATCAACAGCATCGCCTGGTCAGACTGATCCCTGTAACTCCAACCCAGTGCAACAGCCAGGACAACGGTCCTTTATGGCCAAGTTAACACTCTCTGTTTTGAACAATTTTGGACTTGAATGTTGGTTGCGGAAACATGGCGGTTCTTGTGTGCTGCCTCAGTGTGATGTACTATTCTTACACTCTTGCGCTTAAGTATGATAGCGGTGGTAAGACTTTTACTGAACGCACGCAAAAAAGGAAAATCGCAGTACCTAGGTGCATGGGACAATGAAGCACCATTGAACACTCTGCTCAGTCCCCCTAAGTCCTTTCCCATTCCCATACTGATTCCCTTTCTGTCCTGGGCCTCCTCCACTGTCAGAATGAGGCCACATGCAGCTTGGAGGAGCAGCACCACATATTTTGCTTGGGCAGCTTACAACCCAATGGTATGAATTTCAATTTCTTTAATTTCAAATAACTTCTGCATCCTTCTATTTCCACATTACAGTTGGGCTGATGCGGAGGGCGTCTAACAATATGGCTGCCCTTGTTCTGGTTGGCACGGCTTGAGTTTCCTTTCCACTGAAATACATGACCATCGCCATTCTCCCCATCAGAATTGTTGATGCACTAGGTCCTCTGGTAGAAAATAAGACGTTTCTGATAGTTCTCCCCAGCACCTTGAAAGGCAGCAGTGGTGCAGATGGTAGGGCTGTTGCCTCACAGCGCCAGAGACCCAGGTTCGATTCCGACCTCGGATGCTGTCTGTATGGAGTTTGTACGTTCTCCCTGTGACCGTGTGGGTCTCCTCCCGGTGCTCTGGTTTCCTCTCACATCCCAAAGATGCGCGGGTTTTTCAGGTTAATTGGCCTCTGTAAATTGCCCCTAGTTTGTAGGGAATGTCATAACATAGATTTAGTTTGAATGAGTGTTCGATGGTCAGCATGGATTTGTTGGGCCGGTGTGCCTGTTTTCATGCTGTATCTCCAAACCAAATAATTTCAACATGCATATCCATCAGAAAGTAAGAAAGGAACTACACGTTCACTGTATCTATGCGTTTCTTTAATGGTCATAGTCGAAAAACACCAAAGGCTTCCCCCTTCAGCCTAACAAGTTGACGTTGACCATAAGCTACCCATTTATTCAATTTTATTTTCCCCACTTTCTCATCGATTCCACCCAGATTCTACCGCTCGCCCACACACGAGGAGCAATTTACTGACGCTAATTAAATCGCCCATTTGTACTTTTTAGGAATGCCAGAGGAAACCAGAGCATTCAGAGAAAACCTACAGAGTTGCATGGAGAATGCGTAAGCTCAGCACCGGAGGTGACTGGAGGTTAGGATTGAACCCAGGACACCATGCTCTCTGGCTGTGCCGCTGTGCAACCCTAAAGTTAATATGCATTCCTTCATTATTTATTTAATATGGTTATTATAAGCTGGAAAGAGTGCATAGAGTGGAACGATTTAGCAGGAACCTGAGGGGCAACTTTGTCACACAGAGGCTGGTAACTATATGGGAGAGCTTCAGAGCACATTTGAAAGACATTTGGACAGTTACACGGATAGGAAAGGTTTAGAGGGATATGGGCAAAATTTGGGCAGGTGGGACTGGTGTAGATGGGGCATGTTGGTCGGCATGTGCAAGTTGTGTGGAGGAGCCCGTTTCCATGCTGTATGACTCTATTTAGCCAGCAAGGAAATGCAGAAACGTTGGGAGAATTGCTATGATTTTCTTCTTGAATTGTTCACGTATGCTCTCTGCCAGCCTAATCTAGCAATGGCACAAGGCATGATCACTGAGTGGCTGTAGACTGGATTTTATTGCAGTTCACCAGGAAATGCATTGGATAAAGGATGGATCTAAATATCAGGAGTTTGAGAATGGGGAAAAGGGAGAAACAAAGGACTGCAGATGCTGGTTAATACACAAAAGGACAAAAGTGCTGGAGTAACTCAGCACGTCAGGCAGCATCTCTGGAGAACATGGATAGGCGACGTTTCAGGTTTGATGAAGGGTCTTGATCTGAAACATAGCCTGTCGATGTTCTCCAAAATTGTTGCCTGACCTGCTGAGTTATTCCAGCACTTTGCGTCCTGCTATGGGGAGAACTGGATTACTGTCATATTTTTTCTGATTTCTTGTCTCATCTTTCTGATATTTTTAAGACAAAATTTCAGAAATCTTTTCCTACTCTCATTATTTCTTTACCCCTTTGCTACCAAGCCAGCACAGCTTCAACAGCAATAAACTTAACAATGCCAAATTGTCAGCTTTGACATGTGTTGTTTTGTGCTTCACACAATAAGGTTCCAGGCAAAGCTGTAAATTTGTTGATTTAAGTTCAGAGTCTGGGCATAAAGCAGAGCTGAGGAAGGAAGGACATATGGTTACCACTTCTGTTCAAGTTTTCCAGTAAACTGAGGAATATTGTTTGCACACAACCCACGCAAAGGATTGTGAGTGGCACCAAGACATAGCTGGGAGAGCCGTTGCCTCACAGCACCAGAGACCCCGGTTCGATCCTGGTTCGATCCTGACCTTAGGTGCTGTCTGTGTGGAGTTTGCACGTTCTCCATGTGAACACGTGAGTTTCCTCCGGGTGCTCCAGCTTGTTCCCAGATCCCAAATGCGCGCGGGTTTGCAGATTAGTTAGCTTCTGTAAATTAATATGGCCCACTCTCCCAGTGTGTACAAGTGGATGAGAAAGTGGGATAACACAGGACTAGTGCTGGGATTCTTGCCTGGGATTGCA
Source organism: Leucoraja erinaceus (assembly GCF_028641065.1). Taxonomy (NCBI): domain Eukaryota; kingdom Metazoa; phylum Chordata; class Chondrichthyes; order Rajiformes; family Rajidae; genus Leucoraja; species Leucoraja erinaceus. The sequence goes on along the minus strand of NC_073401.1, from coordinate 9,308,541 downwards.
TCAACCGCGGCCTGCGGACTTTACATCGAGAGCTTGCAGTCTCGGAGAGGCCGTGTCAGGAGCTCCAACCAGGCAGAGGTTCGATAAGCCCTGACCCGGGCTCCGATCTCCTGCTGCGGGGAAGGCGAGATGCTCCCGTTGCGGGAACTGATCACCCTGAGGCCCCAAACGCCGCCGGTTATGGCAGTCAAGATCGTCCCGTCAACGGAAGGCTCGAGGCCCCCGACCGCGGGAGAACAAAGAAAGGAAGAGATTGAACTTTGTTTTCGCCTTCCATCACTGTGAGGAATGTGGAGGAGTCACTGTGGTGGATGTTTATGTTAAAATGTATTTTGTGTGTTCCGTTGCTTTTTATTTGTATGACTGACTTGGCAAATGAAATTCCTCGTATGTTACAAAACATACTTGGCTAATAAAGTATTATTGTATTAGTATTGTTGTATTTTAATGTAAGTGTGGGTGACCAATGGTCAGTGTGGACTCGGTAGACCAAAGTACCTGTTTCTGCACTGAATCTCTAATCTAAACCAAACATCAGCTTTATCCAGCCTAAGACAAAAGCGAAAAGACACTCTAAAGTATCTTGGTCAAAGTCAAAAGATAAGGCATGTATCAAACTAGCTGACTGAGAATGAGAAGCAGTCAAAAACATGAGCTATCTATTGTTTCTCATCTCCTTTGATGCTTTGTATTCTTTAAAGCAAAGGCTTAAGGCTAGAATAAATAAAAACCTGTGACAAAGGATAGCCTAGTTTCTCTTATGACTCAGTTATTCACTGACATTCCTTCCAACGTTTTTGAAACAGAAATTTGTTGTTCACGCATAACTCTCAGTGTTTGCTGCAGCCAGTGGCTACTGAGAGACTGGGCCGTGTTTAACAGCCTCTCAACAATTTTACTGATGGAGGAAATGTTAGCGGCATTGAGTGATACAGCGTGGAAACAGGCCCTTCATCCCAACTTGCCCCACCGGTCAACATGTCCCAGCTTCACTAGTCCCACCTGCCTGTGTTTGCCTCATATCTCTCCAAACCTGTCCTATTCATGTACCTGTCCAATTTTTTCTTAAATGTTGTGATAATACCTGCCTCAACTACCTCCGCTGGCAGCTTGTTCCATACACCCACCACTTCACCTTGAACCTACACCCTTGTGTCCTCTATTTGCCTGCTCTGGGCTCTACGCGATCTATTCCCCTCATGTATTGTGAAGCAATCCTTGGTACAATGAAGATAGATGCTGAAATGTCACTATTACATTTGCTGCATTTATTATGAATAAAGTACATTTATGAAAAACCAAGTCAGGCCACGACGAATAATTTTCCAATGAAAGTTGGTCTATTAGCTGTGCAGTGACTAGATTTATGTAGAACAGTGCAGCACAGGAACAGGTTCTCTGTCTCACAATTCAGTGTCAAACATGATGCTAAGACCAATTCTCATTTGTTAATTACATTCACAATATTATTTATTATTGATTTAATTTAGAAGTGCGGTGCAGCAGTGGAGCAGCAGTAGAGCTGTTGCCTTACAGCTCCAGATTCCCGGGTTAGATTCTTACTATGGGTACTATCTGTACGGATTTTGCACGTGCACTCCTAGTGACCAAGTGGGTTTTATCCGGTTTCCTCCCACACTCCCAAGACGTACAGGTTTGTAGGTTAATCCGAATTCCATTATGTGAGCAGTGACTGGATTTATATTGAACAGTGCAGCCCAGAAACAGGCCCTTCGGCCCACACATCTGTGCTGCACATAATGCTAAAACCAATTCTTGTCTGGATTAACATGGTAAACCAGGGCCAACCTAGAAAGCACCAAACCTGGACATGAAACAACCTCCTGTAAAGCAGTTAACCTGTAAGTCTGCAACAAGAAGGCATGTTGTGTGAAGCAGTAAGTCACAGCGACAACACCACAAGTTTTAGTTTAGTGTCATTTAGTTTAGAGATACAACATGGAAACAGGTCCTTTGGCTCACCGAGTCCATGCTGATCAAGGGCATCCCATGCACTCATTCTATCCTTCACACCAGAGACAATTTTTACAGAAGTTACATAACTTTGTGTGACGGGGGGAGGGGTGGGGGGGGGGGGGGGGGGGGGAGGGGGGGGGGGGGGGGGGGGGGGGGGGGGGAGGGGGGGGGAGAGTTGGAGGGGAGTGGGTGACGAGGAGAAGGAGGAAGATAAAGGGCCTGTCCCACTTGGGCGACTTTTTTCGGCAACAGCCTGGAAAGATGTTGTTGCGTAGTGGTCGGGGCGTGACGCGTGATGACGCATCTAGTGACACGTAGGTGACGAGCGGTGTCTCCCTGTCGCCCCAGGATTTTGGAATGTTCAAAATCTAGGGGCGACATTTGGGTGTCTCATCATGTCGTGCGCCCTGTCACACGCTGACGTGTGCAGTCCTGCGGGTGATGACCAGTTAGGGTTGGGGTTTGGGGTTGGGGTTGGGGTTGGGGTTGGGGTTAGGGACCAGATTGGAGAATGGGAGAAGGGAGGGAGAGGGGGAGAAGGGGATGTGAGGGGAGGGGGGAGTGGAGAAGGGTGAGATGGGTGGAGCGGGGAAAGGGAGGAAGAGGGGGAGGAAGGGAAGAAGGGAGGAGAGGGTAGGAGAGAAGGGTAGGGGGATTCGAGAAGGAGGGATGGGGGCGGGAGTGGGGAAGAGTAGGGGAGAGGGGAGTTCCGTCTACACTCACTGAATCCATCCCTGTGAAAAGGTATAGAGACAGTGATTGGATCTGGAAGCGGACCAATACATCTGTAAATGAAAATGAACGACTCGGACATCTTTTCATTTGCACAATTGAGTTAATGGTATTCGTTATAATATATTATTTTTTTAAATCGATGCATTGAAGGAAGAATACTTTACAGCCCATCTGTGGTCCGGGCATCACCCGCATGGCAGCATACATCAGCGTGTATGTCGTGCAACTAGACGGTTTTACAGGCGTCAGTCACTGGCGCTCTGCAGTCGCCGAAAAAATCGCAAAATGGGACAGGCCCTTAAGTAGAGAGATATAAAACAACAGGACAGCACAAAGGGAGAAAGTTATTAATACCCAATACTCCATTACCACCACTAATATCAGTCCAGAGGCTTTGTCACCTGGAGAAGAACCACTTGAAAACCCAGAGGTACTGATATTCAACAGGCACGGGAACCCTCATCAGACACCAAAAGGGGTTAGTCATAGAGTCATAGAGCATGGAAACAGGACCTTCGGCCCAATGTGCCCACATCAACCTACATGTCCCACCCACACTGGTCCCACCTGCGTGCGTTTGACCCATATCCCTCTATACCTGTCTAAATGTTTCTTAAACATTGTAATAGTCCCTGCCTCAACTACATCCTCCAGCAGCTCTTTCGATATACCCTCCACCTTTTGTGTAGAAAATGTTACCCCTCGGGTTCCTATTAAATTTCCCCTCCCTCACCTTAAACCTATATCCTCAGCTTCTCAATTCCCCTACTCTTGAGTAAGAGACGGTGCATTTTCCCAATCTATTCCTCGCGATTTTGAACACCTCTAAAAGATTATCAATCATCCTCCTGTGTTCCAAGGAATAGAGTCCTAGCCTGCTCAACCTCTTTATATAGCTTAGACCTTCAGGTCCTGGCAACATCATTGTAAATATTCTCTGCACCCTTTCCAGCTTGTCTGTATCTCTAAACTAAGTTAAGTAAATTTATAATAAACTAAAATAAAAACATGGGGACTGATTATAATAGCTATTACATTTTCAATCCCGGTCTCCAAACTCCCACAAGTAAATCTATTGCTTTGTAAAACATTAGTTTACCATAGTACATATAACAGTACAGCAGAGGAACAGGCTCTTTGGCCCACAATGTCTGTGCCAAGCCCAACTCTTATCTGCCTGCACATAATTCATATCCCTACATTCGCTGCCTACCCACAAGCCTATCCTTAAGTTACAGTCTCAAATACCTCCATCACCAGTCCAGCAATGCGTTCCAGGCTCTCACCACTCTCTGTGTAAAATAACTTGCCCCACACATCTTTCAATTTTGCCCCTCGCATATCAAACCTATGCCCTCTCGTATTGGATATATCCATCCTGGGAAAAAGGTTTTGACTGTTTACCCTATCCATGCCTCTTATAATTGTATATACTTACAGTATATCAGGTCTACCCGCAGTCTATACGTAAAATGTACAAATATATAAAACGGTACATTAGAATGGTCAAATTGGTTCAAATTGACCACAGACAGGCCCTTAATTAGAGAGATATAAAAGAACAGGATAGCTCAAAGAGAGAAAGGTATTAATACCCAATATTCCATTACCACCACTAATATCAGTTAATGTCAACAAAGCCCAGATTTTCCTTCATGCAAGTTCCTTGATCCGAGAATTATTTTAACATGCGTTCGATCCCCTCAGGGGCCTGTCCCACTTAGTCGATTTTTTAGGTGACTTCAGGTGCCGGGGTGTCGCCTGTACGGTCGTGAGTAGTTTCCTCAGTCGCCAAAAGAGTCGTAGCGTCTTTCTGGTCGCCGCTGGATTTTCAACATGTTCAAAAATTTTCAGAGACAGTCGGCGACAGTGGGTTTGACTCCAATGAGCGTAGCTTGACTTCTCCTGACGTAGGTGCTGTCATAGGTTGTCGCCGGGTGACGTAGGTTGTTGCCGGTGCTGAGTTTGGGTTTTTTTGTTGTTAAGGTGACGATTCTTATATAAACAATTTCAAATTTTATGTCCTGGGGGGGGTTCAGTCTTCGGTTTTTCAGTGACCTGTTACGACTATGACAGTCGCCTAAAAATTCGCTTAAGTGGGACATGCCTATTAGTGTCCAATAATAGGATTTTGGATTTGTAATTTTCCCTCATAGAGACTTTACACTTGGTGCACCAACTTTAATGTGCCTGTTATCATGTGTTCCTGAATCACGGAATCTGCCATAGTTTCTTACACAGCTCCTTGTACTGGAGGATGGGCCATTTTTAGTTTTAGTTTTATAGATACAGCATGCAAACAAGCCCTACGGCCCACCAAGTCGATGCCGACCATTCATCACTTGTTGACAATATTTCAATGCTATCCCATTATTACCCCACTTCCTAAACATTAGGGACAATTGACAGATGCCAATGAACCCACAAAGCTGTGCACCTTTGGGATGTAGGAGCAAACCATGCAAACTCCATACGGATCTTGATACAACCTAGATCATTTTGATCCACCATTTCATGACAGTAGTGATACTCTGGGCAAAAACCCCGATTGATTAGAGCAACTCCTCCAGTAACTTGGCATAACAATCACTGCGAGATGATGAATGCCTTCAACGTAAGTGACCTTTTTAGAGCCTCATCCAGCATCTGCACTTAAAACCTTCCCAGTAAAGGTCACTGTAACCACCAGATTCGGAGATGTTAGCTGCGTTTTCTACATATGTACTTCTTCTCTCTCGCAAGACTGCTCTGCCGTTCTGATTGAAATGAGCTAATTGAGTAGAGGCAAGGAACGAAACCTGTTCACTCGTGATGCATCTGGATGAGTAATCCATCATGCAATGTGTTTATCCATGCCTGGGCCATCAAGGCTGCATTAGCTCAGCTAAGAAGAAACATAGAAACATAGAAAATAGGTGCAGTAGGCAGGCCATTCGGCCCTTCGAGCCAGTACCGCCATTCAATAATGGTCATGGCTGATCATCCAAAATCAGTACCCTGTTCCTGCTTTCTCCCCATATCCCTTGATTCCATTAGCCCTAAGAACAAAATCTAACAGAGATATCTGTAAGAAGGAACTGCAGAGCCATTGCATAGGAAATCCACTCAGAATCTTCAGAAATGCTATTTGCTAATATCAACACATCCAAATATTCTATTCCAATTGGAAAATCTAAATGTTGTAATGGGGATGCAGGGACCTGCGGATGCTGGAATCCTCAGCAAAGCATGTGGAGCTGGAGTAACTCAATGGGTCAGGCGGCATCTGCGGAGGGAATGGCCAGCATTAACTAACTTGTTTAGACTTTAGAGATACGGCGCAGAAACAGGCCCTTCGGCCCACTGAGTCCATGCCGACCAGCGATCACTCCATACACTAACACTATCCTAAACACTAGGGACAATTTACAAATTTACCGAAGCAAATTAACCTACAAACCTGTATGTCTTTGGAGCGTGGGAAGAAACCGGAGCATCCAGAGAAAACCTATGCGGTCACAGGGAGAATGTAGAAACTTTGTACAGACAGCACCCGCAGTCAGGATTGAACCTGGATCCTTGGCACTGTAAGGCAGCAGCTCTACTGCTGCGCCACCGTGCTGCCCTTCTGATATTTTATTGGGCATGTGTTATTGCGAAAATGGCTTGTAAAATCAGTTATATGTCTGGAATATTTCAAAAGAAGGGAGCCGCTATTGTAATTCGTTTCAATTTTCATTTGATCACATGGCGACTAGTCTGCTAACTAGAAAATGTTACTTGACATGGGAGTGCCATCATATAAAATAATTATGACAGGTGCATTGAAAAACGAAAAGCAGCTCAAAGAAACATGTTGACGGATTATCCACTGAAATTTCAGTTGCATCAAGAATTACAGGGGAAATCACCTTTGTAATTAACACATTAACAGGTTAACTTAATGTGAACAAATAATTGACCCAGTAACCTTCTGAACTACAAAGCTCAGTACTTCACGAGTTGTTCATTGTTGTGCCTGTTGCATTTTCCTCTCAATAAAGCACGAACAATGGGTGTGCATTAATGAGGCACCTATAACAAGCTAATAGAAGCATCTGTGCACATTGAATATGCTGTTCTTTGATGCATTCTGAAACAAAGTGGAAGCACTACAGCTATTAGCCTTCTGAGCAATCTCAGAACTTGTAATTTGCATAAATTAACATCACAAGTTATTTTAAATCATGCAGAAAAGGATTTACAATCAGCTTCCCAGTTTAAATGTGATTGCTGATTCACACATGCATTCACACAAATGCTCCCATCCTCAGTGGATATAGTCATAGTGATACAGTGTGGAAACAGACCCTTTGGCCCAACTTGCCCACACTGGCCAACATGACCCAGCTACACTGGCCCCACATGCCCACGTTTGGTCCATATATCTCCAAATCTGTCCTATCCATGTACCCGTCTAACTGGTTTTTAAATTTTGGGATAGTCCCTGCCTTAACTACCTCCTCTGGCAGCGTGCGTGTTCCATACATCCATCACCCTTTATGTGAACATGTTAACTTCGGATTCCTGTTAGTGGATATAATGGAGAAAACAAAAGAGGGGAGTGCAGGAATGGTGGTGGGTTCTAATATTCTTAAGTTCAATGAGGTTAAACCTAAATCTTTAAAATACGGAGGTACATTTTGCATTCTGTCCTTATCCCAACACATGGAATATAGGGCCTGTCCCACTTACGCGACCTTTACAGGCGACTGCCGGCACCCGCCACAGGTCGCCGAAATTTTCAACATGTTGAAAATTCAGCGATGACCAGAAAGCTGCTACGACTCTTTGGAGACCTCTCACGACCATATAGGCGACCCCTGGCGACATGTCGCGGGTGTCCTCTCACGACCATACAGCCTGTATGGTCATGAGCGGTCTCCTATGGTCGTGAGAGGTCTCATCGGAGGCTGTTGGAGGCCCAGAAGCAGCCTGGAGCTCCATTAGGTCATTAGGCGCGGCTCCAAGTGTCCACATGCATGGATGCAACAGGAGCGGCAGTGCAGCGGTAGAGGTCATCGACACATCGCTTGACCTCGATAACCCTTGCAACTCCAATCCAGTGCCACTGCCAGGAAAATGGGCCTTTATGTCCAAGTTAAGGCTTTTTTTTTTAACTTTGGACTTGATGAGTACAAAATGAATCAGAATCAGAATCAGAATCAGATTTTATTTGCCATGTTTTGCAACATACAAGGAATTTCACTGGCCAGGTCAGTCATACAATGAAAAGCAACAAACTCAAAAACACATTTAACATGACTCCTACACATTCTTCACTGTGATGGAAGGTGAAATAAAGTTCAAGTCCTTCCTTTTTTTCTTCCTCGGTCGGGGGCCTCGAGCCCTCCGTTGACGGGACGGTCTTGACTCCCGTAGCCGGCGGCGTTTACGCCCGCTGCATTGAGGCGTTCAGCTCGTGCATCAGGGGGTGCCTGAAACATGGTGAATCTTGTGCATTTGTGGACTTCCAGAAGGCTTTCGACAAGGTCCCACATAAGAGATTAGTATACAAACTTAAAGCACACGGCATTGGGGGTTCAATATTGATGTGGATAGAGAACTGGCTGGCAGACAGGAAGCAAAGAGTAGGAGTAAACGGGTCCTTTTCACAATGGCAGGCAGTGACTAGTGGGGTACCGCAAGGCTCAATGCTGGGACCCCAGCTATTTACAACATATATTAATGATTTGGACGATGGAATTGAAGGCAACATCTCCAAATTTGCGGATGACACGAAGCTGGGGGGCAGTGTTAGCTGTGTGGAGGATGCTAGGAGGCTGCAAGGTGACTTGGATAGGCTGGGTGAGTGGGCAAATGCATGGCAGATGCAGTATAATGTGGATAAATGTGAGGTTATCCACTTTGGTGGCAAAAACAGGAAAGTAGGCTATTATCTGAATGGTGGCCGATTTGGAAAGGGGGAGATGCAACGCGACCTGGGTGTCATGGTACACCAGTCATTAAAAGTAGGCATGCAGGTACAGCAGGCAGTGAAGAAGGCGAATGGTATGTTAGCATTCATAGCAAAAGGATTTGAGTATAGGAGCAGGGAGGTTCTACTGCAGTTGCACAGGGTCTTGGTGAGACCACACCTGGAGTATTGCGTACAGTTTTGGTCTCCTAATCTGAGAAAGGATATTCTTGCCATAGAGGGAGTACAGAGAAGGTTCACCAGACTGATTCCTGGGATGTCAGGACTTTCATATGAAGAAAGACTGGATAGACTTGGTTTGAACTCGCTAGAGTTTAGTAGATTGAGGGGGGATCTTATAGAAACTTACAAAATTCTTAAGGGGTTGGGCAGGCCAGATGCAGGAAGATTGTTCCCGATGTTGGGGAAATCCAGAACAAGGGGTCACAGTTTAAGGATAAAGGGGAAATCTTTTAGGACCGAGATGAGGAAAACATTTTTCACACAGAGAGTGGTGAATCTGTGGAATTCTCTGCCACAGAAGGTAGTTGAGGCCAGTTCATTGGCTATATTTAAGAGGGAGTTAGATGTGGCCCTTGTGGCTAAAGGGATCAGGGGGTATGGAGAGAAGGCAGGTACAGGATACTGAGTTGGATGATCAGCCATGATCATATTAAATGGCGGTGCAGGCTCGAAGGGCCGAATGGCCTACTCCTGCACCTATTTTCTATGTTTCTATGTTTCTATGACTCAGTGGGCCTACTGCCTTACAGTCTTGTACTTAGTATGATCTTGCCTAATGTGTAGTAGCACACGGAACTGTGTGCAAAACACAAATTTAACTCTACTTATGTATAGGTGATGATAAAGTGTGGCGCCATCTGGTGGTTGAGCCACTTATAGATCGAACCCTCGTCAGTAGAGGTGGGACGGTGACGTGACTGGGTTTGACGGGGGTTTGTGAGCGAAGATCGGCATCATTCCACGGGTGTGTACTACAGCAGCCGCAGACACCTTGTTAGAGCTCTGATGTAGCGCGTGAGTGTTTGACAGTTGCCAATAAAGATCGTTTTATTCACAACTAGTACAATTGAACCATTGATGTCCTTCTCCTGTGTTTGTGCAGCTTGCCAACATCATTGGGGCCATTTGCCATCTCATCCCTCCCATGGGAATTCCCTTTACAGTATCTCCTGCATGTAATCTTGTTCCCACTTTATAAATTCCATTTTATTCCATCACCTTCTCAATTTATCTTTAATCCTTTACTTTGCTGTTGCCTTCAGGTCATTTCAATGCTCATCCTTTCTCTATTTTGATGTCCACACTCTATCATCACTGGAAACAAGATCATTGTTAACCTAATCATCACAAATAAAATAATATGCCCCTTGGGAATTATAACAATAGATTCATTGCACTCGTGTGGGAAGGAACTGCAGATGCTGGTTTAAACTGAAGATAGACATAAAAAGTTGGAGTAACTCAGTGGGACAAGTGGCATCTCCAGGGAGATGGAATGGGCGACGTTTCGGGTCTAGACCCTTCTTCAGGTTGCAGATGCTGCAGGTGCTGGTTTAAACCAAAGATAGACACAAAAAGCTGGAGTAACAGTGGGACAGGCTGCATCTCTAGAGAAAGAATGGGTGACGTTTTGGGACCCGAAAAGTCACCCATTCCTTTTCTCCAGAGATGCTGCCTGTCTCACTGAGTTACTCCAGCTTTTTGTGTCTATCTTCGATTAGCTCCACTCCATTTGAAATCAAATGTTAATGGAAAATTGTAGCATTGTGACTTGGACATTGAGATCTACGATACAGAACAACACAGTCCTGTTGAAACAGTAAGCTTTGGTGAGCAGACCTTTTAGGTTTACGATAAAAATATATCAGATTTACGAGGATGTTGTCAGGACTAGAGGGTGTGAGCTATAGGGAGAGGTCTCGTAGGCTGGGTCTCTATTCCATGGAGTGCAGGAGGATAAGGGGTGATCTTATAGAGTTGTATAATATCATGAGAGGAACAAATCAGGTAGATGCAGTCTTTTGCCCAGAGTAGGGGAATCGAGGACCAGAGGACATAGGTTCAAGGTGAAGGGGAAACGATTTAATAGGAATTCTAGTAGTAGCTTTTTCTCACAAAGGGTGGTGGATGTATGGAACAAGCTGCCAGAGGAGGTAGTTGAGGCTGGGACTATCCCATTGTTTAAGAAACAGTTAGAGAGGTACATGGATAGGACAGGTTTGGAGGGATATGGACCAAGCGCAGGCAAGTGGGACTAGTGCAGCTGGGACATTGTTGGCCTGTGTGGGCGAGCTGGGCCGATGGAATCTACCGCATAGCAAACAATGGAATGGAAAATCATTAATACCTTAGCTGTGATTTTTAATGTTTGATATTGACAAACCAGCAGCTGCTAATGAGAATAAGCCTGTGGCTCAGAAAAGTTGTCACTATTCCTTGAATGCAATGAAATACAAGCAGGTTTCGAGGATTCGGGTCAATAATGGAGGGTGAACAATCAAACAATATATAAAAACATTTATTGAAACAGTAATGAAACAACCACTGGGGCATCAAAACAGCAAATGAGTCTGAATGAAAAATGAGTCTTAGAGTTATAGATTCATAGAGTGATACTGTGTGGAAACAGGCCCTTTGGCCCACCTTGCCCACATCGGCCAAGATGTCCCAGCTACTCTATACCCACCTGCCGTATTTGGTCCATATCCCTCCAAACCTGCCCTATCCATGTTGCTGTCGAACTGTTTCTTAAATGTTGGGCTAGTCCCTGCCTCAACTACCTCCTCTGGCAGCTTGTTCCGTACATCCACCACCCATTGTTTGAAAAAGTTACCCCTCAGATGCCTATTAAATCTTTCCCCCTTCACCTTAAACCTATGTTTGGCCCTCGATTCACCTACTCTGGGCAAGAGACTGTGTCTTACAAGTCCTTCAAACATCGGGAACTCCTTGCGATATTTTCGAGTAAAGATTCCTCATCATATCTTAAAGTCTGTATGTAGGACGGAACTGCAGATGCTGGTTTACACTGAAGATAGACACGAAATACTGGAGTAACTCAGTGGGTCAAGCAGCATCTCTGGAGAGAAGGAATGGATCACATTTTGGGTCGAGATCCAAAAACGCTACCCATTCCTTCTCTCCAGAGATGCTGCCAAACCCGATGAGTTACTCCAGCATTTTGGGTCCATCCTTGAAGTCTGTGTGTCCTGGCACCTTTCTTGGATTACTGCTCCCTCCTTGGCAGCACTTAGATAATCAATAAACCTGCACCTCTACGCTAATCTACAAACAGTTGACTGTTTTTTAAACTAGCTGACCTTAAGAATAAAAGCAAGCGTCATTTATGACATCAGATGCCAAGCTATTCTTGGATGCCTCTGAGTTAATCTTGTCTTATTATTAGATGTTCAACAGATAGACAACAGAGAGTGGTGAATCTCTGGAACTCTCTGCCACAGAGGGTAGTTGAGGCCAGTTCATTGGCTATATTTAAGAGGGAGTTAGATGTGGCCCTTGTGGCTAAGGGGATTAGGGGGTATGGAGAGAAGGCAGGTACGGGATACTGAGTTGGATGATCAGCCATGATCATATTGAATGGCGGTGCAGGCTCGAAGGGCCGAATGGCCTACTCCTGCACCTAATTTCTATGTTTCTATGTTTCTATGTCTTTGCAAGTGCTCAATCAGGTGCCTCATGATGTATTGAATGAATGAATGAATAAGTTTATTGGCCAAGTATTCACATACAAGGAATTTGCCTTGGTGCTCTGCCCGCAAGTGACAACATGACATACAGTAACAGTTAGGAATGACACATAAAACATTAAACATTAATAATAAAACAACATTGTAAATAATATAACTGAGTGAGCCCAAGCGGTTTCCCAAGCACCTAATTGTTTTCTTAGCAAGCTTGCTTGCTTGACACAAAATGCTGGAGAAACTCAACATGTAATAAAAGCTGAAAATGCTAGGGAGCGTCACGGTGGCGCAGCAGTAGATTTGCTGCCTTACACTGCAAGAGACCTTGGTTCAACCCTGACTGCGAGTGCTGTCTGTACGGAGTTTACACGTTCTCCCTGTGACCGCGTGGGTTTTCTCCGGATGCTCCGGTTCCCTCCCACATTCCAAAGACATGCAAGTTTGTAGGCTGATTGGTTAAAATTGTCCCTTGTGTGTAGGACAGTGTTTGTGATTGCTGGTCGGCATGGATTTACTGGGCCGAAGGGCCAGTTTTCGCATTGTATCTCTAAAGTCTAAAGATTCACAATATAAAAAATACAATGTAGCTCATCTGTGTTTAAGAAGGAACTGCAGATGCTGGAAAATCGAAGGTACACAAAAATGCTGGAGGAACTCAGCGGGTGCAGCAGCATCTATGGAGCGAAGGAAATAGGCAACGTTTCGGGCCGAAACCCTTCTTCAGACTGAAGTGGGGTGGAGGGGAGGCGGGGAGATGAAAGGTAAAGGAGGAGCCCGAGGGCTGAGGGAGAGGGAGGAAGGGGAGGAGACAGCAAGGGCTAACAGAACTGTGAGAATTTAATGTTCATGCCACCAGGATGCAGACTCCCCAAGCGGAATATGAGGTGCTGGTCCTCCAATTTCCGGTGTTGCACACTCTGGCCGTGGAGTAGCAGTTTGCAATGTGATTTTACATTATATTTCCACCTATCCTCATCTATAACTGTTATATCAGCTTTGTGAAGGACAGGGGGAAAAAAACACACGCCTTTGATGACAAAATGTTGCCACGGAAACATGAACCTCTGCATTAACTGTTTGCTTGGTAAATATAACTCTTCGTCCACCCCGTAACCCCCTCCCCTCATCCCTCCCTACCCTCTCCTCCCCCTCCCTCATCCCTACCCTCCTCCTCCCTCCCCCTCCCCTCATCCCTCCTCCTCCTCCTCCCCCTCCCCTCATCCCTACCCTCCTCCTCCCCCTCCCCACTGCCCACTGCCCTTACAAAATGATGTCAATGTGTTTCTCTGAGCTGGTTTCAGCCAACTGAAAAAGTGCCTTGAGTCTTAATGCTTCTGCTCTCAGGAGTATTCCTGTCATCGATGCATTACATTAGGTTGTACCTCTCAGCATCAACCTGTCAGTGCCCCTTCGCTCAGCCATCGGCCAAGTCTGCCATCCAAGGCTGACGGAAGATGAAACCTTTCCACAAACACCCATCACAGAGCCCCCACTGGCTCCCCCACATAAAACAAAGCAAATTCTTCACACAGTGGGAAGAATATTCAGATAGTGCACCTGGACGGCTGAAAACTATTTTGCTTTCCCCTATCTCTGTTAAATGGATATGCCTGACAATCTGTCACGTTAGTCAGTCGCTTCACACCAAGAGAAGGTGGCATGTAAATACAATGTTTTGTTGTACATTGCGGCAGAGCGCCGTTCTGCTTGACTTCCATATTTTAATGATTGAGAGCAGCAATTTCTACTTCAGGCGAAAATAAACAAAGTGTTTTTAAACCCGTCTGTCAGAAGAAAGATGCTTGTAACTGTTCCAGAATGAAACCCTGGGATAAAGCTATGGCTTTGTGAGGTGCTGGTCAGGCCACATTTGGAGTATTGTGAGCAGTTTTGGGCCCCATATCTGAGGAAGGATGTGCTGGCGCTGGAGAGGGCCCAGAGGAGGTTTATGTGAATGATCCCAAGAATGATTGGTTTAACATACGATGAGTGTTTGACGGCACTGGGCCTGTACTCACTGGCGTTTAGAAGGATGAGGGGGCACCTCACTGAAACTTACCGAATAGTGAAAGGCCTGGATAGAGTAGTTGTGGAGAGAGTGTTTCCACTAATAGGGGAGTCCAGGACTAGAGGCCGTAGCTTCAGAATAAAAGGATGTACCTTTAGGAAGAAGATGAAGAGAAATTTGTTTAGTCAGATGGTGGTGAATCTGACTGTGGAACTCTTGGAAAAATCCCACGCAGGTCATGGGGAGAATCTACAAACTCCGTACAGACAGCACCTGTAGTCGGGATCGTCAAACCCAGGTCTCCGGCGCTGCAAGTGCTGTAAGGCAGCGACTATACTGCTGCGTCACTGCGCTGCCCCTATATGTTTAAGAACATTTTACTTGAATGGTACAAGATGGGGCAAGAAACATGGTGACTCTAGATGTACTGCCTCAGGCGAAGTTTACTATTTTGACACTAGACTCATTGCAGTCTTGTTCTTCTGTACGGTTATGCTTCCGTATTATATGATTTTAGTGGATCGTATGCAAAACAATACATTTTTACTGTTCCCAGGTACGTGTGAGCATAAAATACTGATGAATCATTGAGATTCCAACACCCCGAGCATAACGAGGGTTTCGGGTAAGGCAGAGATTGAGGGCAAGCCATTCTCACATATGCATAGACTACAAGGTGTGACAACTATTTGTATGCTCTTCCCAGCGAAGGATCAACTATTACCCGATGCAAGCACTCTAATCTTCAAAATTGCTTATCTACCTGTAAGTGTAGAACTATATTCTGCACTCTGTACCTTCCCCCTTTGCTCTATCTATTGTACTTGTATTTAGCTTGATAGTATTACTGTATGGTATATCTGATCGGTTTGGATAGCTTCATAGAGTCATAGCAGCATACAGCACAGAAACAAGTTATCAACCCAAATTGCCCATGCCAACCAAGATTCCCTATCTGCACTTGTCCCATCTGCTGCATTGGGCCATATCCTCTAAACCTTGCCAATCCATGTACCTGTCCAAATGTCTTTTAAATGTTGTTATAGTACCTACAGTATCTCAACTATCTACTCTGGCAGCTCGTCCCGTATATTCGCCACCCTCTATGTGAAAAAAGATGACCCTCTGGTACTTATTAAATATTTTCCACCTCACCTTAAACTTATGTCCACTGGTTCTTGATTCCCCTACTCTGGATAAAAGACTCTGTGCATTCACCCTATCTATTCCCCTTGTAGCATGCAAATCAAATATTTTCACTGTACCTTGGAACATGAGACAATAATAAACTTAAACCTAGTTACAGAACAGTGGCAGCTGAAAGGAGGGGTTAAATTATAACATTCACTTAGTTTCAAAGTGAAGCTATTAAAAAAAATCAAAAGTCAGATCTTATTGCTTGCAGGGGCAACATTATAGCTCCCGCTGAAATGGTTGTGAGGCAATGTTTCTGACATTTAGTTAAGCTCTGTGGTGATTTCTGCCTCCTTTGGCTAAGGCTGTGGGTGAATTGCATTCACAGGAGGTTGGTTTTGCTGCATATACTTCTTCAGCAATCTTTACAATTCTGTCTCTTACAAAGCTCTTTATAAAACTACGGATACACAAGAGATGCTGGAATCCAGAGCCATAAACGAGCTGCTGGAGGAAGTCAGCAGGTCAGGCAGCATCAGTGGATGGAAATGGACAGATGATGTTTGTCGAAATCCCCTTGCAAATTAACATGTAATCACTGTCTGGGTCTTGTCCAAATAATGTAAGCAAAAAGACAATATTTCACACAAAAGGGCCAGATCAAAGTCACAACTTTTTTAATTTTTTGCATCCTCCCCCCCTCCCCACCCCACCCCAATGCCCAAGGTTTCATCAACATCTTGGGGCATCGTGGGACTAATTGAGCTCCAGGCTCCACCGTACGGGGCAGGCCTTGGATGATGGATCGTCATGGCGATCTGACAAAGACTCTGAGAAGATTGTCACTCCAAAAGCTTATTAAGCTGTTTCCAAATGTCTCTAATAATCAGAAACATTTAAAATAGAAAATCATAAAGCTGCAAATGCTGACAATCTGAAAAAGAAATCGAAATCTGTAAAAACAATCAGCAGTTTAGGCAATTTAAGTAGAAAGAGAAGTGGAGTTAATGTTTCAGATCGTAAGCAGATATTGACCAGACTGAAGCAAAGGCTGTTCAATCATCCCAGGACCTAAGTACCAAGTCTGGGATTTTGGGCATTTTCAGCTCTCAATTTAATTTTAAACTGTTTCAGAAAAAAACCCAGGGCGCACAGTGGTGCAGCGGTAGAGTTGCTGCCTTACAGTACCAGAGACCTGGGTTCGATCCTGACTATGGGTGTTGTCTGTACGGAGTTTGTACGTTCTCCTCGTGACCTGCTGGGGATTTCTCCGGGTGCTTCGGTTTCCTCCCACACTCCAAAGACGTCAAGGTTTGTAGGTTAATTGGCTTAGTATAAATGCAAATTGTCCCTAATGCGTTTAGGATAGCGTTAGTGTGCACAGATTGCTGGTTGGCACGGACTCGGTGGGCCATAGGGCTTGTTTCCGCACTGTATTCTAAACTAAACTAAATTAATTATGCAAATGATCAAATTGACACTTAATTTGTTTTTGTAAATATCTAAATGCATTTAACAGAATTAAAAAGAAATGTCACTGAATTAATAATACATCAGGGTGATAAGTTTATTTGTTGAAGAGGAAATAGATTGTTATGCATTTATGTATTTTCTGTGTTTGAATTATATATTCATAAAGCAGTGTTCATAACATTGTGATATGGTATTAATATTAATATTGGAGTTGCTGAAAAAAAACCAGAGACTTTTTTTCTTTTTGTGCTTTCTAAGTATGGTGTTGAAGCTAAACAGGGCCACAGTCAGCCTTGGGCAGAATGAGGTCTACTGAGCCAGCCTTGTGCTATCTCCATAGGCGGCTCTGCTTAAATATTAAATTCAGGTGAAGATAGACACAAAATGCTGGAGTAACTCCGTGGGACTCTTAAGAGAAGGAATGGGGGACGTTTCGGGTCGTGACCCTTCTTCAGACTGATGTCAGGGGAGATGGAGATACAAAGATAAGGAAGTGTAAGGTGTGAAAATAGGACGAAGGGGATGGAGATCAAGGAAAATGTAGAATAGATTATTGCTAGCTGGGAGAAGGTGACAACAAAGCAAACAGAGATAAAATGTAGTCGGCGACAGTAAGACTGGCCATAGAACATAGAACTGGGAAGGGGAGGGATGGAGAGAGAGGGAAAGCAAGGGTTACTTGAAGTTAGAGAAGTCAATGTTCATACCGCTGGGGTGTAAGCTACCCAAGCGAAATATGAGGTGCTGTTCCACAAATTTGCGCTGGGTCTCACTCTGACAATGGAGGAGGCCCAGGACAGAAATGTCAGTGTGGGAATGGGAGGGGGAGTTAAAGTGTTTAGCAACTGGGAGATCAGGTAGGTTTAGGGGGACTGAGCAGAGGTGTTCAGCAAAACGATCGCCGAGCCTGCGCTTGGTCTCGCCGATATATAGGAGTCTACACCTGGAACAGCGGATGAGGTTGGAAGAGGTGGAGGTGAACCTCTGCCTCACCTGAAAAGACTGTCGGTGTACTTGGAGTTGAGTCGAGGGGGGAAATATAGGAACCTATTCATTTCAAGCTTCTGTCTTGATTGGCTTTGAGAAAACTGTACCCCACAAGAAGGGAAGATGAAGGAAAATGCTTGCGGTTGTTGATGATTGCATTGTCAAATTCCGTTTAACATTCCTCAGAAAATACAAAGCAGTCTCAGCTCCATAAAGCAAGATGCAGCCACCTGAGCCACAAGAGACTGCAGATGCAAGAATCTTGAGTAAAATACAAAGTGCTGGAATAACTCAGTGCCTCAAGCAGCGACCCAAAAAGTCACCTGTTAATTCCCTACACAGGTGCTGCCTGATCGGCTGAGTTCTTCCAGGGGCGGCAAGTTGGCCCAGCGGTAGAGTTGCTGCCTTATAGCGCCTTATCCTGACTACGTATGTTGTCGGGACTGAATTTGTACATTCTCCCCGTGACCTGAGTGGGTTTTCCTTGGCGATCTGGTCTCCTCCCACATTCCAAAGGCGTGCAGGTTTGTAGGTTAATTGGCTTTGGTAAAATTAGACATTTCCAGTGTGTGTGTCGGAGAGTGTTAGTGTATGGGGATCGCTGGTCGGCATGGATTCAGTGAGCCGAAGGGCCTATTTCCACGCTGTTTCTCTAAAGTAAACTAGAATCTAAACACTTTTAAGAGTCAAGAGTATTTAATTATCATATGTACTGAGAAACGGAATAATTAAATTATTGCTTGAAGCAGCAAACACAGTACTCATATATAACTTAACAAACCAAATAAAGTAAATAAATTAAAAAAAACAATATTGGTGCAGAAAAATACATAGATATCCCTCGTGCAAACAAGACCATTCATAGTTTAGTTGGTTTTTGTAGTGTTTAATAGCCTGATGATCGGTGGGATTGTTATTAATCAAGTATTGCCTTTCCGTTGATTTATAGCACGCAACAAAAGCTTTTCGCTGTACCTCGGTACACGTGACAATAAACTAAACTGGAAGCTGTTCCTGAACTTGGAAGTCAGAGTTTTCAAACTCATATACCTTCTTCTCGATGGTAATAGTGAGATGTTGGCCTTCATAACACGAGGAGTTGAGTATAGGAGCAAAGAGGTCCTTCTGCAGTTGTACAGGGCCCAAGTGAGACCACACCTGGAGTATTGTGTGCAGTTTTGAACTACAAATTTGAGGAAGGACATTCGTGCTATTGAGGGAGTGCAGTGCAGGTTCACAAGGTTAATTTGCGGGATGGCGGGACTGTCATATGTTGACAGAATGGAGTGACTGTGCTCGTATAGACTGGAATATAGAAGGATGAGAGGGTATCTTATTGAAACATATAAAATTATTAAGGGATTGGACATGCTAGAGACAGGAAACATGTTCTCGATGTTGGGGTAGTCCAGAACCAGCAACCACGGTTTAAGAATAAGGAGTAGGCCATTTAGAACGGAGATGAGGAAAAACATTTTCAGCCAGATTTTTTGCCTCAGAAGGCAGTGGAGGCCGATTCTCTGGATGCTTTCAATAGAGTTATATAAAGCTCAAAGATAGCGAAGTCAAGGGATATGGAGAGATGGCAGGGACGGGGTATGATTGTGGATGATCAGCCATGATCCCAGTGAATGGCGGTGTTGGCTCGAAGGGCCGAATGGCCTACTCCTGCAACTATTGTCTGTTGTCTATTGTCTATTGAGAGGATGGCCAGGGTGCTATGCATCCTTGGTGATGCCAGCTGCCTTTCTGAGGCAGCATCTCAAATAAACACTTTATATTTTGCTCAGGACCCAGGCAGCGTCAGGTGCTGACAGATTTATGACATGTAACACTCAGAACCTAAGAGGCTGAACAATGACCAACTCCAACAAGACGGTGTCAAACCTCCTATCTGTGCTATCCACTGGTATTCATCTTGTCACTTTCCCCACCATCAATGTCTAGAAACTCACTGGTGACAAGACACTAAACTGGATCAGTGACACATAAATACAGTGACTATAATAGCATTCGTAGGTTGGGTTTCCTGCCATGAGTGACTCACCTCCTGACATCCCTAAGACTTACGCCATCTACACACCAGGAGACGGACAGAGTAATCGCCACCTGTCTGGATAAGTACACATCCACGTACAGTCATGGCGTTTAAGGCTCAGTCGATTGACACACTACTCACCACCGATCGAAACCTTCATTCCCTTCGCCACCTTTGCACCATGGTCACAGTGTGTCCCATCTACAAAATGCACTGCCCTTGCTCACTCAGCCACTCCCACACCCATCATCTCAACCGTGAAGGAGGTCAGGAGATGCAGAGGAGCACCACTACCTACAGGTTCTGCTTCATCACACAACACCCTTACTTTAAAATACATTGCCATTTCTTTGATGGACACAAAGTGCTGGAGTAACTCAGCGGATCTCTGGAGGAAACGGACGGGTGATGCTTCGGGTCGGGACCTTATTTCGCACCAGCATCTGCAGTTCTTTGTTTCTACTTCTTATCATTTCTTTATTGTATCTGGGTCTATATCCTGACACTCCCTACCTGTTGGACTTAGGGGAGCGCAAGAAACTGCAGATGCTAGAATCAAGAGCAAAACACAAAGAGTAGCTCAGAGGGTCAGGCAGTATCTGGGGAAGGAATGGACAGGAGAGGTTTTGGGTGGGGATCAGTCTGAAGATGGGTCCTGACCTGAAACGCCATCTGCCCATTCCATCCCCAGATGCTGCCTGACCCCTTGAGTTACTCCGGCACTTTGTGTTATGCCTAGAATTATGGGGACACCTTCACTGTACCACTGTGGTGGCTCACCAGCACCCCCTCATGGCTGGACAATGCATGCAGGTCCTCCTGCCGATGTCCATTTCCCAGAACATAGGTTGTAATAAATCCTAGATAGAACATGGCCCATCTCTACATGACCGTATAAGCTACAGAATATGGCTAGTGGAATTAATATAAAGTGCATTTTTGGACAGCATGCACACAATGGGCTGAAGAGCCTCCTCCTGTGCTGAAAATCCTCTTTCGTGATTTTGAGGTCGACAATATGATCTTCTGGAGCTATACAAAATCATGAGGGGAATAGATCGGGTGGACGCACAGAGTCTCTTGCCCAGAGTAGGAGAATCGAGAACCAAAGGTGAGGTGAGAGGGCGGAAAGATTTAATAGGAACCTGATTTTTGACATGTTTTTTTTTTCCACACAAACGGTGTTGGGTGTATGGAACGAGCTGCCAGCGGAGGTGGTTGAGGCAAGTACTATCGCAATGTTTAAGAAATATTTAGACTGGCACATGAATAGGACAATTTTACTTCGGAGTCACGTGAGTGATTCCGTGAAGAACCCGCTCAGCACGCATGCGCGACATATTACGTTCAGCAGAGCAACAGCGGCGCAGCGGGAGTCAGGCGCTCCCGCTACGGAGGTGAAAGAACGGACCGTCAGGTAAGCTGAGGTCGGGTTTCTCTTTCACAGGGAGCCTTCTGCTTTCAGGCAGAGAATAAAGGCTCTTAGACAAACCTGTCCCCCGCTCGACTCCACGGAGGAGCGTTCCATCTGGAGGGGGGCAGCAACAAGGCGGTAGGACCGCTTACCCGGCGATCCGCTATCCCGACACCATGCCGAGCCCAGCCCGCTAGCGCCTGAGCAGCGGGCTGTAAGTAAAGCTACGGAAGAGGCGTCCGGCCGGTGGCTCCGACTTGTCGGACGGGGACGTCTCTCCACCCGCCCGGGGAGGGGAGACAGTCACCTGAGCCGCTTGGAGCGGCTCCTGGAGCAGGAGCTCCAGCGAGACGCGCTTCATGAGTGGCGCTCTCGCAGGGGGAGTTCAGGCACTCCCTCCACAGTGCCTTGTGCACTGTCCATTGCTTCCTCCTTACCCGAGGGTAGCTTTGGTGACCAGGACTGGGCTGGTCAAGAACAGGGGACAATGGCTGAAGATCTCGGGAGTATGCAAGGGGTGCAGGAACAGGAAGAGCTGCTAGGTGTGGTGGACCGCTACGTGGAAACCCCACGTGCAGGAGGCCTTTAAAAACCTGACATCAGCCATCACATCGTTTCCTCGTTCCGTGGACAAATACGGAGATGACCACAACCTTCGTAAACAAATCATAAGACCTGCCATAAAAATCCTGCATTTGCGGGGTTGTGCAAAACCCCAGCCACTGAGCCCGACCCACTGCTCTTTGGCAAAAACCTCACAAAGCATATGAAGGACATGAAAATGGTTTTTTAAAAAACTTTTGGTCTCATGAGGGCAGGGCCGGGACGAGCAAACCAAAAACAATAATTCCTACGCAGCAGCACCCCATCTTGTCCATCAGCCGACGTCTACCATATGGGACTGGTGAAAGCTCGGGGTCCGCATTCTATCACCGAAAGTCTTTCTTTAGACCAGGGCCCAGAGCGGACCCCATGGAAAATGTGCCACCCCCCAACGTCACCGCCACGTCAGACGACGTGCAACACTCGTTGGACCGGCAGGAAACAGAAGAATACCCATAACCATGGAGGTAGGTGGGTCTGGTTCCTACCAGCATATAGAGTAATACTAACACATGGGAGTCTATCACGAGTGATCAGTATATACTCAATGGCATTAGTGGATACAAATACAATTCATACTAGAAAAATTACCACCAGGTCAACATTCACCCCAGAGGGTATTTTCCCCTCTCCGTTAAAGAAACGAGAGGGACAAGCTGAACTGGTGAGACTAATTACAAAGGGTATCATGGGAAAACCTAAACCTTGCAATTCGTATCAAATATATTCACTAAACCCAAAAAAGATGGTGGATGTCGCATCATCATTGACTTCACTAAATATGTTTGTTCAGTATATACATTTCAAAATGGAACCGGTTGTTACTGCCAAACAACTAAATTCCAAAGAATACTTCATGGCAAGCATTGATCTTAAAGATGTTTACTATTTAGTACCATTCACAAGGATCATTGCAGATACCTGAAATTTACCTGGATGGGGCAGCTATAGCAGTTTAAAGCGTTACCCAATGGGTTCACATCAGCCCAAGATTGTTCACCAAGACACTAAACCCAGCTCTGGCAATATTCAGAAGACAAAAACATATTGTCATGGCATATCTTGATGATATCTTAAATGGTATGCAAGACCATGGAATTGACTATGTTAGCTGTATCAGCTACCAAACAGTTATTCGAAACCCTGGGATTGTCTTACATTCAGATAAATCTAAGTTGAAGCCATCCACAATCATGGACTACTTGGGCTTCACAATTAATTCAGTCCACGTGACTGTAACATTGCCAAGAGACAAAATAGCTGAATTGGCACAATCATGCAACAATTTAATGGTCAACAAACTACCAACTACTCGACAAGTAACAGAGTAATTGGGAAAATGATAGCAGCATTTCCGGCTACATAATTCAGACCTTTGCACCAAAAACGACATACAGGTCATTATGATCGTGTCATGAAGTTACCCACTGAAGCAATATCAGAACTACAGTGGTGGGCCAAAAACGTTTGGCATAGTTTCAGCCCTATTATCATCACTAACCTTACGTCAGTTATCCAAACAGACGCCAGTGCTCAAGGCTGGGGAGCAACTAACTCTATATCCAGCACAAGTAGTAGATGGACTAAACCAGAGTCATCATTACCACTTACACTGGGCATTAATTATCTAGATATGTTGGGTGACTTTTATGGTTTAAGAGCATATGCATAAATATGCATCACTTGCATGTACGGTTACAAATAGATAATACTACGGTGGTGGCCTACATTAACCATATGGGCGGCATAAAATCGGTATCATGCGACAAGTTGGTCAACACAATTTGGCAATGGTGTGTCCAAAGACATATTTGGCTATCAGTAACTTACCTGCCAGGTAAGCTAAATACAGTGGCAGACACCAGGTCACGTTTTTCGCAAAAGTTATCAAGCAATATGGCACGCCAGATATCGATTTATTTGCATCAAGGCTAAATCACCAGGTACCTATGTATGTCGCTTGGGAACCAGACCCTGAGGCAGCAGCGGTAAATGCGTTTGCGCTGGATTGGGGAAATTCTTCTTCTATGCATTTCCTCACTTCTGCCTCATCAGTCGGGGACTACGCACAATACAAATGAACTCTGCTTCAGGTATTTTGATAGTAACCGACTGGCCTACGCAGCCATGGTTCCCAATACTCCATGACCTGGTTGTTGAAGCTCCGATGGTATTCCCCAGTGACCCAGAGTTATTAACACCCAGGGTCGGGCACAAGCCACCCGTGCCATGAAAAAAAAAAATCAAACTCCTGGGTTGCAGATTCTGCACAAACCACTTCTGGGACTGGGATTATCATAACAAACCGTCGACACCATGTCAGCATCCCTCCGAACATCCACTAAAAAACAACACTTGTCCAGCATCAAAAAATGGGAGAAGTACTGCTTGGATACAGGGACCACCTATTCTCCCTGTGAATGTGTGGGTTTTCTCTGAGTGCACTGGTTTCTTCCCTCACTCCAAAAATGTACAGGTTTGTAGATTAATTGGCCTCGATAAAAATTGTAAGTTGTCCCTAGTGTGTAGGATAACACTTGTGTACGACAGGATGATCGCTGGTCGGCGCGGACTCAGTGCGCCGAAGGGCCTCTTTCCGTGCTGTATCTCTAAAGGCTAAAGACTATGTTGTCCCACTTACCCATCTACTCCCTACATACTAGGGGAACCAATTAACCTATAAACCTGAATGTCTTTGGGATGTGAGAGGAAACCAGAGCACCTGGTGGAAACCAATGCGGTCACAGGGAACCTTGCAAACTCCACACAGACAGCATCCGAGGCGAGGATCGAACCCGGGTCCCTGGTGCTGTGAGACAGCAGTTTAGTTTTGAGATACAGTGTGGAAACAGGCCCTTCGGCCCGTGAAGTCTGTGCTGACCAACTATCCCCGTACACTAACACTATCACTGTACTTAGTGAGTTAATTGTCCTTAGTATGTTAGTACACACTAAGGACAATTTACAATTGTTACTGAAGCCAATTAATTTACAGGGGGGTCAATTAACCAACACGGCATACAATTACCCACACGGTCACGGGGAGAATGAACAGAATCCATTCAGACAGCGCACATACTCTGGATCGAACCTAGGTTTCTGGCAGCAGCTGTAAGGCAGCAACTCTACCGCTGTGGTGCCCTAGTTAGCAGATCCAACTAACATAACAAATTCTCAAATTCTGAAAATGTGGGACTTTGTAGTAAATACAGGAGTGTAAAGTTCTAATACCACTGAGGAATCACTGTGCCTGCCAGAACATACGAGCTGGCTCATGCCATCTTCTCAATAATAGATTAAATACTTATTTTAACAAGACTCCTTCTCTGCACAATGATCTGCTTCTGGTAAGGTTCCAAGTCCCATTGCGATGAGAATTGATAGCTGTCATTTTTAAGAAATGCGATTGTTAGACTGCGCATTGTATTCTGCTGTTAAGCCGTTCTATGTCAGTCGGCTGAAACTATGAATCTTAACTCATGCTAAGATAGTCAGGTGGGCCATCTCTCAGCCTCACCTCATTCAACCTCTGGATGTTGGATGCCTGGTTACAACTTTCCTATTTCAAGATATGAAACTAGAAATTAGATCTTGGAATGCAATCCTTTTTCAACAGGATCAAAATGAATTTTATTTTTAGATATAAAATATACAGGCCGGCGCGGTGGTGGAGTTGCTGTCTTACAGCGCCAGAGACCCGTGTTCGATCCTGACTATAGGTGCTGTCTGTACGGAGTTTGTACATTCTCTCTGTGTGGGTTCTTTCCGAGATCTTCGGTTTCCTCCCACACTCCAAATATGTACAGATTAATTGGCTTTGGTTAAAATGGTAAATTGTCCCTACTGCGTGTAGGATAGTGTTAGTGTGCGGGCATCGCTGGTCGGTGCGGACTCAGTGAGCCGAAGGGCCTGTTTCCGGCGCTGTATCTCTAAACTAAACTAAACTATACATCATGCAAATGCAATTCAAGTATTTTAATGGGTGCATGTGTAGTATTGCGTGCAGTTCTGGTCACCCCATTAGAGGAAGGATTTGGAAGCTTTGGCAAGGCTGCAGCTGAGGTTTACCAGTGTAGTGCCTTGATTAGCTACAGGAAGATTCTGGACAGACTTGGATTGCTTTCCCTGCAATGCCAGAGGTTGTGGAAAAACCTGATTGAAGTACATATTTTTTTAGAAGCATAGATAGGATAGACAACCGGAATCTGTATCCCAGGATGGGAAAATCAAATATGAGGGGAAAGCTTTAAGGTGTGTGGAGCAAAGTTTAACGGAGATATACAGGGCAAGTTTTTGATGGTTGTGAGTGCCTGGAACACGCTGCCAGATGAGGTGGTTGAGGGAGATGCCTATTAATGGCATTTACAGGCATGTGGATATGCAAGGAATAGGGGGTTGGGGTGTATAAATTATGTGCAGGCAGATAACAGTTGGTTTAGAATCAAAAAGCTGAAGTAACTCAGCGGGCCAGGCAGCATCTCTGGAGAGAAGGAATGGGTGACGTTTCTGAAGAGGGTCTGAAGAAGGGTCTCGAGCCGAAACGTCACCCATTCCTTCTCTCCAGAGATGCTGCCTGTCCCGCTGAGTTACTCCAGCTTTTTGTGTCTATCTTTAGTATAAACCAGCATCTGCAGTTTATTGCACAACAGTTGGTTTAGAAGTCTCTTTAGACTTTAGATTAGACTTTAGAGATACAGCTCGGAAACAGGCCCTTTGGCCGACCGATGCCACACCGACCAACAATCACCCCGTACACTAGCACTATCCTACATGCTAGAAATGATTTACAATTTTATGTAAGCCGATTAAGCTACAAGCCTATACGTCCTTGGAATGAGGGAGAAAACCGGAACACCTGACGAAAACACTCGTAGCCTCAAGACGAATGAACAAACTCTGTACAGAGAGCACCCGTGGTCAGGGTCTACCCAGGTCTCTGGCACTGTAAGGCACCACTCTGCCTTTGGTCTTGGCATCATGTTCGGTATATATGTGGTGGGCTGAAGGGCCTCTCCTTGTGCTGTATTTTATACGAGTTCCATATTATACGAGTGGTTCCAGAGTTTCAACCAGGCAGAGTACACAGCAGTGCAGTGTGACAATGGCCTTGAGAGTTGAGAGGCTGCATCAAGCTGTCAGGCCGTGGGTGAAGGCCATGATCATGTCTCCACTGAATTAAATCCTGATAAGTGCAACGTGATGCTTTTAAGAATGACTAATAAATATAGAACAGACACCGTAAATGGTAGGGTCTTAGCCGGTATTGAGGAACAGAGGGACTTTGGCATTCAAGTCCAATGAACTCTGAAGGTGGCAGCAAGGTTCTAGGCCCACCAAGTCCACACCGACCAGCAATCACCCATACACTAGTTCTATTCTACACACTAGGGACAATTTACACACGCCAATTAATCTAGAAACCTGCACGTCTTTGGAGTGTGGGAGGAAACCAGAGCACTCGGAGAAAAACCACACGATCACAGGGAGAACGTACAAATTCCGTACAGACAGCACCCATAGTCGGGATCGAACCCGGGGCTCTGGCGCTGTAAGGCAGCAATTCTACCGCTGTGCCACCGTTCCATCCCAGTCAATTGCATTATTTTGACATTCACATCAATTGATCGTCCAAATTAATAATGTTCTTTAGTTTAGCACAAGGTTCTAAAGCTATGATACGTTGGTGAAGAGGTAAATAATTCTGGTCAAAAAGTCTGAGTTTCTGTGAATTTGATTGTCCAGATCAATCCAGAATTGAGTTGAACTTATTATAAGCTTGGAAACAGTAATTTATTTTACAATAGAACAAAATACACAGATTGGTCAAAAAAACTAGAATCTTAGACAATTTTTTTCTCCCACTGATTTCATGGACAGGGTAACAAGTTTAATGATTCTGATTCAGGTTCCATGAAAGACTTTAAATCAGTTTAATCAAAGTGACTTTATGATCTAGATCATGCTTAATTATCCACTTTTCCCTGGATATGCAGCTGACTTCAAAGAAAGATTCTGGAGGAGGCATCACTTCATGTTTACATAATGCAGTCAGTGTGAGGTCATTTTCACCAGAGAGTTACTTTGCGTAAGAATGAAAATGGTGTGTGGATGTTGCTTGCAGAGAATTTATTTTTAGAACAAAGTTTTAAAATCCTCACCAGAATCAGCCAAAATAATTTAGAATGAAATTGTACCTTTGAAATGAAGCTGTGATATGCTGCTGCAAGCTGCAGAGAAAAAAACACCCAGCCTTCCTACATACTGTAGTTCAGCTTAGTTTAGAGATACAACACAGAAACAGCCACTTTGGCCCATCGAGTCTTAATGTACCCATCCAAATGTTTTAAGAAACATTTTGACAAGTACATAGTTGGGATAGGTTTTTAGAGGGATATGGGCATCATGCTGGCAGCTGGGACTAGTGTTGATGGGGCATCTTGGTTAGCATGGGCAAGTTGGGCCGAAGGGCCAGTTTCCACCGTGCATGTCTCTATGACTGATCATCGATCATCCCTTCACACTAGTTCTGTTATCGTCAACTCCCTACACATTATTGGGAGGGGGGGGGGGGGGTGCAGCCGCTGTCTCACAGGGCCAGAGACCCCGGGGTTTAGAGTCATAGAGTCATAGAATGATACAGTGCGGAAACAGGCCCTTCGGCCCAACTTGCCCACACCGGCCAACATGTCCCAGTTGCACTAGTCCCACCTGCCTTTGTTTGGTCCATATCCCTCCAAACCTGTTCTATCCATGTACCTGTCGAAATGTTTCTTATAACTAACAGTCTAACTGTTTCTTAGATGTTGGGTTGTCCCTGCCTCAACTACCTTCACTGGCAGCTCGTTCCATGCACCCACCACCCTTTGTGAAAACATTACCTCTTATTCCTATTAAATCTTTTCCCCTTCACCTTAAACCTATGTCGTCTGGTCATTGATTCACTTGCTCTGGACAAGAGGCTCTGTGCATCCAATATCCCACAGGCTGGACACAAGGAGGATCACCCGGAGCAAAGGTTACACTAGTCCTCAACCCATAGTCATGCTTTTGTCCTGGTGGAGATTTTGCTATGGGTGTTCTTGGAAGAGAAGATGAACATATCATTGCAATCAGTAAGAGCGGGAGTAAATAAAATATTAGAGCAGCACAACTGAGAGAGCTGCTGCGTCACAGCTCCAGAGACCCCTGTTCGGTCCTGACTTCAGGTGTTGTCTGTGTGGAGTTTGCAAGCTCTCCTTGTGACCACTTGGGTTTCCTGCCAGTGCTCCGGTTTCCTGCCATATCTCAAAGACGTGCGGGTTTGTTGGTGAATTGGCCTCTATAAAATGACCCCTAATTTGTAAGGAGCGAATGCGAAAGAGAATTAACATAGAACTAGTGTGAACGGTTGATTGATGGTTGGCATGGACTTAGTGGGCAGAAGGGCTTGTTTCCCTGCTCTATCTCCGAACTAAATTAGGCGCAATTTACAGAGGCCAATTAACCTACAAACCTGCATGTCCTTGGGATGTGGGAGGAAACTGGCGCACCCAAAGGAAATCTGCACATGGTTACAGGGCAACCGTGCAAACTCCACACAGACAGCACACAAAGTCAGAATCGAACAAGGATTTCTGGAGCTGGGAGACACAAGGAAGAGATAGATCAGCCATGATTGAATGGCGTAGTAGAATTGATGGGCCGAATTCTGCTCCTATCACATGACCTCATGATCTTTTTTTAGTTGTGGGTGCCTGGAACGCGCTGCTATGGGTGGTGGTGGAGGCAGATATAAAAGTGGCACTGAAGTGTTTTGGATAGGCACATGAATATGCAGGGAATGGAGGGATAGGGATCACATGTACATAGTCAGAGGAAATTTGTTTCACTTGTCATCCTGTTCATTGTGGGCTGAAGGGCTCTCGATCCTGTGCTGCACTGTTCCATGTCTGGCGGTGACCCATGCAGTAACAGGAGAAATGTGCAGGAAGGAACTGTAGATGCTGGCTTAAACCGAAGATAGACACAAAATGCTGGAGTAACTCAGCAGGACAGGCAGCATCTCCGGAGGGAAGGAATGGGTGACATTTGCATAAAGGTCTTGACCCGAAAACGTCACCCATTCCTTCTCACCAGAGAAGCTGCCTGTCCCGCTGAGTTACTCCAGCATTTTGTGTCTATCTTCGGTTTAAACCAGCATCTGCAGTTCCTTCCTACACATGAGAGCATATGCCAACAGATTGTGTGGGTATTGTACTGAAATAAATAATGTTTGAATAGGATGGAGTGCCTCCTTGGGATTGGTAGAAAACCTATAAATGTTGTGTTTCTCTGCTTCCCCCACTCCCTCCCTCCCTCCTCTTCCAAATGCTTTCGCTCCTTACCCGAGTCATTTAGATATCTCAACTGTGTAAAGCACAGCTGCTACTCAATTTTTTTTAAAGCTTCTGATACTGCAGTTATTTGTTTGTGATTGAAATTTCAAGTCCTACTATGGCATCTGGTGAATTTAAATTCAGTTAATTGAATAATTTGGGAATTATAAAGCTATTATCAGTAATATTGAATATCACACTCTTCAACGCTCATAAAACACCATCAGGTTCATTACTATCACTAATCTGCTGTCCGTATCCCTTAAGCAAATGAATAATGCTTAACTGCTCTGTGAAATGGTTTGAGAGGGATAATTGCTGTCACCAAGTGCGATAAGAATAAAATTAAACTGGCCACCCGTTACCAGATTTAACAGATTTGACTCTTCGGTCCTGCAAAGTCCCCTTTATTAACAAATGGAACTATTCCCAAAATTACAAGACTTGGTCCAAAGATTAGTCAAGCAAATGCCTGGCACTGTCGTAATTACAGAATCATAACACTAAAATGGAGAATACAGCATCTGTCCTTTTACTCCTTCTCTTCCCACCATCCAGGCATCTGAACTCTCCTTACAAGTGGAGTGGCGTTTCACATGCACCTCTTCCCACTGTATCCAGAACAGCATTTGCAGAACAGCACCTTTCAATCTGCAAGGGTGTATCCTGAAGATTGAGTTACCTTTCATTCTTCATGGTACCCAGGCCACTCGTAAGACCAATGTCAACCATAAGCTTGAAGGGCAGGATCAATGGTTCAAGGGTTCAAGGGTTCAAGGGTTCAAGGGTTCAAAGGTGCGAGGGTTCAAGGGTCCTTTATTGTCACATGAGCAAACACAGCAAAATTATTTTCTTTTCTTGCAAGCAGTTCGGTAAAGTATCGCTACACCTCAGCACAATCCACGATTAGTAAAGTGTGCAGAAATAGCCCACTGAGGCCGCATGCAAGCGTTGTGTTTTGGCGCCATTTTCAAAGTCCAGCCTGTGCTCCAGGTCTTGAGTGGAGCCCGGACAAGACGAGACCCAGGCTGTTGCAGGGCGTCTGGATCATCCAGCAAACCAACGTCCCTCTCCTCACCCGTCCACCTTTCTTGCCTGAGGGTGCCTCCCGCAGGGCAACAGCACTAATGTTGTCCCTGAGGGTGCAGAAGGCCACACCCTGGTTATTCTACCACCGGCCGGCCTTGCTCCTCACATCCCTCATCACATGGCCAGACGCAGAAGAAACATCTCACGATCCTTCTTAGCCCTCCAGGGCTTGATATTGAATTTGATAACTTCAAGTAAATTGCTTTTATTTCTCTCTCTACAGATATTGGTGGATTCAATAAGCCCCTTTGCTTCATTTCTCTCCTGTCTCTAACTGCTAATATTTAGTTTAGTGTAGAGATACTGCATGGAGACAGGCTCTCTGGCCCACTGACCCAGGCCTGCCAGCGATCGCCCGTACATTAATTCTGTCAATCACACAGAAGGCAATTAACCTGCAAACCTGCACGTCTTTGGAATGTAGGAGGAAAGCAGAGCACCCGGAGAAAACCCACGCGGTCACAGGGAGAACATACAAACTCTGTACAGACGGCACCTGTGGTCAGCATTGAACCCAAGTCTCTGCGCTGGTAGGCAGCAACTCTATCGCTGCGCCACCGTGCATGATGGTATTGTGACCACTTTGCTCTCTCTCGTATCACAGATAGTCCCCCCCCCCCCCCTCCACTCTTCTCACTTCTACAATTTAAGTCAACTGTACCACTCTGCTCTGCTTCTCTCTGTTCCTCCATCATAAGCGAGAACTGGGTGCACTCTGTCCTAGAGCTGCTTTCATGTCTATTCCCTTTGATTCTGTGTTTCGCTAAGTTCTCCTTCATTTGTGACTTTAATAAACACCTTATGATAATACAAGAAGACGGTATCTACAGCTTTCACCATCATTTTACTAAACTAATGTGTAAATTATTTTACTTATTTACTAAAGTAAGTAATTTACTTTAATTATTTACTTATTAAAGTAACTAAACCTTCTTTATTAACTCATCACAAAATTAATTTTGGTTCATCAAACACAATTTACCTTTAACAAATTTGTGTTGACTCTCCTCTCAAACGCTTTTCAAATGCTTATTAATGTTTCGCCTGATTTTTTTCCAAGGGGCTTTTCCCCAACCAAGGTTAAGAGGATAATTCTCTATAATTCTCGTGGCTGCCCACCAGTCCCAGCCACAGTGGTAGTGGTCCCGATCCCGTTACACTCACTCTTGGCCACACACCTGCTCACACTCCCCATCACACACCTGGAGTCACTCAGTCTCACACCTACTCACACTCCTACTCACACTCCCAGTCACACACCTGGACTCACTCCCATTCACACACCTACTCACACCTACTCACACTCCTACTCACACTCCCAGTCACACTCCTACTCACACTCCCAGTCACACACCTGGACTCACTCCCATTCACACTCCCAGTCACACACCTACTCACACTCCCAGTCATACACCTACTCACACTCCCAGTCATACACCTACTCACACTCCCAGTCACACACCTACTCACATTCCCAGTCACACACCTGGACTCACTCCCATTCACACTCCAACTCACACGTCTACTCACATTCCTACTCACACTCCCAGTCACACACCCACTTACACTCCTACTCACACTCCTAGTCACACTCCTACTCACACTCCCAGTCACACACCTACTCACACTCCCAGTCACACACCCACTTACACTCCTACTCACACTCATAGTCGCACGCCTACTCGCACTC